>NC_135813.1:104033631-104351892 GCF_964213995.1 Mustelus asterias
TTCAGTAGAGGAAACAGGCGAAAGGCCGCCTTCTCTACCTCTCTCCCTCTCTCTCTTTTGGAATAAGCATGTAACTCAGCTTGAGAAGTCAACTCTACCAAAAGCCGATCTTGTAATTATTGCACCATCTTTTATATCTGACCACATCCAAGAAATCTGCTAACCCAAATCAGCTGAAGTGTTTAAAATCTATGCCCAAAGTGCAATCAAAAGAATTCAACTATATATTATTTTACCTTTTTTGTAAATTGACTAACTTTCCTTTAGGGTGTGTGTGCATACGCACATGCATGTCTGAATGACTACATGAGGGCAGAATACTGACTTTGCATTTTTATCATTTGTCTCAGGTTTAGTGACTAATAAATTTGCTCTTTCACTTGTTATGAAACCCTAACTTGCCTTGACGTTCAGAGTGGAGTTTGGAAACTTCAACACTTGATGGGTCTCAAAGCTTTTGCATATACATAGACTGGGACTGTGCTGCTCATGTGCAGATCGGCCTTTTTATTTTTCTTTTCACGCAATGCACTTGTGTGTGAGAAAAATGACATGAAAACCCAAGTTAGATGACCAGGAGCGGAGCATCATCGAAATGACTAGTGTCCCAGACAGGGGGCAGGGAGAGGCCCCAAAGTGAAAGGGCATAGGGAGAGGTCCTAAAAGAAGAGTCCAGAGAGGGGGGCAGAAACATGAAAGGGTCCAATTTCAATTAAAAAAGGAGCAGAGAAAGGAGGCTCTAAAAAGAAAAGGGCTGTGGGCAGACTTTTTTCTAAGCTCAAGAAAAGCCCTGGTAATCAGAGAAGGCTCAGAAGAAGCTCTGAAGATCCTAGAAAGTAGGCAAAAGGTTCGCCTTTCGAACAGTAGTGTTTAGCTTGGCATGGCTAAACCGCTGAAGTTGCATTGGTGAGTTTGTGCGCAGATGCATATTCAGGAGCCTAGCAGAACAGAATTTCGGAAGTTGTGACTGAAACCCTGTGAGGTGGATTGTCATTGAAGTCATCCAAGTTGGAGCGACACTTCCAGAGAATTCCAAAGCAAGATCTTCAAAACTGAAGGTAGCAATCCCTCATGAGAGAGATGTAGCTTCAGTGAAATTGGTTGACTCATGACTTGTTGAGAAATCCATGGACTCTGACTTGATCACATCTGCCATTTCGACCACAATTGGCTTGTTACTTTGCACGTACCTCATACTTATCCTGAATGCTAGATATTATAAATTGTTTTATCCTTCTAACCTTATATAGCAGTTTATTTTTGTTTGCTCAAACTTGTGGAATCACGTGGCCTTCTTCACTAAGCAAGTGACTTGAAACTCAAATTTTGCCTATTTCAAACAAAACATTTTTGGTCCCTAACTGCTTCATACCCACAATTCAGGGGTTTGGCCAAGGATCATAACAGACTCCAGAAAGCCTTGTTTGATTGGCTCCTTATTGCTCACAGCTTCAATAGCTAAATAAAATCTGATTTGGAAAAGGCATATCCTTGTGAAAAAGAAACTTAAACCTTTGCTGTGACCAATCGAGGATGTTGAGTAGAGAGGAATCATTTCACCACTTCTCACCTGGACGTAACAATAGAAATAGCATACATGCAATTGGCAAGAAAGTGAGGAAAACCAATCCTTACATGTAAGGCAATACTATAAAAGTAGGGACAACAGGTCACAGTGCGCCACGAGGTGAAAGAATAACCTTGGTCTGCACACCTCAGAAAAGTGGGTAATATTGCTTTCTCATTTTCTCTGCAACTATAGATTAAATCTCAAGTAGACTGTACCTCCTATTTTATGATACACTAAATCATATTTATTGTCTGAACAATTGGTCTCTTCCTTCAATCTGCAGTTTTTATTAAAGTCTTTGACCCAAGACTTCCAGCTTATGCAATGGTTCACTGCCCTATCCACCAGTCCCAGCAAAAGCTTCAAATGTCCTGCATGTTAATAATTACATTTAAAATGCTATTCTGCACCTTTATTTGTAAGCAATTCATTTCAGATATGTCTTGGAGTTTAGTTATTTCTAAGAGTGAAAGGAATAAATGTTGAATATCTATGAAAATTTCTTCAGGCCTATGATTTCCATGCTAACTTCCTTGAATTGCATCAATGATTTCAATTGTTTTGGGCTATCTTCTGTATGAATCTCTTCCTGACAACAAAGACTATCTTGTTCTGGCAGAAGAATCATATAGAAAATAATGAATCTGCATTGAGCAGAGACAATGTCGCACAGCTATTTCAGCCCTCTGCATACTCATCAAATCAAAGATTTATGGTCTTTATGTGAAACTCCTGTAAGAATTGTTGTGTATGCAGGCTGCCGCACGTTTCCAAATATCACTGATCCATGCATTCTATTTCTCGCCATTCCAACACAGGATTCATTTCCATAATAGTACTAACATACAAAAGATCTAATTTTTCTGCTTAGCATCTTCCAGTAATGAAAGGTTTAATACATTAGCAGAAATGCTACTTTAAAATGCCAATTTGTGACAAATGTATACAGCAATGTTACTAAGTCCCAAGAGGCTTGAGTACTGGGATTCATTTCCAGAGAAATGGAATTGAAAAATGGAGAAGTTACATTAAACTTACATGAACCTTGGTTAGGCTCGGAATATCGTCAACAGTTCTGGTTTCCATATTAAAAGAAAGGATATAGAGGCACTGGAGAATGTGCAAAAAAAAATTAGAATGATACCAGAACTGAGTTGTTATAAGCATCAGGAAGACGACATAGGTTGGGAATCTTTTTCTCCAGAAATAATGACAGGAGAGGTGACCCAATAGAAATCTTGAAGATTATAAAAGAGTTTTGATAGGAAACACATAGATAAGTTATTTCCACTAAGGGGTAGGGGAGACCAGAAACTTTAAATCCATAAATATAAGGTAGCCACCAATAGATCCAATAAAGGTTCAGAAGAAACGTAATTCCCAGAGAGTAGTTAGTTTGTGGCATTCAAGTAATAGTTCAGGAAATTAGCGTAGATGCATTCAAGGGGAAGCTAGATAAACACAACAGAGAAAGGAATAGGAGGATATATTGATGGGATTAGATGATGATGAGTGGAAGGAAGCTCCCATATGGAGCATTAACACTGGCATGGACTTATTCTGTAAATACTATCTAATGTTATGTATTATGTAATCTGGTTGTGGTGGGTACAGCAGCATTAACCCGAATCAAGTTCTATGAAGCAATGTAATACAAACGAAGCAGCGATAATAACGCTGAACACAGCAGTGGGAAATATATTTAACACCAAGGGTAAATTATTAAAAAACAGAAACGGAGAAAAACAAAACATCATGGTAACAAGAGAAAAATGAACAATATACTACAGCTGACTATTAGTTGCTTATGGATGTCAATGTGATCCAATAATCCCAATTTCCTCCCTCCAATAAACAACTTGCATCACGAGACTGAAATTCAACTCACCATATAGGACCCCTCCTATTGCTACAACTGGGACTGAGGCAAGTAGCACTCCAGTCAACGCTGGGCTTACAACAAACATAAGAACTAAAGAACCAATGATCTGCAATGTGTTTCGCAGCAACATGGACAGGTTTACCTGCAATAAAAACATAATGCAAAAAGATGACCTTCCCAATGAAAAACAAAATCTCCCATCATCTTCTAACTTACATACACCATGAGTTTGTTTATATCTCAATTCAGTTCTAACGCATTTTGTGCAGTACAGAAGCCTCATCATTATACAAATTGTGATTGTAAGTTGCACTTGTCATTTATTTACCATCCAGTGATCACACATCAGCTAAATGGAGCATCCAGAACATTGTTACTCTGACACTTATACATGCACACTACATATACACATAAATATACACTAATAAGTGGTATAATTTTGTAGAAAATATATATTTTATACTTTTTGTACTATGAATTATTACATGTGCGTCTTGTATGAGCACATTAGATAGTTACTTTTTGGTGTGCGCTCGACAGAGGAAATACGGTGTGACTTTGTAATAAAGATTGGAGACATGAATAGAAAAGGGGAAGTAAAGGACAAATGTCCAAATTACATTGCTGCTTTTGGTCACAATGCAACGGGAAAAACAGAATGTGCTTTGCATGGGATGATGGACCTTGCAGCACAATCAGAGGTCAGCTAGTCCAGCAAACGTTCATGCAGGAAATGGACTGTTTACAAGTTGAGAATATGCAATTGTACTCAGGGACGCGACCATGCTTAACAAATGAATGGAAGCACTGACAGATGAAATATCAAGATTAACTGAAGCAGTGATACATATGCATTGAGTAATTAACAGGTGCATCGGAACACAGGAAAAGCTCCTGGCTACAAAACATAAAAATAACAAACTTGAGGGGTTTGTTACACAGACTTGAAGATGGCAGAGGGAGAGACAAGAGAAAAGTAGTAACAAGCCATTTGTGCCACTAGACTCTGTGGAAAGCAAGAACCATCTGAAATAAGATACGATTACCATCATTTAAGTATAACTTCTCTTGCTTCATAAATTGTCCTAATACCACTCCATCAGCTGTTTCCTTGTCTGGAATTTATTGCCTAGTCTCTGAATCTCTGACAAAGGGTCATCTAGACTCGAAACATTGGTTCTACTCTATCTCCACAGATGCTATCAGACCTGCTGAGATTTTCCAGCATTTTTCTGATTTTGTTTTGAAGGTTAGGAATCTTGATAATGTGTGGCTGGCCATCATTCACACCAGGAAAGGAAAGCTCCAGTGTTGTGCGATCAGTAGGTTAAAGGCAAATGAAAAGATGTCAGGGAAAGCTAAGAATAATGTTCTATCGATATATAAAGAGAAGTTAGATAACATACCAGACAGTGAGGTCTGGATTTTGTTGACAGAACGTTTACCAAAAAGCAGAACGAGTACCCTTCAAGAAGATAGTTATACTTATTCAAGGGCTAGTGGATGGTACGAAGGTGGAAGTAGAAACATTAAGGGATCGACTGCATGAACAAAGCTGATGATTGGGCTTGAGAAAAACAAGATGTTGAAACAAGTTATGAATGCAGAAAGATCACGAAATTAAACAATTAAAAAACAAGTTCTGGACAGTAAAGCAGAACGTAGTAATGTTACAGAAACAACATTTTACTTATTTACAGGACGATTCACTGATAGTTCAATGGCAGCAACAAGAGGAAGAACTGAAAACATGTACTAAAGGAAATGTACGACTTAAACAGGAATTAACAGATGCTCAAGGCCCCCCAAGGGAAGCTCCCAGACGACCATGTAGAAAATCTCACCACGCCCGACGTCAATTTAAAGTCAAGGTACTGGAAGAACAACAGGGAAAGAACAGGCCTTGCTTCCACAATGACTATGACAGGCAAAGTGGGAGTGATACAGATTGGAATTATCTAGCAGAGGAGGCAGACCATTGAAGCCAGCATGATAATTAACCAGATCCCAAGAAACCTGTTGGATCCAAAGATCAGCCCGGTCCTCCCATAGTGGCTGTACCAGACAACACTGCAACTAACCGCTACAGTGACATAGCGGAGAGAGTCAGATGCCCCACTCCATTAACCCATACCGCTGCATGCATGGGTTAGAGACTATTTAAGATGGGGATAACCCCCTTGATCTCACAAGAAGCTTTTTAAGTCCAATATGACTCTTCATCTCTATAGTTTAGGCAAGGTAAGACACTGGCTGTGGCCTGGTGGCTCACAATAAAAAGTAATATTAACCTCCTTGTGTCCTGCTGTCTGCCATGCCTGTAATGGGACCCACCTGCCAATATTAATCATACCATTTTGCGCCGTTCCTACCCACTGAAGATTGACTTTATTGGCTTCTGTCGTCAACACAGAGCAACTATACATACCTCTTTGATTATTATAGATCAATTTACTAAGTGGATTGAAGCCTTCCCCTTGCGGATTGAATACTAAGTGCATTGTTGCTGGAATTCTTTTCAGTGAAGTTACCTGTAGGTGGGGTCTATCACTACAGAGAAATTATTTTTCTTGGTTGCCAGAATTGTTGAGCATTCACCATAAGTTACATATCTCACATCACCCTCAACCCTCAAGGATAGTGGGGAAAGGAAGTAGAATGTTGAACACTACTTAAAATATTCTGTACAGATCTCCCTGTTAATGGGTTAACATGCTGCCCGTGCACCTTATGGCTATTATAGTCTACCACCCCTACCTGCCCTTCACTTCAAACCCTGCATTGGACCAGAGGAATTTCACACCCAGCAATGACTGGAAGGTTGAGAGAGTTCCAAGGCATCTCACCCTCATGGGTATGGTTTCCTTGACCACGGAACCCTGTAGTTCTAAATGGTTAGAGCAGATGATAGGAGTGTGTGGGAGAAGTCAAATCGATGTGTGATCCAAAATCTGGTAAGATCTAAAAAAAAAATGAAAAAAAAAAACTTTGACAGAAAGGTACAACCATTTGAGTACCAGGTAGGTGATGGAGTCATGGTTTTAAATCATGGGAAAATGATAAAAATCATGGTTATGTGAACCCAGGTGGAATAGGCCATTTCCTATTATTGCTAGGCCTACCCTGGCTGTATATCTGATTAAGTACTGAAAGGAAGGGAAGGACAGGGATAAAGTAAGGAAATTGTATCATATCAATCAGTTAAAAATTGTGAAAGAATAAATACTATACACTTCTTATAAGTAAAGGATAAAGACTTTTGACAGATGTATAACTCGTTCGTGCTATCAAAACCATGATATTAATTTGGTAAGGGAGAATTGAAACTCGGCCTACAACAGTACCCCCGACAGCAACACACTCCCTCCCGTATGTGCTTCTTTAATGACACAAAGTATGGGGAAGGCAACCAATGTAACACAACAGTTTAATGTGATCATTGTGAACTTCATAACTATGGTGAAATGACCTGTGTGTCAATAAGGAAGGAAGGAAGGAGTCAAGATGCAGGGCAACTGAAAAACAGGCAGCATGTAGGAAGTGTGGATTTTGACAGTAACAGATAGAGAATGGAAAGACAGCTGTAGAAATTAATGGTTAGGAGGAGGAGGTTTCCTACATGAGGCAGGATGGCTAATTAAATTGACTTAGGTTCCGCAAATGCAATTTTTCTTAATTCTTCTACCAATCACCCCAAATCTGTGCCCTATGGGAATCGACCTTGCCTTGAGAAGAGGAAATCCTGTCTACTCTGTCTAGGCCCTTCATGATTGAGCACACCTCAATCAAGTCACTCCCGTTGTTTAAGGAAGAGAACCACAGCCTACCCAATCTCATACCCAATCAACTCCAACAAGAGAGAATCGAACTGTCATCCCTTGATTTTCAATGGCATTACTATCGCTCAATCCCCCACTATCAACATCCTGGGGCTTAACATTGACCAGAAGCTGAACCAGACCAGCCATATAAATACTGTGGCTACAAGTGCAGGTCAGAGGCTAGGAATTCTGTGGCGAGTAACCCACCTCCTGGCTCCCCATAACCTGTCCACTATTTACAAGGCACAAGTCAAGAGTGCGATGGAATACCCTCCACTTGTCTGCAGCTCCAAAAGCACTCAAGAAGCTCAACACCATAAAGGACAGAGCAGCCCACTTGATTGGCACACAATCCATAAACATTCACTACCTCCACCAATGACACACAAGTGGCAGCAGTGTGTACCATCTATGAGATGCACTGCAGGAACTCACCAAGGCTCATTAGACAGCACCTTCCATACTAACAACCACTACCATTCAGAAGGACAAGGGCAGCAGACACATGGGAACACCACCACCTTGAAGTTCCACTTCAAGTCACTCACCATCCTGACTTGGAAATATATCCCTGCTCCTTCACTGTCGCTTGGTCAAAATCCTGGAACGGCATCCCTAACGGCATTGAGAATGTACCTACTCTACATGAACTGTAGCAGTTCAAGAAGGCAGCTCACCACCATCTTCTCTAGGGCATTTAAGGATGAGCAATAAATACTGGCCTAGTCAGCCATGCCACATCCCATGAATGTATTTAAAAAATGCAAATCAGAGTTGCCTGACAACCACAAGTAAGACATATATAAATGGCACCAATGTGCGCCCAGTCAAATACTCTTTCTTTTGTTTCAAACCCACACAAACAAAACTGGTATGGTCCAAAACATTATTTCCTGCGAGGGTCCATTTTGTTCCTGAGTCAAGGATTAACTCCTCTGTGCAGGTTGACATTTCAAAAGTCACCTGATTCCCCCACTTTCCTTGAAGCTCTAGTCCATTACTGAATATACTGCCGTGTCCCAGAAACAGTTGGTACAAATTAAACAAGACAATTCTAAAAGAAGTAAAGACATTAGAAATCTTAGTGGCACATTGGTGGGAAGCCACACATAATAGAGGACACCGTCCTTGGGTGAGAATGTTGTTCCTGATTCTTTTGCTTGTTCATCTGACATTGACTGTGTATGTTTTTTTTCTTTATTCTGTTTAAAGTTTGTTACTGAACGAACTGCTAGGTGAGGCAGAATGCTCAATGAAATTACTCTGTTGGGGAAAAGGTGAGGAGGTGATTCATTACATCACATTTCAACCTCAAGGTGGTGACTATAGGAAATGTGAACTTTTTATACCTACCATAATTTGTATGCTATGAATTATTTTATGTGCTTTTGTATGAGCTCATAGATGATACTGACTGCATCGCTCGAGTCAGTCAATCAGAACCACATTGCAATAAGGATTGATAACATGAATACGAAAAGAAGTAGGGGGACAGATCTCTGAACTATGTCACCGGCTGATTGTCATCAAAATGTAATGGGGGTGGGTGGGGGAAAAGAATATGGTTTGCTGGAAATTAATGGGCTGATGGACTTTCAGCCATAATCAAATTGATGCATGGTCAGCAAGTCTTTGAAATTTTATGCAGGAAGGAGTTAACAACGGACTGATTACATGTTGAGGGACACGCTGTTTGGTACATACTCAGGCTTGTAACCATGATTAATGAATCAATGAAAGCAAACCCATGTGAAATAACACAATTAATCAAAGCAGTGACACATTGGCATCGGCTAATCAGAACACAACAGGTAAAAAAAACCAAGGCTTATGAGATTCGCAACACAGATTTGAAGATGGCAGAGGGAGGGACAAGAGAAAAGCAGTCATGATCTGTTTGTGTCGCTAGAATAGGTGGGAAGCAAGAACTATCTGAAACTGACTGCCTTCATTGTTGAGTCTAACTTTTGTTGCTGAACAAATCATCCTAATAACATGCATCAAGTGTCTTGTCTGAAATTTGTCTGATCTTTAAACTTCTTATATAATCTATTATAAGACTTTAAGATACAGGAGCAGAATTAGGCCATTTGGCCCATCAAGTCTGCTCCACTGTTCAATCATGGCTGATAAGTTTCTCAACCCCATTTCCCCATCTTTTCCCCATAACCTTTGATCCTCTTATCAGTCAAGAACCTATCTATCCCTATCTTAAATGAATTGGCCTCTGCAGACTTCTATGGCAATGAATTTGATGGATTCACCACCCTCTGGCTGAAGTAATTCTTCCTCATCTCGGTGTATTCTGAGGCTGTGCCCTTGGATCCTAGTCTCTTCTACTAGTGGAAACATCTTTCCCACTTCCACTCTATCCAAGCCTTTCAGTTTTTTGTAAGTTTCAGTGAGATCCCCCCTCATCCTTCTAAAGTCCATCGAGTACAGACCCAGAGTCCTCAAACGCTTCTCATAGGTCAAGCTTTTAATTCCTGGGATCATTCTCGCGAACCTCCTCTGCACCCTCTCCAGGGCCAGCACATCCTTTCTTAGACATGGGGCCCAAAATTGCTCACAATACTCCAAATGTGATCTGACCAGAGCCAAATAAAGCCTCAGCAGTACATCCCTGCTTTTGTATTCTAGTCCTCTCAAAATGAATGCTAACATTGCATTTGCCTTCCTCACTACCACCTCAACCTGCAAGTTAACCTGAAGAGAATCCTGAACTAGGCTTCCCAAGTCCCTTTGTGCTTCTGATTTCTGAATTCTCTCCCCATTTAAAAAATAATCTATGCCTCTATTCTTCCTACCAAAGTGCATAACCTCACACTTTTCCCCATGTTGTATTCCATCTGCCACTTCTTTGCCCACTCTCCTAGCCCATCCAAGTCCTTCTGCAGCCTCCCCGCCCCCTTAATACTACCTGTCCCTCCACCTATCTTTGCATCATCTGTAACATAGCCACAATACCGTCAGTCCCATCATCTAGATCATTAGTTATGTTCTTATTTAATGCATTTGCCTCCAGTTCTGCCGAAAGAAAACACCAAATAATACACGTTTTGTTTTGTGCTGAAAACATGTCCATCTTATGTTTTTGTTTGTTCTCACACCTACCGTTAAAGTATTCTGAATGATCTGAGTATCAGCTGACAAACGATTTGTTAATTCACCAGTTCTGCAAAAAGAAGAAATTTAATTAGAGGTTAAACATTGACTAAAATTTATCGAATCACTTGAGATGTTGTGAAGTTTACTTGCATACTAATAAAGATGCACCTAAAAAAGTAATTTCAATAGACTGCAAACACCAGCTATAGTTCCCAAATATAAGCATCTGTGCAAAAAATTGCTAAGTAAATGAAAGCACAACATCACAGAAAGAGGTTAATTCCTTGGTACAAATTTTCCTTATGATTTGTTAACTACAGATCCAAAAGCTTCATGCCAGAACTATGGAGTTCCACAATTTCAACAGTGCCCGCTTTTAGCTCGGAGACTACAAGTGGCATATATTGGAACAATGTTACTTGAAATGTAATTATGTAAAATAATTAAGAAAAATACTTAAAAAGTGAAAGGTATATTTTCTCTTCACTCTTAAGGTGTTTCCCCCATGCTACATACTCAAGTCTGGCTCCCTGCACTCAGGGTTATGTCACTTCCAGAGCACCTGTGTAAAGAGTATTTTCTTTGGTCTTCAGAACTTTTTTCACTCTGCCTCTCAAAGATCTCAATACCTTCACTACATGTACCACAGGCAGCCTGGCTGAAATCAGCCCCTAGGGGACATGTAAACCTCCTATCAAATAAGCTTTTCAATTATTTAAACAATTTCCTTTAATAGGA
Source organism: Mustelus asterias (assembly GCF_964213995.1). NCBI lineage: Eukaryota > Metazoa > Chordata > Chondrichthyes > Carcharhiniformes > Triakidae > Mustelus > Mustelus asterias. The sequence goes on from NC_135813.1 coordinate 104,044,751, forward strand.
TATTCAGAAGAAAAATTCTTAAGTCAGATTTCCAGTAATTAATAGAATAGAGAGAAACTTGGATAAGGAAGTATACTTAACTGAAATTATTCTTGGAATTCAAGTTTTTGTGTGTTATTTCTGAGATTTTAAATTCAAACAGTAACTTAATCCTCAAGACAAGAAAAAAGTAATTGCACCCATGAAAAAAACTCAATGGTAATTTACAAAAGAAATCAAGGCAACACAATGAAAAGTGGATAATTCTCTCCAAGCACTAACTATACTCGATTTTATTTCATGCAACTTCACACAGATAATGTAAAACCAATAAAACAGAGGGGTGGCACGGTGGCTAGCACTGCTGCCTCACAGCGCCAGGGACCTGGGTTCGATTCCCGGCTTGGATCACTGTCTGTGCGGAGTCGGCATGTTCTCCCTGTGTCTGAGAGAGTTTCCTCCGGGTGCTCCAGTTTCCTCCCAGAGTCCGAAAGATGTGCTGGTTAGGTTCATTGGCCGTGCTAAATTCTCCCTCAGTGTACCCAAATAGGTGCAGGAGTGTGGCGACTATGGGGTTTTCACAGTAACTTCATTGCAGTGTTAATGTAAAACCTACTCGTGACTAATAAATAAACTTTAACTTATATTCTGATAATTGTACACATTTACACATTGCTGCAGTTTTGTTATTTATTATGAAAGAATTAGGCTTCATGAAACAATAAATGTGAGTAGATCAAGTTGTAATTTAAGAGGTTAGTATACATAGTTTCGGGGGAAACTTAAAATTCTATTTTAATTGGAAGTGGCCGATCCTGGTCTTGATGTTTTTCTCTACAGAAGCACGAGGCCGAAATTTTGTAAGTCATCTTTGAATAAATTTGTTTTCAAATCAAGAATACAACTGACTTCCCAATAGATTTAACTTTGTCATTCAAAGTTAAGACTATTGAAAACATCATAACCAATCTGCTAACATTGTACTTTATTCATCAGCGAAAACCTAAATTGAGAAGAAATTATAGGGCTGACAAGAAGAGCAAGCTCCTGGCAAGCTAAATAGGTTGGTGATGTGAAAAGGCTGGGCTGCTATTTGTATGGTTTGCGTGCAAGATAGAAGCATAAAAAATGGATTAGCGTCTCTGGATGAAAAGAGTGAAGTGGAGGCTCCCTTTTGTTATAGCTAATTAATGTTACTGCCCGTTTATATAGATCTGGTTCTAGCAATATTATAGGCCAATTAACATGAAGTTTTTTGGATCAAAAATTACAGGTCTGAGAAATAAAGCAAAGGTAGGCTTGTACTTTATAAATTACAGGATTGCAATCAAAGCTTTTTACCACTGGAGTTTAGAAGGTGTTACTTGATTGAAGTATGTAAATACATAAGATCCTGAACGGTCTTGACAAGTTGACTTGGAAAGGATGCTTCCTTTTGTGGACGAGTCCAGAACAAGGGGAAACTTTTAAAATATGGGGTCGTCCATTAGGACAGAGATGAGGAGAATTTCTTTCTGTCAGAGGGCTTTCCAACGTTGGAACTCTGTGCCTCAGATGGCACTGGGTCATTGAACATTCTTAAGGTGAAGATAGAAAAGATTCTTGTTAGGCAAGGGAAGCAAAAGCTATCAGGGGTAGGTGGGACTGTAGAATTAAAAACACAAACAGATCAGCCATGATCTTAATGAATGGCAGAACAGGCTCAAGGGGCTGAATGGCCTACTTCTGTTCCTATTTATATGTTTGTATGTTTAGTGATATGTTTGAGGTTTGTTTCAGGACTTCCCTACTGTCTCAGTCAAATTATAAGTCACTGCCTTAAACACTATATACTAAGGGGGTGATTCTCCAAAACAATTCTAAGTGTTGAAAACAGGAGTAAGTCACGCCTGTTTTTTTCAGTAGGAATTCAGAGAAGAATCTCTCACATTCACGTCAAAAATCTGTGGGCGAGGTCTATCCCTGTGGAAGAGGCCGACTGCATTGCACCGAGATCAGCGCATGCGCAGTGGCCCTTGTCCTCTTTTTAGGTTTTAGGTGTTGTCACTGGCCAGCTCGATCACTGGCCAACCCCCCAGCCCCAATCACTGGCATTCATTCCTTCCTCCTCCCCCCCCCCCCTCACCCCACACAGGTCCTGCTGCAGAAGGGCAACGGGAACCCCCACCCCCACCGATTGCCCCCTCCCATTCGGCCCCACCCCCTTGGTACTGTCCCATGCCCAGTGGGCAGTGCCAAAGTGCAGGCTGGCACTGTCAAGGTTCCAAAGACCAGGGGGCAATCTCCCTGCCACCCCACCCTTTGGGGAGCCGCGATTGCCCTTCACTCCAGCGGGGTTGGGCTGCTAGCTTCCCCACAAGTGGGGAGCTATACTAAACACTGCTGGAGTGGACCACTTCTGGTGGGGAGGTGGGAGAAAAGAGGCTAGCGGGCCCAGAGAATTCCGTCCTGGGCCCGCTAATTACATTTAAATTAGATTAAAATGAAGGGCTGCATATATAATCCAACTCCATGCCAGAGCTGACGTTGCCAGAAATCCGTCGCGCTCGGGGCCGGACGCCCAGTGCGGATCGCACTAATCCGGCGCCGCTTAAATCTCCTGGCCCACTGCGCTAAAAAAATCAGCACAGCAGGATGGGAAAGAATCGCCCACTAAATCTTTAGAATGTAAATTTAGAAATGTTGATAGTCACCTTGATTTAAACAAAACACAGTATAAAATGCCCTTGTACCAACATGCTTCCTATATTACAACGTGACAGCTATAGCTTCACACTCACGCTCCCTCATAAAGCGCACGTTAGGCTCTCAGAGACGAGCTACTCTGCCAGAAGCGGACAGCACGGTGCACAGCTGCCTCACAGTGCCGGGGGCCTAGGGTCACAGTCTGTGTGGAGTTTGCACATTCTCCCTGTGTCCACGTGGGTTTCCACCGGGTGTTCTAGTTTCTTCCCACATTCCAAAGATGTGCGGGTTAGGTTAATTGGCCATGCTAAATTGACCCTCGTGTCAGGGGGATTAGCAGAGTAAATATGTGGGGTTACGGGCTGGGTGGGATTGTGGTCGGTGTAGGCGCGATAGGCTGAATGGCCCCTTTCTGCACTGTAGGGATTCTATGATTCTATTCTATGAAAAGGGAGTGAACATGGGAAGCCCTCAGCGTTATTTACAGAACAACACTGACAGAGGCTATGGGCACATATCCACACCTGCTCTTAACCAAGACCACTTCAGTCATAACTATTAAGATTATTAGCTTTAACTGAAATAGTCAGAATGAGTAAAGACTTGCATACACAAAGAGCGTTTCCATTTTACACGAGTTGTGTTTATGTTTTTTCAAATTATTGAGGCTGTCATTCATTGTTAAACTTTTGCAGCAAAGTCCCACTTCTGTGCTGGCTGCCTTTGAAGTGCTTTTACTGACATTTTCCTCATATTTTAAATATGTGCTACATCAGATACCATGTGGGGGAAGATTGAAGATAGCCAAGCTTGACAGGGCTTAACAAAGATAAATGGCCGCTACATTAGGCATATACTGTGCTCAGTTGGTCATCAATGACAAAACAAAGTACTATTGAAAGATATGTGTTAAAGCACAGACATCTGGATTAGATCTGCAGGCTCAAAGTTGCTGTCAAACATAACACTTCTCTTCACTAGTGACATGAAACATCCCACCTTATCAAAATTAATTGGTTAATAATTAAAAGGATCCAAACATAAAACAAACCTTTATCTTTCCTTCAATATCCTTCTGGTTTATAAGTAAAAGCAGGTAGAGGTTTTTATTTTTAACTAGAAAACCGATTTAAAATATCTAGCTTTTTTAACGAAAGTGATATTTTAAGTATTTCAAGAAGCGCCCAGGACTATTATGACAAAGACACATGGTTAGTCCATAAAGCATTTGTCTTTATTTCCTTAAATCTAGTAAATTTATGTACAAGTGTTTTTTTTTTGCTTCGAAACATTTTCTAAACCATTCACCTTCACAGTCATAAATTTTCACCAAGTGAATCATCGTGTTGTACCAAACCCTATCTCTACCCATCACTGATTTTGAATTGACTAAATAATTATTGCTGTAAATTGCTCACTACCACAAGTGCGTCATTCCTCTGGCCTGGATACTTGGTATAACCTTATAGTTATGACATAACACAATTTAGAGAGAAACAATAGTCCAGTACGACACTTAAAACACACAATTTTGGGGAAAGCAAAGACTCTATTTCTGCATTCTCCCTGTGTCGGCTTGGGTTTCCTCCGGGTGCTCCGGTTTCCTCCCACAGTCCGAAAGACGTGCTGGTTTGGTGCATTGGCCATGCTAAATTCACCCTCAGTGTACCCGAACAGGCGCCAGAGTGTGGCAACTACGGGGAATTTCACAGTAACTTCATTGCAGTGTTAACGTAAGCCTACTTGTGACACTAATAAATAAAAACTTTAAACTTCTTGATGTCAGAATATACACTGGATCATTTTGAAACAATAGTTTCAATGGTAGTGAGCAATTTACAGATCACTCAGAAAATTCCGACTGTTTTCAGAGTGCCTCAACCCACTACTAGTGTGACTAACTTGATTTTAGTTTTACATCTGGTTCGTTTTATTAGAAAAAGAAAAAATAAATTAGAAAGTCGGCTAGTAATCTAATAGCAATAATGAACTCTAAAGTTTGTATATTTTGGGAGCTCTATCATGTCGGCAAAGTTTTAACATTTGGCTTTGCCTCATTCCAAAAACATCTTGCTTGGTCAATGTGAGGTATGACTGACTGTCTTGTCATTCATTCCAGTTTAAATACGTTAAGCTTGTAATTTGTGTCTGGCATCATTCCTTAGTTCCTCATCAATCATTTTAATTACAAACATTGTCATAGTCTACATGCTCCTCCATGTAATCAGTTAATAAACTACGGCTGCAAGTGTGTCACAAACTGCAGCTGAGCATTTTAAGTAAATACTCATCGGAAACCTACTGTTTCGCAGTCTTAAATAAAATGATGGCTGGGAACGTGTCTGAAACAATCCTAGTTTTGAAATTCACGTTTTGCAGGAAGCATGTCTGGCTTTCACACTCTATTAATGCGTTCTGCAGTTTGATCACTGGAGTTACATTTTGCTGTTCTACTTTGCAACTCATGACTGGCTTTTTGCAGTCAGTGGCAGAGGAAGGGCACTCGTCGCTGACCTTGGAGAAAGCTTCCCACAAAGATCTAGCAATCTCTGGCAGGAACTTCCCCTTTCCCCATGCCAGTTTAAATCTGGCGTCAAATCAGGGGACTGCCTGTGTGTGCAGAAGCATTGATGTCCACAAGCAGGTAGGCAACCGGTCAAATTTGAAATACACACAACAAACCAGGAAATTAAAAGTACTTAAAATTTAATTTTAATTTAATGTTTGGCTTAAATTTTAATGTAGCTTTATTTTGCCATGGCAGATAGAAGCTAAAATAAAGATATAGACTTCTGTTAAAAAATGTTTTAAATGTGAAATATTTTCATGGTAATAGGGAAATTTGACATTCCACAAATATAAATTTAACTTTTGAGGGCCAGTTTAAGAATAATTACAAAGCCAATGCACTATTAAAAAGCAAGTTACATCTCATTCAACAAGGTGCAACCTCTTCTAACGTTTTAACAGCAAGATTATCAGTTTTAGAGCATGATTGCAATGGAGATTGCAGTCTCCGAGAACCTCTACAGTACGTCTAATGCAGGAGTCTAGACTCACTGACAGCAACTTCTGGTTTTCGCATTGCGCTGTGCATGGCTGAAATCCTGAAGTGGATGTCAGTTTCAGTGGAGTAATGACAGCAAACTGATAGTTTTTGTCGTCATTACTACAGCAAAGTCCAGGCATGGATTGACATTTAAATGCAGCCCAACAGATATCTATCTTCTGTAAAGTCCTGTAATGCAGTTTTGCCTAATGTAACAGGAATAAAATGAGAGAAAACATGAAACTAACACTATTCCCACAATTGTCAATATCCTAAAGTGAAAGACAATTTTCTGATTCAAAATTTCTGAAAATTTCAATTGTTGATTGAATTGTTACAGGTTCATTACTAAATGGATATTTAACGGGATTAGTCCATCGTAGTTTATAAAAGACTGTTGTCATAACAATGCAACTAAACCTTTGACTCAACTTTAATAGTTAAGCAACTAACATATGTAATGGTTGAAAACATGTTCTGTCAGAGCTAGTGAAACTTTGAGATATTAACATATTATTGATTAACTCGGAATTTGAACCTATGAATGATTTAGGATGCTTGTTTCAACAATCATTGAATATCTCACATTTTTGTGTACCCTTGCACTAATTACAAGTGTGAGCAGAACATGTCAAAACAACAGGGACCACAACAGCGGTTCTAATTATGGGCATTGTTGGTTTCAACTTTGGAGGAAGGTTTCCTGCCTGGTGCGTGTACAGGGCAGCACAGTGGTTAGCACTGCTGCCTCACAGCGCCAGGGACCCGGGCTCGATTCCCGGTTTGGGTCACTGTGTGGAGTTTCCTCCAGGTGCTCCGGTTTCGTCCCACAGTCCAAAGATGTGCGGATTAGGCGGATTGGCCAAGCTAAACTGCCCCTTGGTGTCTTGGGGACTAGCTAGGGTAAATGCATGGAGTTATGGACCTGGGTGGGATTGTGGTTGGTGCAGACTCAATGAGCCGAATGGCCTCCTTCTGCACTGTGGGATTCTATGATCCTGCTGCAACATAAATGGCAACCGGGGAGAAGTCTGGAGCTCTCTCCAAGCAACCATCCATTCCAGAAAATGTTGAGTAGAGCAGGAAAAATAACCAGACTAAAAACTAAATGCTGCACTTGGGATTCTTTCCAGAATGTTTGCATTTACACTCAAAACGATACTGAGCTCTGAAAGTATGTGGAGGAATCAATGTTCAATTAAAGGCAAGTTCAATAAGAGGAAACGTAATTACCACTGAAATCCATCGTCACCTTTTAATCATGAAGCTTAAATTATAGAAACAAGGCTTTTTCACAAGCTTCAACATTTATAGCCTTTGTTTTAGCACAGTTACAAGAGTCAAGTCCATGGCACCCACCTGTTCTCATCAAAGAATGCGATTTCTTGCTTCAGAATGCTACCAAAAAGCCTTTTACGCAGTCTGGCCACCAGCCTATGTCCCGCGAGAACAAAAAAGTAGGCACGGATAAATGAACAAGCAGCGCCACCGACATAAATGCCAAAGAGGATAAGAATCATTCTGTCAAGATCCTCTAAAAGAAAGAAACAGCAATCTTTCAAAATGAATTTTTAAAAACAGAAGATTTAACTGACTCCATAGAACCAAACGTTGCACAGTTTTAACAAGACTTTTTAATCGTTCTTTTGCTAATGTTTTTCCAGGGTATATTTTTAGCTCTCATTTATTATATTAAACAAATCTGGGAGTATGTGGAGAACATGGCAGCCATTGCAGCATCTAAAATGATAAAGCATAATGCCAGAACGCACATGTATCCACAATAGCAACATTTCAAATCTAGTCAAGATAGATCCTGTGCAGCATATTTTAAATTCACATCACATAGTTTTGCATCTACTTTCAGTTGTCCCAGGCAATTTGATTCCTTTCTCAGTGTGAACTGAATTTTTAATCAGGCCTAAAAGCAAATATTGGCCCAGATTTTGCTACCAAGGGGCACCTTGTGGCTTTTTCCACTCACCCTTCAGCATGGGAAATCGTTGTGTTGCAAGTACAAGCTGTTAACAATGAAGTGAGCTCAGTGGAGTTAGGATCAACAGTCCATCTCCTTAACTAATAGGATTTAAGATTCGAGAAAAAGAAAAGGAACAACAGAGAAAAGAAAGTCAAATCAGGTATAGAAAGGGAAACAAAGAGGGAAAGAAAGCTTGTATTGAGAGAGGGCAAAAAGAGAGACATAAAGAAAAAGTAAGGCATTTTTTAAAATCAAAGAACAATTTATTGTTTGTAGTACTGAGACTCCACAGTTTCAGTTGTCCCTTTTCGGAGACCGGTGCCTGGATTGCTGCTCCCAAGTCAGGTAATGGAAGTCAGGACATTTCTTGGCTCACCCCTTTCACCTTGGGGAAAAGCCCAAAATAACAGGATCCACGACCTAGGGAGTGGGTGCGTTGGGTGTGGAATGGAGTTGGGCCCGCCACCTTGGATGCAGATCAGAAGCAGCCACAGGAGCTGCCAAATGCTAAGGGGGTTGGGTTTAAAACGCAACCTTGGTTTCCTGGGACTTTAAGCAGTTGTTTTCTGGAACATTTGGCCCTTTCGCTCTCACCCATGCCACCCACTCACCCCCATGGTCCCTTAACACCCTCCACGTAAACTATTGCCTCACATCTACCACCTTTTGCCACTTCACCTTCCATGTCAACTCACCCATTATCCACCATGAGCAGGTTTCAGGGGCCATATTGAGATGAAATAAAGTTCTGTATGTCTATTATAGAACTCACAATCAATAAATAAAAACTTTCCCATTCATGAAAACCAATACAAGGCATTTAAATCCAATCAAGTATTTAATCCATGATCAAAACAAATTGACTTATATTCATAATCCTACACAAAAGACAGCTAGTTAGTCCTTTAATAACCCCTTTGGACTGTCAATCAAAGGGTGAAATTACAACCCTCCCAATGTGATAATTGTAGTTTGTGGAAAACAGTCAAGGATCAGCAATGATATACTGAGAGCACTTAGGGTTATATCAACAAACAGATATTGAAAATGATGGAACAGAGTTATTCAACTCTCAGATAGTCGAGTGGGTTTTTTTCTTTATATCTTTAAAGGGGTGACAATTTAAATACCTCAACAGCGCTTATACCTCATATATCTTCCTGGAGCATTTAAGTCAACTCTAAAAATTTGTAACTCATGCAATGCAGGATAAGACCCTTCAGCAGTGAAAAAGGGACCTGTGTGAACTCAAGCTCAAATATCAGTGAGAGCATGCCCTCCACCCTGGATGAACCTGTATCTGGGGTCACCATTGCAGATGTCAGAGCAGCTTTCTCAAAGGTCAACCCACAGAAAGCAACTGGTCCGGATGGGGGTACCCAGATGAGCACTCAGATCCTGCGCGGATCAGCTGGCGCGGGTATTCGCAGACATCTTCAATCTCTCTTTACAACAATTTGAGGTCCCTATCTGCTTCAAGAAGACGACCATCATCCCAGTATCTAAGAAAAGCCAAGCAGCGTGCCTTAATGACTATCGGCTGGTGGTTCTGGCAGCCATCATCATGAAGTGCTTCGAAAGGCTAGTCATGGCAAGAATCAAATCCAGCCTCCTGGACTACCTGGATCCACTACAGTTTGCCTATCACCGCAACAGGGCCACAGCAGATGCCATCTCCCTGGCCCTGCATTCAACCCTGGAACACTTAGATAATAAGGACACCTATGTCAGACTCCTATTTATTGACTACAGCCCAGCCTTCAACACCATTATTCCCATGAAACTCATCTCCAAACTCTGTGGCTTGGACCTTGGCACCTCCTCTGTGACTGGATCCTGCACTTCCTAACTCACAGACCACAATCAGTAAGGATAGGCAACAACATCTCCTCCACAATCATCATCAACACTGGTGCTCCACAAGGCTGTGTTCTCAGCCCCCTGCTATACTCCTTGTACACCTACGACCGTGTGGCCAAATTCCCCTCCAACTCGATTTTCAAGTTTGCTGACAACACCACCGTAGTGGGTCAGATCTCAAACAATGACGAGACAGAGTACAGGAATGAGATAGAGAATCTGTTGAACTGGTGCGGCAACAATAATCTCTCCCTCAACATCAACAAAACGAAGGAGATTGTCATCGATGTCAGGAAGCATAAAGGAGAACATGCCCCTGTCTACATCAACAGGGACGAAGTAGAAAGTAGAGAGCTTCAAGTTTTTAGGTGTCCAGATCACCAGCAACATGTTCTGGTCCTCAAATGCTGACATTATAGTTAAGAAAGCCCACCAACACCTCTATTTTCTCAGAAGACTAAGAAAATTTGGCATGTCAGCTACGACTCTCACCAACTTTTACAGATGCACCACAGAAAGTGGTATGGCTCCTGCTCTGCCCAAGACCTCAAGTAACTACAAAAGGTCGTGAATGTAGCCAATCCATCACGCAAACCAGCCTCCCATCCATTGACTCTGTCTACACTTCCCGCTGCCTCAGCAAAGCAGGCAGCATAATTAAGGACCCTACGCACCCCGGACATTCTCTCTTCCACCTTCTTCCGTTGGGAAAAAGATACAAAAGTCTGAGGTCATGTACCAACCCACTCAAGAACAGCTTCTTCCCTACTGCTGTCAGACTTTTGAATGGACTTGCCTTGCATTAAGTTGATCTTTCTCTACACCCTAGCTATGACTGTAACACTACATTCTGCACTCTCACATTTCCTTCTCTATGAACGGTATCCTTTGCCTGTATAGCGTGGAAGAAACAATACATTTCACTATGTTAACGCATGTGACAATAATAAATCAAATCAAAATATCTGCTGAGTTTGGGTTTTTCACACGTGGAAGTCATTCCTCCCCACACCTGATAAAATAGTTTCTGCTAGATATGGGGGCAAGACTTTGCAGATCACAGTGTCTGCCTGTCTTTTTGGATACGTAGTGGAGTATCCATGACTCTGTGAAATTCCAGGCCTGAGAGATTGGGTGGAATGACAGGGACAGAAAAACTCACAGGAAGTTAGTTAGATAGATATAATTGGTTGATTGAAAAGTCATGGCAGCAGGTGCCAAATTGAGATGGTGATCTAAACAAAACAGGTAATCATAATTCATGACAGTTCCGGATAATAATTTAAATAAAACCAAAATAATAAATTGGTTGAATTCTGATAAATTCAGCACAGATGTAATAGATCTCATTAATTTATAGAATCGTGCATTCTGCACTTTGTATTAAAATCCATAGATCATGTGTTGTCAGGTTGAGTTAACTAAATTCTCAATTATTTACACACTGTTTAAGGTTGACATTGAGCTGCTATTTTTGCAAGGCTAATAACAGAGTGGCACAAACATCTAGTAATTCGCGGTGATTTGCAACTCAGTATTGCTTCCTCAACACAAATTGCTGGATGATTTACACTTTAATAATGGCATACATATTAAACTCATCCTTAAGTTAGCAGCAAACACTGGCTCCATTAAACCGCTTTCAGGACTTCAAAAACGTTAACTAAATCAAGCCGAGGGAATCAGTAAACTGATTTGTTGCACAAAGATATTGCACAACAGCAATGCAAATGTTTCAGTAATCACCGAATCTAACAGCCTTTACAATTGCAGAATTGAAGACATTGCGCACTCTCCCGCTGGTGTGAAAATGGGAGTAAATCGCATCCATGCTGGCAGCGCTGCACAGATGCGATTCAGCCTATTCAAATGGGCCAGGCCGGCCTGCATGTGAATCATGCAGATTCTACAGGGGCGATCTTACCGGCTTGTCACATCAGTCGATCGGCAAGGCGAGCTGGTAAAATTGAGAGAAAAGTGAAAACCGGGTTCGCGCCCAGTTTCTCGCCTCTCGCAATATTACCACCCCTGTTAGGCTGGCGTAATCAGATCCAGGTTGAGTGTGACGTAGTGCAATGCCAGGACGTCTGTGACCTCATGGATGCACCAGTGCACAAAAGATTGAGAGATTCTGCACAGGTCCCTGTTCAAGCCCTGCAATTAACCAGTGGTGAAAAGGTCAGGACAGCCGCGACTTTCAAAGTTACCAGGAGAGAGTGCCTTCCTCTTCCTATCAGTGCCAGGTATCTGAGAACCTGGCACTGGTGCCGCGCTGTCTCCCTGTCAAAGTGGAAGTGTGATGGTACGTGTTGTCTAACAGCTCCTGAAAAGGCCAGCACCTTCTGTAGAAACGTGGCCTAGAGTATCACGGTCTTCTTAGCCCCTCTTTGGCCTAATGGGTGGCCGGCACTTGAGCCTCTGTGGCAGCTCCCTGATGTTCCGGGACCGCTCCTGTGGTGGTGGGTTATGCCTGGGAATGGCCCTGGTGCTCTCGCCACCTCCAATGCGTCTCGGTACCAGTCAGCAGCAATAAAGGGAGCCGGCCTGGCTCCAAAACAAAATCATCTTCAATTGGTGAGAATGTGGTCAAAAGAGAGAGACACACAGTCAGCAACGTAATCCATCTTTACACTCTAATCCCCTCCCTAATCCCATTGTGAGCCAGCGGTTGAGGGCTGACCAACCCTTACAGGAGTTGCAGCCCACAGCAGATAGCTTGCACGGTCACTGATACAGACCCATGTCCCCTCATCTTGCGACATGGCCTCAGGTTGGCATCATCCCTCCCTTCACCTCAATATTTATGGAACTCACCATGATGTGGTGAAAATGGAGGCCACTCAATGGCCCCATGCCCATGAGGCTCAAGGCCTTGACTGCGACTGCCTGTTCCCCCAAGACCTGATTATGTGTGACCCCTGGAGAATAGCTGATTAGTTGATGAGGAACATTGATAAGAGGATCAGGGATAGCTTGAATGAGAGATGGTACATCTTGCAGGTTTGGACTCCACAGAGCTTGGCAACCATGATATGATCTGGCACAGAAAGTTCGATTAGGGTAGGCTGTACCTCCACCCCTCAAAGTCCCAACTCCTTCCATTGACTGCATTTAACAGTACAGCCCCGCAGCCTTCAGTGCGTTGCCGGCCACCCCTTGGTATTAAACGTTTCACTCCTCACAATCCTTTTGGCCCTTCTCCTGGGTTTCCCAGGGACTACAAGAGGACCTACGCTCTGAGGCTCCCTTGTGGCTGTTTCTGTCATGTCGTGTCAGTGTCTGTGTTGGTGTGTGTGTCGACGTGTGTGTGTTGTGAAAGTGGTGGTATTCACATGACCTGGTTGTTCACTTCCTTTTTGGTAATACAGTTCATTGGGTTGGGAGGTTCCATTGAAATAGTTTGAGTACATTGTTGTGATTTATCCTAGAGATACGACATACTCAACCATAGTACTCCATGATGAAGACGGTGGATATTGAATCCAGTGGCTCAGCAACAAGCATTGCTCTAGACGGTGCTTATTTTCTTAAGCATTATTATAGCTGGGCCGATCAATGTTAATGCAGAGTAGCCCAAGATAGCCTCTTGGTATGAAATCCATTCATTCTATGTCTTTGTGTGCTATGTAAGCTTGTAAACTATGGAGATTGTAACACTTAAGATACCAGATGCTCCACTGCTTGCAACATTTGGTCCTATCAAGTAACAAGTTAGGGCACGCTGGAATGTTGTAATAGCTCACCAGATCAATTCAAAGGTCAGTGAACAGCATTGCTTGGGGGAGTCAGTTTATAGTCAGTCAGCCAACCAGCCAGCAAATGTCCCAGTGGTAAGAGACAAGAGATAGGGGGCAGGAATAATCCTAGTCAAGTTTAAACGCCCTCCAACTAAAGAAAGAGCTGTGGAAAACGGACTTTAAGGCCGGTATTTTAAGATCTCGCTCGGGCGAGGCTTGTAAAATCCCACCCGAGACCAATGGAGAACTCCGTTCTATGAGCCATGCCCACTCCGGTGGTGGTAAAATTCCGGCATAAGTCTTGTAAGTTATTGCTCGAATGTACCCACAAAACCAAGGGAACATAATCGCAGAAGGAGAAATTGAAATGCTCTGAGATGGGCTGCTGTTGAAGGCGTCGAGTTGGAATGACTTAGAGAATTCCAAGGGAAGATCTTTGAAGGTGAAGACTGGAAACCCTCATGAAAAAAAAACAAAGTTCCAGTGAGATTGGTTGACTCAGTTTGACTAACACCTGGGTGGGTTGTTGAGAAATCCGTGGGATCTGGTTTAGTTACATTTGGCATGTATTCAGTATTTAACCACAGTTTGCCCGTTAATTTACATGCACCTCCCTCTTACCCAGAGTGTTAAAGTACAAGACAGATAGTGTAAAGGGTTTTATCTTTCTAACTTGCATAATAAAGTTAGTTTTGTTTGATGAAAACCCATGGAATTTTGTGGATATATACTATTAGCAGCTGTCTTGAATCTCAAACTTTGCCTTCTTTAATCAAAATGTTATTGGTACCGAATTGGATCTCCCCACAGCCAAACTCTATTAGAAAATTATTCTTTCTCAACATTATCGTCTCAGGTGAACCCTTAGGTAACACAGTTACAAATAAAAAAGCACTCCAATTAGGTCTTTGGTCATTTTTACCACAGACACTTTCCTTATGTCCAGCACCAGAAACATCAACCTGTAAGTGAACCCTCACTCCCTCAAAACCTCAAGTTGACAACATACTTAACGCAGAGAAACAATGTATGTGACATGCACTGACTTTTCAAAGCCTTTTGACACATCGGAGTCTATTCAAGATTAATGGGTTATACAATTAGGGGAAAATTAATGGTAGAGTAAAAATTTGTTAGAAATGAGTAGGTACCTGGTGTAAGAAAATATAAATATCAAGAAAGGCATGGAAAATTGGGCTGTTTTCATTGGAGGATGAGATTAAAGGGCGATTTCATATAGGCATGTAACATTATGAAGGAATGGGACAGCATACATAGACTATTGCCAGTGACTGAGGGATCTAAAATGAGGAGGTATTGAAAGAAGAGTAATTGTAAAAGCTTCAGGAGAGAATAGGAGAAACTTGCTTTTGTTTTTACAGAGCAGGCTGACCAGAGATTGAAGCAGAGCTCATGTCAACATTAAAAATAGGTTAGACAGGTAGTTAAAGAAAATAAAGGAATAAAAAAAACTATGCAGACAAATGGGATCAGGACTACTGTTTATGTGAAGGATAATAAACGTGTTAATGGCTCTCTCTTTAAACATTGGGTCACCTTCTCTAGTGTAACTTTTGGAGAGAAACTGATTTAATTTAACAGGGTGCCATTTTGCTAGTGGCTACTAAATTCACAAAATCATTTTTCTGTCTAGGAGATAACTTCCCCACCCACATCAAGTGTGGGATGGGGGTTCAGTCCAATAAGCTGTGAATCAAAGTCACTGTCCTGTGCAGAGAACCTAGAACCTAGAACAGAACAGAGAACGGCATCTCCACATCAGAGAACCTATCCCCAGCATTCATCTGGTTGAGCCAAGGCCACACAAAAGGAATAGAACACAGCTCGAGGCCATCAATTGTCACACGTAGTCATCCTAGTATGAATAGTCTCAGATTACACTCAACAAACTTACCTCAGCATAATCAATTAACATTTCAGACTATTTCTGTTGAGGCTGCTGCCACTGGCCAAACGTACACTTCAACTGCAAGCTTAGACTTTTGAGATGGGTGGATGGATGCCTCCGAGTAAAACTCTTAATGAAAGTGGTCAAAGCACAAAAAGCTATTTTGTAGCCAGGTTTAACCACAACACTGTGAAGTGGGTAATTTAATATGTTTACATTGTTACAAACTTTACTTTGAGTTGCAGCCAGAAGCCTGGAAGGAGAAAAACTGGGACACAAGAAAGATTGTACATGAGCAAATCAGAATGAACAGGTGTGCATATCAATCAAGCAGAGATGCCTATATCAATAAGAAAGAAGAAATGTGCATTGGGCTAGGGTAACCGTGGATATGAATTAATCATGAGTTTCAGATAGGCTTTGCAAATCAAAAGGGGCCCAATCTTGGCTCAGTAGTAGCAAATTGCCTCTGCAGGCTCACTACATATTTCAAGTTCTTCGTCAGAGTTAGTACACCTCAGGTGTCATACAGGAATGTGCATGTACATAGATTTTCTATTCTATACTGGCAAATCTCCCATATTATAGCTCATGGTGAGTTGAAGAATACCATGCTTAAATGTCATATAACATGATGCTCACCTGATGAAGGAGCAGCGCTCCGAAAGCTCGTGATACCAAATAAACCTAATGGAATTTAACCTGGTGTTGTGAGACTTCTTACTGTGCCCACCACAGTCCAACGCCGGCATCTCCACATCATAACATGATACTACATTCAGTTTGAGGAAGAGGAGTGGATCTAAGACTATTTTATACTTAAAAGGGCAATGAAGACAGGGCTGGCTAAAGTAGACTAGGAAATTAGATTAAGGGATAGGTCAGTAGAGATGCAGTGGAAGACATTTAAGGAGATATTTTAGAATACTCAGAAAAGATACTCTAAGGACACACCATCCATGGCTAACTTAGGTAGCTAAAGATAGAAAGAAAAAGCATATAATTCTGCAAAAATGAGTTGTAGGTTAGAAGACTGACAAAGTAAAGAACAGTAAAGAGGGAGAAATTTAAGAGAGAAAAATATAAAAATAGCGAGAGTTTCTACAAGTAGTTAAAAAGAAGTTGGTTCTCTAGAGAGGGAAGATAAGGAGTTAATGAACAGAGGAAGTTAAAACAATTACAATCACTAGAGAAAAGGTACTGAGAAACTAATCAGAACTGAAAGTTAACAAGTCCCCAGGTCCTGATGGACCTCTTTGAAGGGTCTTAAAAGATGTGGCTGCTGAGATAGTAGATGCATTGGGTTTAAATTTCCAAAATTCCCTAGATTCTGGAAATGTCCCATCAGATTATAAAGTAGTAAATGTGACTCTTCTATTCAAGAAAGGAAGGAGACAGAAAGCAGGAATCAAAGACCAATTAGCTTAACATCTGTCGCAGGGAAATTGCTGCAATCTATTATTAAGGGGGTTATGTTGGGCCACTTAGAAAATCTCAGTGCAATCAAGCAGAGCGAACACAGTTTTGTGACAGTGAAATCACGTTTGAGTAATTTAATGGAGTTCTTTGAAGAAATAACAAGCAATGTGGATGAAGGAGAACCTGGATGTGCTGTACTTAGAGGAAAGGTTGGGCCTATTTCCACTGGTGTTTCGAAGATTGAGAGGTGATCTTATTGAAACAAGTTCCTGAGGAGACTTGACAGGGCGGATACTGCAAAGGATGGTTTCTCCTTGTAGAAGAGACTAGAATTAGGGGACAGTTTAAAACTATAGGATTTTCCATTTAAAATGAAGGTGAGAAGAAATTTATTCTCTCAGAGGGACATGAATTTTTGGAACTCTTTTCCTCAGAGAGAAATGGAGCCAGGGCCTATTAATATTTTTAAGGCAAGAGGTAGATAGGTTCTTGACTAAGTTATCAGGGGCAGGTGGTGGAACATGGCATTGATGTCACAATCAGATAGACCACAATCTTATTGAATGGCACAGCAGGCTCAATGGATTGGATGGCACAGCAGGCTCAATGGGTTGGATGGCCTACTCCTGCTCCTAATTTGTTCATATGATACAGCAGCAGAGCCACTGATTTGCAGCTTTCTGTCCATGTCACAGTATCAAAATAGTTTTTAATTGCTGTCATGAAGTCACAGTACGTGACTGTGAAAGAATTAAACTCTCCCTCCTTGTTCCTCCCATTCTTTCTGCAGCTTTTGACATGTTTAGAGCATAGCATCCGCCTCCAATGCCTATCCATGGTCATCTAGCTGGGCAGGACTACTCTCATCTGTTTCCATTCTTACCCAATATTAGCAGATGATGACTTGCAATGGTTTCTCTTCGACCTCTGGCACCACTGCTTCTGGTTTGGGCCCGCTCCCATTTCTCATCCACATGGTGTCCCTCGGTGCCATCACCCAAAGGCACAGTCTTACTTTTCACCTGTATACTGACGACACCAAGCTTGACTCCTCCACTATTGCTAAATTATCAGACTGCTTATCCAACATCCCGTACTTGAGGAGCAGAAAATTCCTCCATTTTAATATCGATACGACAGAGGCCATTGTTTTAGATCCCCGCTCCAACCATTCCCTCGCAACAATGTGAGATTATAAGCAAGTTGGTTTGCAACCTTGTGTCACATTTGAACCCGAGAAGAGCTTCCAAACTCATCTGTGTCATCACTAAGACCATCTCATTCCACCTCTGCATCACCACCGGACTTGGCTCATGTCTCAGTTCACAGACAGTTGAAACCCTCATTCATCCCTTTGGTGCCTCTGGATCTGACGATACTGACTCGCATTTTGCCCATAATTGATGTTGGCAGGCTGCAGTAAACTTTCAAAATGGCTGCAAACTCGCTGGGGTTATGTAATATCTCTCGTCATGATGAGGCTATGCATGTACATTATCAATTTTAAATTGATAGTTTCACCAACAGTGTTGTGATCCCTGGACTGACCACTACCTTTAAAAAAATATTTGAAATTCCAGTTGCCAACTTTGTTTTTAAAAGAAGCATGTGCAGTAATCACCAAGCCAAGCTACGGCTTCCGCAGTGGCCAAATGGAACTCTCGGAGCCTGTCACTGAATTTTGTTCGGGGGCAGTCTTCAATGTGAGCCATTGATAGGGATGCACACAACTGCAGTCTGGGTTCCCTGGAAAGGCTCCACTTATGTCAATTTGTTGCACAAAGGCCTTGGCCAGTGCGGAAAGGATTGAGATGTGCCCAATGTTGGCATGGCAGGTTGAAGTCGGGTAGGTGGGCTGTGGGATCTGCATTTTCTTAAATTTATGGGTGTAATAGCATGGACACTTAAGTCGTCGTCAACAGGCTTCAGACTTTTGTTAGGAACAAAAGGTATTTATTAATAATGAGAAACTATGTGCAGGAGGTTGCAGCCCTAGGCTGCCTGGAGCAGCACTCCAAACTTCACATGTCTACTACATGGCTAATAGATGTATTCTGCTTGATAGAGGACTTCACCCTGTAGGGTGATCACTCACTCTCTTACCACTGGTCCCTCAAGTCAGGTGACCCACTTAAAGAGACAAACACCACATCCCTCCCCTTCACTGCCCAAGGGGCAAACTGGCAATGCCCAGGGGGCACCTTGGCACTGCCCACCCAGCACGGGCAGTGTCAAGGGGCAGGGCCGATCAGTGGGGCTGGTTGGGGGCCCCGTTGCCACTCTGCATAGGGATCTGTGGCAGAGGGAGGGAAGGAGGTGATTGGGGCTGCTGGGAGTGTTGGAAAGACATCGAGGCTTGCCTGGAAAGGTCCGGGAGGCCAGTGATCGGAATGTGGGAAATTCATTCCGAAAATCACGGTTAAAAAAAAATGGGCGCAAGTTACTCCAGTTTTCACACAAATTCGGCACTTAGAATTTTTCTGGGAGAAATCGCTCCCGATATGTTTGGAGGCATTTTTATCAAAAGACAGGGTCCAAAGATAACAAGGAAGAGTGATTTTCAAATAGTCGTAAAGGAGTGTCATAAATAAATAATGATGGGACAGCAAGCAAGCAGACAAATTCATGTACATGGCGTACTAGTTACAAAGTTCAAAACGAGGTGGACAAGGCGGTGAAGAGATTTGGAAATAAAAGTTTTGAAGTCAATTCAGTGAACAAGGAACAAATGAATCTGGATAAAGACAGAGGAGATTGGTTATCTAGGGGAGGACCTCAGCCCCAGATGTTAACTTTTCACAAAGATGAAAGCAGGCAAGTGGGCAAGGACATTCCATAAAAATTGATCTTTGAGCTGACCTGTGCAAGAACAAAGGTTCTGATACCGGAATGGATATAAATGAACAGTGTAAGTGGGAGATTGCGACCTTGGTGAGGCACCACAAGCTCCTAATATTTTAAGGTAATCAATCTATCACTGTAAACACAATCAGGTAGTTGAATCTATCTACCTCTGCCTTAAAAAAAAATTCAACGACCCTGCTTCCACTGCATTTTCAGGATATAAAAATATCAATGTCATTATAGCAGATGGGTAATGGTTGTCAAATTAAAATACAAACCAAATTGAATAAACATACTATAAATTTAAATGTATATACTGAAGAAAATCAGGCTAGGAACAGGCAGGTTGTCTTATGAAGAAAGATTGGACTAATTAGGCTTGTATCCACTGGAGTTTAGAATAGTAAGAAGCAACTTGATTGAAACACAAGATCTTGAGGGGTCTTGACGGAATTAATGGGGAGAGGATGTTCCCTCCTGTGAGGGAATCTAGAACTAGAGGTCATTGTTTAAAAACAAGGAGTCATCCATTTAAAACGGAAATGAGGCAAACATTTTTATATCCTGAAAATGCAGTGGAAGCAGGGTCGTTGAATGTTTTTTTTAAACGCAGAGGTAGATAGATTCGTGGTAAGCAAGGTGGTGATAGGTTATTGGGGGTAGGTGGGTGCAGATTTGAGGTTATTATCAGATCAGCCATGATCTTATTAAATGGCAGAGCAAGCTTGAGGGGCTGAATGGCCCACTTGTTCGTATGTTCCGACAGACATTGTAAACAAGTTTCAAGTAATCTAAATCATATCACTCAGGTTACTGGAAAAACCAACCAAGCTTGAATCTGAGCTTAACCACTCCACAATTAGTTTACTAGCTCCCTTTACATCCTTGGCTGGCACAGTGGTTAGCACTGCTGCCTCACAGCGCCAGGGACCCGGGTTCGATTCCTGGCTTGGGTCACTGTCTGTGTGGCGTTTGCACATTTTCCCCGTGTCTGCGTGGATTTCCTCCGGGTGCTCCGGTTTCCTTCCACAGTCCAAAGATGCGCGGGTTAGGTTGATGGGCCATGCTCAGTTGCCCCTTAGTGTTAGGGGGATTAGAAAGGTAAATGCATGGGGTTACAGGGATAGGGCCTGGGGGAGATTGTTGTCGGTGCAGGCTCGATGGGCCGAATGGCCTCCTCCTGTACTGTTGGGATTCTCTGATTCTACTTTCTTCTAAAGTGATATCACTAACCAAATTGTCTCACCATAGACGAGGCAATAAGATATTAATAGTTCAAGTTTTAATAAAATCAGTTTCTTGCACCAGGGAAGACAAAGGCACTGAAATGGAAACATCTGCAGCAGCAGATAGATAAACTTCCTTCGACAGGATACCACTCATAATTGCTCTCATCACTTTCAGGGGTAATGTGAATGTTGAAGTGATGCTGAAACTGCCAATGGGAAAAGAACAGTCCAGCAGTTGTATTACAATTAATTTTTAAGGCTCAATC
Organism: Mustelus asterias; assembly: GCF_964213995.1. Lineage (NCBI taxonomy): Eukaryota > Metazoa > Chordata > Chondrichthyes > Carcharhiniformes > Triakidae > Mustelus > Mustelus asterias. Next base: position 104,065,706 of record NC_135813.1, read on the forward strand.
ACAGAAAAGTCAATTAAGTACAGAGTTCCTTTGTTAAATGGAGTTCAGTTTCTTAAAAAGCCCAAGGAACTCCCGGGCAGGAAATATCACTGTGTATTCATGCCACTTTGTTTGGTAGAAGCGCTGGCATGTTTCATTCCCAAGGTCAGCTCCAAATGCCTCACTAGCCTCTAAGTAAGTAGGAAATAGCAGCACATAAAGCAGTTGTTTTCATTCACACCTTAAATCAAGGCTATAGCTTGGCCATCAAATATACAGATCCCAAGTCTGGTTGTGTTGGGCATGATTTGGTTGTTTAATTTATTCCAAAAACAGCATCAATGCACCCTCTGGTGGATAACTGCGAATGTTACACTTCAATCTGGAAACAATGGAACATGTTGATGCCTCTATTTTAATTATGCACTGTTCAAAATAGGTAGCATTTTAAAATCAGAAACGAGTTCTCAACGTTCATTTTAAATAATTTCTTTAATTGCAGATTCCAATATTGCATTTCTAATTACGACTGCGTAGGGGACAAAAAATCACATACCCATTGATTCCATTGCCATATCAATGACCTTGCCAAAGAAAAATGGAGCCACTATCTGTGAAAGACAGGAAACAACTAGTGCTAGCATTCCGCCAACACAGATCAGCATTTCCTATTAAATGGAAAAAGAAAACATATTCACAAAGTAAATATCACACACGTGACAATCTCCAACTTGCAATATTGTAATAAGATGACATTTAGGCTTCGATCTTCCAGTATCAGGTAGTCAAAGACCAGACATACAACCCAAGATGCACTACGGGACTCCTCAGGAGTCCCAATTCAAGGATTTCTTGCTAGTTTCCTGGGAAGTTTGAACTTCTGATGGGAAATTTTCCCGGACCCTCTGAAAAAGTCTTGAGTTAGAGTCGAAGAGATTGGACAGTTCTGACTTGTCAGAATAGTTCCCCAAAAAAATGTTAGATTGGGGAAAAAAAAATCTAGTCACACACCTGGATAACTATACAACTGCTCCCCACCCTAATCACCCCACCCCCTGCACTCCAACTACCTGACCCACCTACTATCCCTCCACCTGATCCACCTAGTCCCCAGCCTGACAAAACTCTCCACTTACTCACCTCACCTACCAATATTATCTCCATAGCTATTTTCAAAGCAGCTTTCAAAGTAGTCTGAAAGATATGTTGGTTAGGTGCATTGGCCATGCTGAATTTTTCCTCAGTGTACCCGAACAGGCGCCGGAGTGTGGCGACTGGGGGATTTTCACAGTATCTTCATTGTGGTGTTAATGGAAGCCTACTTGTGACACTGATAAAATAAACTTGGGACATTTGAACTCTTACATACTGGAATACTGCAGCTAGTGCCATAAAAAGAGGTTGTGGTGCTCCCCAAGAGATTTGCTGTTCTGATCAGATGTGAAGGAGCCTCCATTAGAGGATTCCTCAGAATTATTGAGAGGCGCAAATATACATTTCTTTTGTCCGATTTGGGTTGGAAAAAAGGTTTCCGATCCTGATCAGAAGATCTGGGCCCAATTTAAGTTTACCTAAATTTTGTAGAATTATCTTTAGACATGGGATATAGGATAGATGATTAGTTCGAATGGATTAGGTAACTTAACTGTGTTAGTAATAGAAACTTGAAAATGTTGCAAAATATAACGCATGTTACATCTTTTAGGATATAATTTTCCTCAGATATTTTTAGCTACTAAAATGCTTCAAAGGTGGCCAAATGGGGTTTTGAGCTGGAACGCTGACTCAGCCCAGTTTCACACAAAGTGCCATCTTAGCAAAGGAATTGAAGCTTGCATCAGGAACGGTTGCTGGAGGATCATTAAGCAGCTAATGTGCTCCTGGCAGGGGTGGAACTGTCGTGTGAGTGTACCTTTAAGAAAGGCTTTTTTTAAAAAAACATGCAGCTTGCAGCTTCAGCAATGTCATTAGTGGGTGGAGCTTAGCTGAGGCAGTCAGGTGATAGGGGTTTTTCCTTTGAGCTTTCAGTTTTGGCTTGGGAAGCAGTCTCTTTCTCTCCGTTTTTTTTCTCTTTGTTTGATGCTGCCTTAAAGAAGCTGTGTTTTGCGAAACAGATTCGACTGCAGCCTCTTCTGAGTTTCTTCACAAGGGATTTTCAGCATTCAACCCAGGAGGCGGGATTCCTGTAACAAGTGGGCATTAACCTATGCTGTATTGTGTTTATTTGGAGGGTTTTGTGTATTGGATGTTGGCTTTGGTTGGAACACATTAGAGACATTTCCCTAAGAGTTATAGATTATTGTGTTTCTTGTTTGTAATTGTTAAAAGTTCTTGCTAAGTGTCTTATATACATGTCAACAATATTCTTAATTAAACTTTGTTTTTGATAACAGCTCCTGGTGAGTCAGTTGAAACACACCTGAAGTGAAACCTCTCATGCTCATCCTAGCCAAATTCAATGTAAAACATTACAGGTCAGGCGAGCTTCGTAGAACACCTTGAAGTAACCGATTGAATTGCAACAGAACCATGATCAGGCGGGTGACAAGGCTAGCCCATTGCACTTGGGGTGTGCTGACGTCTGCGCTTGTGGTTTGCCTAAGCTAGGATAAAGGATCAGGGTAGCCAATGAGGTTCATCTGAGGTTTTACCTGATTAAATTTTTCAAAGCCACCTCGACCTTTCGGCTAAGATGAAGCATTAGATCAAGTCCGGAGGGCGGGTGTAATGCCTCATCCTGTCAGTTTGGATCTTGTTTGATTGAACCCAAAATGGGATGCAATGACTTGTCTTGTCAGCTTGGATCTTGTTTGCCCCTCATGTGGGGACCATGATTGGACTTCATTTGAATTGGCTTTTTTGGTTAGAAGTAAAAAAAAATGGCTGCATGACATTTTGGTGGTCTGAACTTGAACAAATAGTCAAGAACATGTGCGCCCTCTCCCTTGGTCCCGGAGCCATCCTGAAACATTTTGCCTTATGTGAGTCTGCACAGTCCACACCTTCATTGGAATGGATGCGTGGAGGCTACATATAACGCTTCACAAACATTGCTTTGAGTCAGCATTCAAGTGCAGTTGTCTGTTTCTACACCTGCTGGCAAGGTTAAATCACGAAATTATCAATTAGCCTAAAAAGTGCGTGCTAAATCCACACCTACAACACAGCATCATTTAACACCTGTTTTCACCAAAATAAACTCCCTTGAATGTGTAATTATTTGAAATCAATTTTTAATAGATATTAAAGACTAAAATTGAGGGTCTGAATAGCCTACTCCTGTTCCTATATAGATAATTACACTTTTGCAAAGCATTTACGACCAGAATTCTATTAAGTAACAATCCAAATTTACTTATTCTCATAACTAGAATTTCAATTGCTGTAATTAAATACAGGTGAAGCAAGAGCAGTTGCAATTGAAGACAAGACTTCAATGAATCTATGGAAGCTGGAAGCTGGTAAACATCAATGGGATAAACTTCTGCAGAAGTTCTCCTGCTTGTTTACCATGAGTGCAGTAGAAGATCTATGGAAACTCTAAACAAAAATGTTTAATTCCGGTATGTGAATATTCTATGGACTTCTATCAAACTCAAAGAGCCCCCAGAAAATTCACCCACATTTTGAGCAGAGATTTTGCATTGCAGTTAAAACAGGTGGTTCATTATTCCTCAGAAATCAAAATACTTACAAAGCCTCTCTTGTAATGCCAAAGTACTTGAGAAATACTGCATGCTGAACAGCAAGTGTAGAAATACACAGGATTTGCCATACCCATCAACTCACTCCCTTAATAAATTAAAATACAGCTTAACTTTGCTCTAAACATGGAAGTTGGAAGTTCCTTCAAGCCTGACATTTATGATGAATCATAAAAATTTAATTTGTTCTAGCTACTGTAGGTATGAGAAATAGGAGTACAATATTTTAAGTAAAAATTAATTTTAGTCATTGATGTGAAATTACCCACTACAAAGTTATTAACATAAATAATACTCACATCTTTAGCCAACGAGAAGAGGCGTTTAAGATCAGCTTTATTTTTTTTGTCCCTTTCTTCTTCAATGCTGTGTACAATACGAAAGATCTGAAGTCTTCTCAGGAACCTGAGGCAGAAAGTATTAATTCACAATTTTTGTTTTTAAACTCATTCGTGGGACATGGGTGTCACTGGCTGGGCCAGCATTTATTGCCCATCCCTAGTTGCCCTTGGAGGGCAGTTGAGAGTCAACCACATTACTGTGGCTCTGGAGTCACATGTAGGCCAGACCAGGTAAGGACAGCAGATTTCTTTCCCTAAAGGACATTAGCAAACCAGATGGGTTTTTCTGACAATTGACAATGGTTTTACAGTCACCAGTAGATTCTTAATTCCAGATATCTTTTATGGAATTCAAATTCTACCAACTGCCATGGCGGGATTTGAACCCGGGTCCCCAGAACATTAGCTGAGTTTCTGGATTAATAGTCTAGTGATAATACCACTAGGCCATCGCCGCCCCATATTTGCCAGCAATAAGAAAGTACAGTGACATCACTTAACTATAGTGACTAGAAACACATACAGCTTAGAATACATAATCCAGATGCTGAATATATGGAGTGACCTACTTTTTTGCAATTACCTGACTCTCATTCTTCTTAAAACCGATGATCAATTTAAAACTCACAACCTGTTCCAATTTTGGTACAAATAGAAAAAGCAAACTTGCATTCATAAAAGTTAGCATCTCTCTCAAAACACTCCAAATCTCATCATATGCAATTAATTACTTTGACGTGCACCCACTGTCCTTAACTTCACTAACATAGCAGGCATTTTATATCCAGCAAGATCTCACAAATAGCAAGGAAATAAATGGCTAGTAAATCTATTTTGGGAGGGGCAAAGAATTGGGAGAGAAATGCAAGCCAGGGTATCAGGAGCTTTCCTGCTCTACTTGGAAAGTACTGCAGTAACTTTATGGTCTGGCAAAGGATAACTATGAGGCACTCCTTCAGTATCACATCATGTGCCAGACTAGACTACACACTTTTAACTCATAACCTTGTGACTAACCAAACCAACTTAACATTTAAGTTAACCTAGATAATGTGTTTTCACATATGAGCCAATGTTTTAACATTAATCTTCCTCATAAGGTTTTAGAAGCATAATTGTCATGTTGCTGGACTAGTCAAGTATAGGCCTGGGCTAGAATCATAGAATCCCTACAGTGCAGAAGGAGGCCATTCGGCCCATCGAGTCTGCACTGACAACAATCCCACCCAGACCCTATTCCCCTAACCCCTCATATTTACCCTGCATCGCCAATCAACCTTATCCGCACATCTTTGGACTGTGGGAGGAAACCAGAGCACCCGGAGGAAACTCATGCAGACACAGGAAGAACGTTCAAACTCCATACAGAGTGACCCGAGGCCAGAATTGAACCCGGGTCCCTGGCGCTGAGAGGCAGCAAGGCTAACCACTGTGCCGCCTCAATTATGCAGAGGCAAGGATTTAAATCCCAGCACAGCAGCTGAGGAATTTAAAATTATTTTAATCAGGAATAAAGAAAACTAATGTCAAAAATTGTGACCATGAAACCACTGCATTATCGTTAAAAATCAATTTGGTTTGCTCAAGTTCTTTAGGCAAGGAAATCTGCTGACTTCACCCAGTCTGACCTACAAGGCCCAGAATAACATGGCAACAGATGTTCCCATTAGGGTTGACAATTGATGCTGGCCTTGCCAGTGAAGTCCACATCCCGTGATTGAATAAACCATTCTAGTTCCTGTCACGTGCATTTTTTAGAGTTTCATTTGATCACTTTGCATGAGCTTACTGCAGTTAAATCACCCTTAGATTTAAAATGTGTCCAGACCATGCTAAAAAGCTCTGAAGGCACTGGATAACAAATTGAACTAGTGCTTGTTGCTGGTGCAACAGATAACAAAAGATTTAATAACACTGAATTATTGAAAGCATGTACTTAGCAGGGCTGTCAACAACTTTAGTGTCACTGACATAGTAAAACTTCAATCTACACACACTTTGTCCTTCATTATTACTAAGCCTCACTCGGTGTGATGTTCTGATGAGTTAACAATCCATCATTACCTGTTGCAAAAGACACAAAAGGGGAATTCAATCAGGCTGAAGACCAGGGTAGAAATACAAACAATCTTGAAAGTTAGATGCATCTGTCAGTGGGAAACAAAGTTAGTTTAAAAGTCAGGTTTACATAATCACAGACAAATAAAAGTGTTTAAACTTCATGCAGGAACAGTGGTACCCTTGATTCATTTAATGCAGGATAACACATTGCCTGGTGACCGAGACATGACTGTGCACACACAACCTTGGCAAACAATCCATTTTTCTGTTTGAAAGAAAGTATACAATGGAACCTGTCATTTCAACATCAAATATTCCAGTCAGAAAAAGTGGACTCGCAAAGCACTTGATCCCCTATTGCAGGAACAGCATGAAGCAAGGGACCTACCAACTTGAATTTGACTGTGGGAAGAGTTTCTTGTTACAGGACTTAATGAACAGATTTCACGGTGTGTAATATTGAAAATAATACACAGAAGATGCCCAAGTCAAACATTTCATTGCCAGAAAATGTTAGGTTGGCTAGTCAAGCAAACCAATAGTGAAGTGTTATTCAAGCTAAAGTGGGATTGGATTTTATTTCCCTGCTTGCTGCAAGCAAAGTACAATTCCCATATATACTATCCAATAAAATCAAAAGGGATAAAATCACTTGCTTTTGGAATGTTGAGACACATTTTCCTTTCACATTTTCCTTTCACTGGGCCTATGTAGGATGGATTTAAAATTCATACTGGTCCCAGCAAGACAGATCACCAGCATGAAAACTGCTTCACCTTACTCCATGTTTAAGTGTTAATGGAATGAACTAACAAATGCTTTCATGGATGCTGGCAAACCCGATGCATGAGAAAGGAACTGGGTCAACTCTTTGTTCACCAAGGAAGGAGTGAGTGGAATATGTTTGGAGCAAATGACCAGCCATCCCGGATTTTCCAAGAATGTTCCAGAATTTGGATTTTCATCCAATGTCCCAGGTCTGAGCTTCCCCAGACACCATTTGTCCCAGATTTCTCTTGTGTCTGAACCTTTTGTCTCTACACTGCTTTACATGCCCAGACTCAAACTCACACAGTCATGGGGGAATACCGCTGGCTTTCTCCTCGGAGTTATTCAGCTTTGGTTGATGAGCTTTAGGGGTGCTCTGGGGGTGGGGATCCTACAGAGAAAGCCAGCGGTATTCCCCCATGACTGTGTGAGTTTGAGTCTGGGCATGTAAAGCAGTGTAGAGACAAAAGGTTCAGACACAAGAGAAATCTGGGACAAATGGTGTCTGGGGAAGCTCAGACCTGGGACATTGGATGAAAATCCAAATTCTGGAACATTCTTGGAAAATCCGGGATGGCTGGTCATTTGCTCCAAACATATTCCACTCACTCCTTCCTTGGTGAACAAAGAGTTGACCCAGTTCCTTTCTCATGCATCGGGTTTGCCAGCATCCATGAAAGCATTTGTTAGTTCATTCCATTAACACTTAAACATGGAGTAAGGTGAAGCAGTTTTCATGCTGGTGATCTGTCTTGCTGGGACCAGTATGAATTTTAAATCCATCCTACATAGGCCCAGTGAAAGGAAAATGTGAAAGGAAAATGTGTCTCAACATTCCAAAAGCAAGTGATTTTATCCCTTTTGATTTTATTGGATAGTATATATAGGAATTGTACTTTGCTTGCAGCAAGCAGGGAAATAAAATCCAATCCCACTTTAGCTTGAATAACACTTCACTATTGGTTTGCTTGACTAGCCAACCTAACATTTTCTGGCAATGAAATGTTTGACTTGGGCATCTTCTGTGTATTATTTTCAATATTACACACCGTGAAATCTGTTCATTAAGTCCTGTAACAAGAAACTCTTCCCACAGTCAAAGTGTCCCTTATTTATCACCCTTGTCCACCAGAATTGGTCACCCAGATTTGGAGAAACAAAGGGAGAAAATCAAATTGATTTTTCATTCCTGCATTTTCTTCAATTCATGTGGTCACACATTCTTGCTCACAATCGCCTAACTTACATGACAGTTCAATGAGGAACTCTGCAACTGCTCCTATGAATACAGTCTCAACTTGCAGCTTTTAACAAATTAACACAAATAAACAGAAATATTTACCTCTTTATAACTCTGTGTTACCAGAATTGTAATTCCTTTGGCCGTGGTATATGCAACCCAAAGACCGGAGATTATAAAGCTAATCAGATGTAGCAGCTCTCTTTTCCTTTTAAGGTTAGAATTGTTCAGATCATCAATCTGTTTAAGGGCAATTGACTCCATCGTCAGGTAAATAACTATAAGAATGCAGGTTTTCATTGTGCAAAACGCTGCTAGGTCAAAGGTTGACCTCCAGAAACACCACTTAAGTACATCATTTTCCAAGTAGTGAGATCGGCCACCTATAAAACATCCAATTTCAATACTTAAAGAGGACAAAATAATAATGTGTCGAGAAAATGAAAACTAAAAACAAATGCTCCAAAATACAAATAGCTAGAACAACCCATAATAAGCACTTGTTATTCCAACAAAAGAGATTTATCGGTATCTTTAATGTAAATCACAGCTGTAACTTTTACATCAGTCTGTTTATGTTTTAACGATACATAAGTTTTACTCAGGTATTGTTAGCATTCCTGAACATCGCCTGAAATTAACCACAGCTGTTTTAACCCCTCCTGTTTAAATTTACACAATGAAATACTTACTCCCATTTTGTTCAAAGTAACACACAAAGGGCAAATTAGTTTTAGTACAAAAGGTGTTACATTTTGGACAAGATATCTGGTGTACAAGACTTTTGTCCATTAAATTATGCCACATTGGGCAGTACGGTAGCACAGTGGTTTGCACTGCTGCTTCACAGCGCTAGGGACCCGGGTTTGATTCCCGGCTTGGGTCACTGTCTGTGTGGAGTTTGCACATTCTCTCCGTGTCTGCATGGGTTTCCTCCGGGTGCTCCGGTTTTCTCTCACATTCCGAAAGATGTGCTCGTTAGGGGCAATGACCCAAGCAGGCGCCGGACTGTGGCGACTAGGGGAATTTCACAGTAACTTCGTTGCAGTGTTAATGTAGGTCTTACTTGTGACTAATAAATAATAAACTAAACATTTTCCAGATGAACAAACTGAACTTTTCTCACATTCAAACCTTGTTACCTAAAATTTAAGTCTGTGAAAACGCAAAACTTATCAGAATTTCCTCCCTGTCACAATTTTCTCCCTTTTTATCATCTTGTGCTATATTAGGGCTCCATTAGTGGCACTGCCCTTCAGCTCGGCATCCAAGTGACTGAATGCAATCATTGAGCATCAGGAGGATACTTGTCTGTAACTTATCTTAGGCAATTTGACTCCAATTCTCATTTGACATCTAGACACAAGGAACAATAGGTCTCAATTGGCAGGAGGCAAATTTTATTTATTTATGTCAGGATACAAAAGCAAAACATAGACACTGTCATTTCAGATGAAAATGGCTAACTCAGCAGAAATTGCAAGTTTAACTTGGAACTTGCTTAACTGTACAGGGCAAAAATGTACTCATAACTTTCAATGAAAACTCATTTGGAAATGTTCAAATGGTAGATTCTGGGAATAGATAAAAGCAACAACTTAAATTTATATAGCACCTTTAATGTAATGAAAAAGCACAAGATCCCTCAAAACAAGTATGGCACAGAGCCACATAAGGTGATATTAGGTCAGACGACCAAAGCTTGGGCATTAAAGATAGGTATTAAGAAACATCTTAAAGGATGAAAGTGAAGCAGAGTGGCAAAGAAGTTTAGAGGGGGGTAATGTATTTAGGGCTGAGGCAACTCTAAGGTTCTGGTAGAGCAATTAAAATTGAGGATTAAAGTTTTTGTTTAAAGTTGATTTATTAGTGCCACAAGTAGGCTTACATTAACAGTTCAATGGAGTTACTGTGAAAATTCCCTAGTCGCCATACTCTGGCAGTCTGTTCAGATACACCGAGGGAGGATTTAGCATGGCCAATACACCTAACCTGTGGGGCTAGAAGAGATTACAGAGATATGGAAGGGGAAGGTCAAGGGTGAGAATTTTAAAATCAAGATCATGCTTGACTATGAGTCAACATAGGTTGGCAAGTAAAATAGTAACAGGAGAATGGGATTTGCTTCGAGTTTTGGTTAGAAACAGAATTTTGGATAATCTCAAATTTACAGTGTGTAGAATGTAGCAAACCAGCAGCACAGCATTGGAGGAGGTAACAAAAGCATGAATGAGGGTTTCAGCAGCAAATCAAGTGAGACGGCGCTGAAGTCGGCCCATGTTACAGAGATGGAAAATAGGCGGTCATACTTCAGGTCAAAGTTCATCTCAGGATCAAACGTGAGCAAAATAACCAGGGTCAACTCCAAGCTCCAAAATTTGTTATTCAGCTCTGAGCCAGGAGGTAGCATGAGCAAGAACAAGATATCCTGTTCAACCCTATTTAATCTGGGGTAACTAATAGCTTTGTCAAGTATTGCTTTATCAATCCCATTAAGCTTAAAAAAGATCCATCTCATAACAGTTGGTGATGTTATCAATTTTAATTTCTCAATGTCCAAGCATTGCCTCATCAGAACAAGGGATATTACATAATCCCTGGGAATTTGCAGTCACTTTGAAAATTTACCAGAGTATAAGAACATCAATTATGATCAAGCACTTATTTAGAGAAGGGTAGATTTCTTATAAATTTACTCAACCATTAAAAAAGCAAAACAATTGAGAATTTTGTTTTTTTTCCTGACTTGAGGTTCAGTTCCTTAGCATGATTTGATAGCACCCAATTAAAACATGCATCAATGCCATTAGTTCATATTACTCAATATATGTTCATGTATATTGTCTCTTATGGCATATAATAAAACCGATGAAATTAATTACTTCATACTGTCAATTATAAAGAGTTACCTAAAATCCAGAGTATGACTGTAGATATTCCTTCCACAAACAGAATAACATTAACAAGAGGGATGAACCTAACTGCTGGCAACCGATAATAGTAAATACTGTCCTGTGCCATTCTTCGCCCGGTCTTTTTTGGTTTTCTAGCTTTTCAGATCAGCCTAGAAGATAAAGTAATAAAAGCTTCAACAGAATAAAATGGTTCTCAAAATGTCGAAGCAAACTGATATTTTCAGATGTAAATATAAACTATACACAAGTACATTCTGCAGTTCAGGGACACAATGAAGACCAAACCAAAGTCATTAGCCTGCCTTCCTTTGTTCTCTCAAGTTCAGCAATTCTGACCCATGGCAAATGCAGTAAGACCTGCCAATAAATGCAGTACAGGTTTATCTGGGTAGAATGTGACAACAGCTGACTGCACTAAGACTATACAATTGACTACTACAGTGTCAAAAATCTTAGAAATAATCCACATACAAAGCACTGCTTTATGGACAGTGGAACCAATTAGCTGATTGAAGGACTTGGAAAGGCAAAGCTCATTCCAAACCTCATGCTAATTCAAAGCACATTTCAAACATTGTTACTACAGTAACGAAATGTTTGAAAAGAAACTTAGTCCTACAGATAGCATACACAACAATGTCTTTGTGGGTACAATTTCAATATCAGATTCTCTTTGGAGAAGCAGAATCAGAACATGATTGAGATTAGAACCTATTTTATAAAATACTTTATATGCACCCGAAGAATGGACTTTCTAAACGAGCTCAAAATGTTTGCGCCGAGAAGTTTGGACCAGAATGTAACACAGCTTGATATGGCTCAGCTCTGACCAAGACCGCAAGAAACTACAAAGGGTTGTGAACATAGCCCAGTCCATCCATTGACTCGAGGAATTAACAAATAGGTTAGACCAAGGAGAGCCAATGGATGTTATCTATCTTGACTTCCAAAAGGCCTTTGACAAGGTGCCTCACGGGAGACTGCTGAGTAAAATAAGGGCCCATGGTATTCGAGGCAAGGTACTAACATGGATTGACGATTGGCTGTCAGACAGAAGGCAGAGAGTTGGGATAAAAGGTTCTTTCTCAGAATGGCAACCGGTGACAAGTGGTGTCCCGCAGGGTTCAGTGTTGGGGCCACAGCTGTTCTCTTTATATATTAACGATCTAGATGACGGGACTGGGAGCATTCTGGCCAAGTTTGCCGATGATACAAAGATAGGTGGAGGGGCAGGTAGTATTGAGGAGGTGGGGAGGCTGCAGAAAGATTTAGACAGTTTAGGAGAGTGGTCCAAGAAGTGGCTGATGAAATTCAACGTGGGCAAGTGCGAGGTCGTACACTTTGGAAAAAAGAATAGAGGCATGGACTATTTTCTAAACGGTGACAAAATTCATAATGCTAAAGTGCAAAGGGACTTGGGAGTCCTAGTCCAGCATTCTTTAAAGGTAAACTTGCAGGTTGAGTCCGTAATTAAGAAAGCAAATGTAATGTTGTCATTTATCTCAAGAGGCTTGGAATACAAAAGCAGGGATGTACTTCTGAGGCTTTATAAAGCACTGGTTAGGCCCCATTTGGAGTACTGTGAGCAATTTTGGGCCCCACACCTCAGGAAGGACATACTGGCACTGGAGCGGGTCCAGCGGAGATTCACACGGATGATCCCAGGAATGGTAGGCCTGACATACGATGAACGTCTGAGGATCGTGGGATTATATTCATTGGAGTTTAGGAGGTTGAGGGGAGATCTGATAGAAACTTACAAGATAATGAACGGCTTAGATAGGATGGACGTAGGGAAGTTGTTTCCATTAACAGGGGAGACTAGGACGCGGGGGCACAGCCTTAGAATAAAAGGGAGTCACTTTAGAACAGAGATGAGGAGAAATTTCTTCAGCCAGAGAGTGGTGGGTCTGTGGAATTCATTGCCACAGAGGGCTGTGGAGGCCGAGACGTTGAGCGTCTTCAAGACAGAAATTGATAAATTCTTGATTTCTCGAGGAATTAAGGGCTATGGGGAGAGAGCGGGTAAATGGAGTTGAAATCAACCATGATTGAATGGTGGAGTGGACTCGATGGGCCGAATGGCCTTACTTCCGCTCCTATGTCTTATGGTCTTATGGTCTTATGGACTCTTCACGCTTTCCACTGCTTCGGAAAGCAGCCAGCATAATCAAGGCCACACGCACCCTGGACATACTCTCTTCCACCTTCTTCCATCGGGAAAAGATACAGAAGTCTGAGATCACGTACCAACCTACTCAAGAACAGCTTCTTCCCTGCTCAAGAACAGCTTCTTCCCTGCTGCCAGACTTTTGAATGGACCTACCTTGAGTTGATCTTTCTCTACACCCTAGCAATGCCTACATTCTGCACCCTCTCTTTTCCTTCTCCCCTATGCACGTTATGAATGGTATGCTTTGTCTATAGCACGCAAGAAACAATACTTTTCACTGTATACCAATACCTGTGACAGTAATAACTCAAATAAAATCTCACCATTTTATGGAACACGACACATAAGGTCAAGGATGAGATTGAAAAGATGTGTTTACAAGAACAAAAGTTTAAAAAAAACAAACACGAGGCCCAAAGAGCCCAATTTGCAGACAACTATGATTTATTACATAAATAAATGTTTATCTATTGGTCTGGAATCCAAAGGAATAAAATGGAGGAAGTTGCAATTGTATAGCGCCTTTGACAGCCTCAGACAATCCTGAACGTTTTACAGTCAAGCAAGTACTTTTTGAAGTAGCCACTGTTATAATGTAAGAAATACGACAGCCAATTAGATCACAGTATGGTCTCACAAACAGCGATATGATAATGACAAGGTAATCTGTTTTAATGATTTTAGCTGAGGGATAAATATTGGCCAGAACATCAGGGAGAAGTTCCTTGTTCTTCTTTGAAAGTCATTGGCCAGAAGTTTACCACCTCGCCTGCCCCAGAATCATAATCGGGGCAGGTGAGGCTTGCAGAACGGAATTCTCCGTTGGCCACGGATGGGATTTTACAAGCCTCACCCGAGCGAAGTCGTAGAATCCCATCCATAGAGTCATTAAGACACCGAAAGGAAGCCATTCGGCCATCGGGTCCATGGCAGCTCACTGTACTGCGTGGACCTGCAGAGTTTCACTGGCTGTCTTGTCTGGAGACAATACACATCTTTTTAGCCTGTCTTGATGCTCTCTCCACTCACATTGTTTTGTTTCTTAAAGACTTGATTAGTTGTAAGTATTCGCATTCCAACCATTGTTCATGTAAATTGAGTCTGTGTCTTTATAAGCTCTGTTTGTGAACAGAATTCCCACTCACCTGAAGAAGGGGCTTAGAGCTCCGAAAGCTTGTGTGGCTTTTGCTATCAAATAAACCTGTTGGACTTTAACCTGGTGTTGTTAAACTTCTTACTGTGTTTACCCCAGTCCAACGCCGGCATCTCCACATCACAGCTCACTGTAGAACAATCCAGTTAGTCCTATTCCTCCACTCTATCCCGGCAGCCCTGCAAGTTTATTTTCCCGAAGTGCCCATCCAATTTCCTTTTGGAATCACTGATCATCTCGGTTTCTACCACCCTCATATCGAGCAGATTTAATGTCATCACCACACACACTGCATAAAAAAGCTTTTCCTCACATCTTCCCTGCATCTCTTATCCACAATCTTAAATTTGTACCCCTAGTCATTGCATTATCAGCTAAACTGTTGTTTTTCGTTGTCTATCTTATTCAAACCTGTGTGCCAATCTTATGTGCCACTGTCAAATCTCATCTCAACCTCTTTTGCTCCAACGAGAACAACCCAGCACCTCCATCCGAACTAAATTTGTAGCTTTAACAAAGTTCCCTCATCCTTGGTATCATTCTGGTAAATTGCCTCTGCACCCTCAAGAAACTTCACATCTCTGTAAAGTGTGATGACCAAAAGTGGATGCAACATTTCAGTTTGACCTCAACAGAGCTTTCTCAAGGTTCAGCATAACTTCCCTCCTTTTGTACTTAATATATCTACTTATGAACCCCAAGATCCCAAATACTTTGCTAACTGCTCTCTCAATATGTCCTGCCATCAATGATCAATGCACAAGTATCCTCGGATCCCACTGACCCTGCCAACTCTTTAAGTCTACATTATCTCTCCCTACTACTTCCTCCAAAATGCATTTCATTTATTCAAATTCCATCTGCCACTTGTCTGCCTATTTTGCAACAGGACATAGGTTAGCAGTCGACTGGTAACATCCTCACTGTTTGCCACACTTTGAAGTATATCAAGTATAATGGGATCATTTGCACCCACCTGATAGGGCTTACGTTTATAATTTCACTCGATAGATAGCACTTCTGGCAGTGCAGAGTTCCCCCAGTACTGCAATGGAGTGCCAGCAGAACACGTATAGGCTGAAATCATCATTGCATGACTTGAATAATGAATAAACAAACATGGGATAGGATGGATCATAATTTAAAATACTAAACCAATTATCTTTGGCATTGGCAATTATATTTCTCACAACTTACATCCAAATGGATGATTTTCGACTGAAGCTGCAGCTTCAGAACAAAATTTCTGGGAGGTGGATTCAGTATTCAGCTGCAATGTTGAGGCAACATTGCTATAACACTTTCACATTACACAATGATTCAAGTCATTGAATGAATTCATAACAGAGATTGACAAATTTTTGGATACTAAGGAAATAAAGGATTAAGGCATAGGGCAGGAAAGTGAATCCAAGATAGATTAGACATGATGTTATTGAATAGCAGTGCAGATTCAAGGAGCCAATGGTCGAATCACACTCCTACTTGTGGTCTATCAGATCATGCCTGATCATCCACCTTAACGCCACTTTCCTGTGGTATCCCTATATGCCTTTGTGTCACTAGTATCCATAAACCCAGTGATTTTGGTCTTGATTGAACTTTCACCGCCTTCTAGGGTAGGGAATTCCAAAGATTCACCACTCCCTAAGTGAAGATATTCCTTCTCATCTCATTCTTAAATAGCCTGCCCCTTATTCTGTGTTTGTGCCCTCTGGTTCTAGATTCACCAGTGAGCGGAAACATCCTATCCATATCAGCCCTATCAGGTTCTGTAGGAATTCAGTGGATCTCAATCAGACCACCTCTCATTCTTCTAGAGAATACCGGCCTAGTTTCTTCAATCCTTCTCCTCATAAGTTAATCCTGCCATCTGAGGGGTTAGTCTGGTGAAACTCTGTTGCATTCCCTCTTTAGCAAGTATATCCTTCCTTAGATGATAAGACGACCAAAACAGTACACAATATTCCAAGTGTGGTCTCACCAAGTCTCTATACAATTGTAGCAAGGCATCTTTACTCCTGTACTAAAATCCCCTTGCAATTAAGGCCAAAATACCATTTGCCATCAAAATTGCTTGGTGCACCCTAGCTTTTAGTGACTCATGAAGGAAACCCAGCATCCCTTGGATATAAACACTTCCCAATCTCTTACCATTTGAGAAATATTCTGCCTTTGGTTTTTTTCTATCGAAGCGGATAACTTCTTACTTGTTCACATTATATTCTATCTGCTGGTTATTTGCCCATTCACTTAGCCTTTCCAAGTTCCCTTGAAGCCTCAACTTACATTCCCACCTAGTCTGTGTCATCAGCAAATTTGGAAATATTACGTTTGGTCCCCAAATCCAAATCATTTGTATAGATTGTGAACAGCTGTTGCCCAGTACTGATCTTTGAGGTACCCCACTTTAACTGCCAGCCATCCTGAGAATAACCTGTTTATTCATATTCTGTTTTCCTTTTCTTGAACAATTCTCAAGCCATATCAGTATTTTCCCCCCAACTTTAATGTGCTCTGATTTTGTTTACTAACCTCTCAATGTGGGATCTTATCAAAAGCCTTCCGAAAACCTAAATGCACCAGATCCATTGGTTTTCCTTTACATCTGTTACAAATAACAGTCATTAAAAACTCAAAAGTTTGTCAAACATGATTTCCCTTTCATAAATCCGTCTCAACTAATTGAGAGATTTTCTGCATCTTCCTCCAAAGACAGGCATAAAGCAATTGTTTTGTTTCCCTGTCATTTCCCTATTTTCCATTATAAATTGTCCTGTCGCTGCCTGAAGTGGATCCAAATTTGTCCTCACTAACCTTTTCCTTTTCACATACCTAAAGAATCTTTTAAAGTCTGCCTTAATGTTACTCAAGAGCTTACATTCGCATTCTCTGTTCCCTTTCTTTATCAGTTTCTTGCTCCACTCTGTTGGATTCTAAATTGCTCCCAGCCCTCAGGCTTATCATTTTCTCTGACAACCTTATAAACCGCTTCCTTTGATCTAATGCAATCTTTAACTTCTTTTGTTAGCCACAGAAAGTACATTCTTCCAAGGCAATGTAATACTTTAAAAAAAATACCAGCCATTGCCTGTCTACCATCAAATTTCTTTCGTGTGCTTTCCACCACAGCCAGCTGGCCCCTTATACCTTCCTAGTTTCCTTTGTTCAGATTTAAGACCCTAATTTCAAATGAATTATATCACTTTCAAACTTAATGTAAAATTCTATCATATTATGGCCACTATTTTCTAAAGGCTCCTTTACAGCAAAGTTATTCATTTGGCCTTTCGCATTGTGCCTGGAACTCATTGCCAGGGGAGGTCATGGAAGCGGATACGGTAGTGACTTTTAAGGGGCGTCTTGACAAATAATGAATAGGATGGAAATAGAGGGACATGGTCCCTGGTAGGGTAGGGAGTTTTAGTTCAGTCGGGCAGCATGGTCGGTGCAGACTTGGAGGGCCGATGGGCCTGTTCCTGTGCTGTAATTTTCCTTGTTCTTTGTACATAATACTAAATCTAAAATAGCCTGATCCTTATTTGGTTCTTCAATGTACTGCTCCAGAAACGCATCTCGTAAACACTCCAGGATTTCATCCTCAACAGCTTTGATGGTAATTAGGTTTATCTATTCTCCATGTAAACTGAAGTCACTCATTATTTATATCTGTACCTTATTTCTAATATACATATTTCCCATGTTATAAAATCAGCAGTTGCTAAATTGTGATGACAATACAAGTAACCATAATTCATAACTTAGTTTGCTGATAATACCAAGCTTGTAGGAAGGTAAGCTGTGGGGAGGGCGCATAAAAGCTTCAAATAGATATAGACAGAGTGGGCAACAAGATGGCAGATGGAGTATAATGTAAGGAAGTGTGAAGCTATTCACTTTGGTTGCAAAGATAGAAAAGCAGAATATATTTTAAAAAGGTGCATCGAGTAGTGCAACCTGGGATTACCCACACTTGAACAAATTGCTGGTAGAAGTTTTTAAACTGTTTGCAGTAACAAAAAACACTAGAATGGATGCAGTAAGGCATGTGACCTTTGGTCAGACTAGGAAGTGAATGAACAATCAGGGTGAGGCCACGATAAGTGCATGACTGGACAATAGTAAATCATCAGAATAGATAAGGCAAAGATCGTGATTCACTAAACCGTGGACATCATTTGTGTTAAAGGTCAGGTCATTCTGTGACTATTTTTTAAACCCATCTGTAATTGCATACATACTAAATAATCAGAAAATAGAGGTAGGTTTAAGTGATCTATATTTGCATTGCTAAATATTAGAAATAAAGTACAGGTATAAGTCTTAGTGTTTTTGTGTAAGAAAGGGTACAACTCTAGTTAGATTCACAGTAAACCGAAGTGTTTGCATGTATGGACGTTTTGTTTTCAGTTCAAATGGTGTTTCTTTTGTGCGGAGAGAGAGTACGACACAGAAAGTAAATTGGAGATTGGGGATGGAATGGGCTATTGCTTAGCAACCAGGGACCACTTTTAGGGAAAAGATCTTTTTGAATTTTGTTTTAACTGGAAGCCAGGGTAGGAAGAGCTTCGCAGGGAGAGAGGAAATCTCTCTTTTGGCTCTGCTGGAAGAAAAGCCATACAATGGAGCAAGAGGCAAGGAAGAAGGTGCCAGAAATCTAAGGAACAGTGAGTTAAAGGAACTAGAAAACTAAAAGATGTTTCTAGGAGTCTGAAGTTAAAGTAACAGAGGAAACTGGAATTGGAACAGAGTGCTGTTCATTGAAGTCACAGACAGAGCCAAGAAGAAGTTGGCTTGTGAGAAGCCAAAGACTTGTGAAATCGTACAGCAGCCTGTCAAGCATTAGTTGAAGCAACTCTGAATAAATTGGTGGCTGGATCTCAGAGTTTGAGGAAAAGACTAAAGGAATAATGAAAAGAAGAGTCCGAAAACCCAGAAGCTGATCGTTGCTAAAACAGATGAGAAAAGTGCTTGTTTGAAAGGATAATTGGAGAACCTGGAGGTAAATCATTGATGAAAACAGCTGATGGAAAGCATTGATTGAAAGAAGATTTTAAAGTGTGTCTTTTTGAGAATGGAGTTTGGAAACATTCGTGTAACAATCATCTTGAGGAGAAATCTACAGAAGATTGACTGAGTGGCATCTTCGGTGTGGCGTATTGTCTGACCACAGTTAGCCTGCTGGATTATAGGGACTGTGTTTATTGAAAACATTATAACTAAGATATATTGTGTAGCTGGTGTTATCTTTAAAACCTGCGTACATTTGTGGATGGAGCGGTGGGGGAGTGAAGAACTATATTATCAAACTTTTCAGGCTTAATAAATGTTTTTTTATTGTTGTTAAAGGCTAATTGGTAATCCCGTGATTCTGTTCCTCCATGTTTTCTAGAAAAAATAAAAGTTATGGTCTTTTGAACCAGGGTTCCATTCTGGGATCTTTCCATCCAGTTATAACATCAACTGGGATCATAACACAAACAAAACATACAAGAAAATGAGGTATCGCAAAGATGGTATAACTGATGTAAACTGTATATCTGAATTGCCTTTTAGAGCATCTCCCGTGTGTGCAAACTTATACAAAATAAAATTGATCTACAAAATTCTGAGGGGGCTTGGTTGGGTAGACACAAGGATTGATTCTGTTGGTTGGGGAGTCTAAAACATAGGAGCACAGTCTCAGGATAGGGCACCAAGCATTTATGACTGAGATGGAGAGATATTACTTCATTCTGAATCTTTGGAATTCTCTACCCCAAAGGATTGTGGATGCTCCATCATTGAATGCATTTAAGACTGGAGTAGACAGATTTTTGGTCTCTCAGGGAATTCAAGGATATGGGGAGCATGTGGGAAAATGGAGTTGAACCCCAAGATCAGCAATGATTGTACTGACTGGCAGAGCAAGCTAGATGGGCCATTTGGTTCTTATTTCTTGTGTATAACATAGTTATAGGTAATTAAAGTATAACATCTCAAAAAGGTTACACAATGATCATTTCAATATACAAATAATTGCAATATGTTACCATTTAGAGGAACCAATACTTAATTCTGAGCTCCGAATTATGAAACCCTTGTGCATGTTTCAAAGATGACAGAAGAGAAAAAGGGAAAGCTAAGGATCACTCTCTGTTGCGTATATAAAGATTCATACTTTAAAAATCTCCATTCTCTAGATCCTCCAGAAGTGCATAGAATCCCATAGAATCCCTCCATTGGAGAACGTGGCCATTCGGCCCATTGAGTCTGCACCGACCACAATCCCACCCAGGCCCTATTCCCGCAACCCCTCATTTACCCTGCTAATCCCCCTGTCACGGAGGTTAATTTAGCATGGCCAATCACCTAACCAGCACATCTTTCAGACTGTGGGAGGAAACCCATGCAGACACGGGGAGAATGTGCAAACTCCACACGGACAGTGACCCCGAGGCCGGAATTGAACCCAGGTCCCTGGCGCTGTGAGGCAGCAGTGCTAACCACTGCCACCATGCCGCATGGCTCCACTACAATGAGGTGGAGAACACCAAATTCAAAGACTCTCCATGAATGATATACTGCAGCATGACATTGTTAGATTAGCCCCAGGATTCCTGGAAAGCCTCTACATAAATGTGATCAGAAATAAAAAGGTGTAGAAGCACAAAACAAACTTCCTGGCACAAAGATCAATAAAAAAAATGTGTATATCCACATATTTTTTTAAAAAGCACTGAAGGCAAGTTTCTACTTTGAAACAGTTTTGAATTAAGTTATCAAAACATTTACATGAGAATCAAGAAGCAGAAAAAGTGAAGCAGAGAAGAGGAATGGAAATCAGGAGGAAACCCTAATTCATTTCATACATTTTCAGTTTTCAATTTTTCTTTCTGAAACTGTTCCTTTCTGTTTATTCCATAGGATATATGACATAGAAACAGGCCATTCAGCCCAACAAGTTCTCTCTCTATTCTTAAAAAAAGATTAAACTGAGTGAATCTTTAGTCCAAGTTAAAATATAATATATATATTATATATTTAGCTTAAAACATCTGTATTTTCATTGTTTCTGCATATTTTCTGTGTGTATTGACACAGTAAACAAACAAAGAATAATTAAAGACAGTTAAAAGGAGGAAGTTAGGTTCCACACTTCATATCGTGCAGTGTATCTCACGAAAACCTTGGGATTCCCTTCCACCACCAAATCTCCTCAATGTCCTTGTTTACAACTTGGTTGTTGTTGTTTGCACCTTTCCAATACATATCCACCTGTCATCATCAGGTAATATGACCAAAGCTATGGCATGCAGTTTCTCACTGAGAGAAATATCTCTCTTGTGCTTATATTTGCCTCTGGATTTTGCCAACAGCGTGCTATACTTGCGCTTTCTCGGTTTGCCTTCTTGCACGCGATTATAGTTAAAATTTTAAGTGATAGCGATGTGCCTGCTAAACACATTTGATTTGGCAGCTGGGGAAGCTTTTCGCTGGTGAAAGCCACCATCGGTTGACAATGCTGCATCTATGGGCAGGCAACTACTAAAGAGTCTCCTGCTCAAACAGGTAGGCTGTCCATCATGGCTACAATTTTCCAACCCAACTACATTGCCTCTGACATAAGACTTGAATAAGAAGTTTAACAACACCAGGTTAAAGTCCAACAGGTTTATTAATAAACCTGTTGGACTTTAACCTGGTGTTGTTAAACTTCTTACTGTGTTTATCCCAGTCCAACGCCAGCATCTCCACATCATAAGACTTGAGAGCATGAAGATTTTCCAAATTAAAACTTCACTTGTAAATATTTCACACTACATTGTTTCTCTTTGTTCATGTGTGCATCATCATTTTAGGGCTAAAATATATTGGCACACTTTATGGTTGGCACGCATTGATGGTTACAGAGGAGTTAGGGACATTTATTTTCTGATGTTATGTTTTTGCATTCACTCTATTGAACATTCATATTAGTATCCAGTGTTGTAGTTATTACTCTGAGGGACATGGCTGAACTTGCAAGCTCAGCTGGCCCTCCCTTCTACGCGTCGTAAAGGGCATTGTCCAAGATCACTCTCAACATGGATAACTGAAATGATGTAGGATCATTGAAATTACGTAGGCGAACTCAAAGCCCTGTAAGGACTTATCAGCCAATACCTCAAAGTGGACACACATTAGGATAGTACTGACACTATTCTTTAGACCTTGCGTTTTCTTACCTTGATTGAATGTTCCCATCACCCCTCTTCCTACCAAAACCATCTCTAAGACCTTTCCCTTTGGTGATTTATACATTCTGGAATAGAAATTCTGAGTGTAACTTATTCTGTAACCTGTTACAAAAGCAAGGATATGACACATGGCAAAGACACAATGGTGCAAGGTGATCAGAGGTCAAACACTGGCACATGAACAGCTGGCAGTGGTTGTCTGGTCCTGCTGGTTTGGTATGTGATGCTTCTGCAGCCCTGAATTATGTCACTACCCATGTTCCACATGTTCTGTTAGAGAGCCTTGTCAGATAGTTGGATCCATTTATCCATTCCACAAAGTCAAAGCTGGAATACTTCCAATGTGGCTGAGTTAAACCTTACACACGAGCTCCTGTTTTGAGAATCTGATGCTTTTTATTATTAAACTGTGACCTCCCACCATCCTCAATTCTCTCTTTGTGTATTCTAAATAATCAGGATTGGAATAGTCAGTGAGTGGCTCCGTTTATCTCAACAACAGCTTGTGTTTATAAAGCATCTACAACATAATGAAACATTACAAGGTGCATCACAGAAACACTATAAAGCACAATTTGAGACTGAGCCGCACAGGGAAACATTAAGGCAGATGGGCAAAAGCTTGTTCAGATGGGTAGTTTTTTTTTAAAGGAGTATCTTGGAAAAGGAAAGAGTGTTAAAGAGACAGAGGCTTCAGGAAGGAATTTCAGAGCTTCAGGCCTTGGCAGCTGAAGGCATGGCCACAAAATCAACAAGAAGCCAAAATAGATGAGCGCAGATATCTGAGGGATGCTGGAGGAAATTATAGAGATGGCGAAAGATGAGACCATAGAGAGATTTAAAAACAAAGCTTAGAATTTGAAAATCGAGGTGTTGTTTGACGGTAATCAACGTGGAAGAGTGCGCACAGGAGTGATTTATTTATTTAGCGTATGCAGAGTCACAGAGCCAAGCAATTGGCTTCTCAGTGGCTGGATGGAATTCTTTAAGGCTGACGTCAAGTTTAGTCAGCTGATTCTCATTGAAAACGTAAATCAATGTTTGAACTGTACCATAGCTGCAGGGGTGATGGGTGAAAGGGACTTGACACGAGCAAGGACATGGGCAGCAGAGCATTGGATGACATCAAGTTTATAGAGGATAGAATGTAGGTGGGTGGTCAAGTGGAACAGTCAAGTCTAGAGGTATCAAAGGCATTTGTATATGGTGCGTGGTTTGTACGTGGTACCATGGTTTCAGCAGCAGAGCGGAGGCAAGGTGCACTGGGACCATGTTACAAAGTGGAAATACGTGGTCTTAGCACAAATGTGGCTGGAAACTCAAATATGCTCCAAAATTGCAAATGGTCTGGGAAATCCTTGGACAGTCATCGCAGAAGGAGTTGGTGAATATTGGACCTTTTCAGAGGGCCATTAGTGTTTGGAACTCTCTTCCTGAGGGAGTAGTGGAGGCCGAATCAATGAATGTATTCAAGGCTATATTCAAATTTTTGATCTATATGAGTCAAGTATTATGGGACGGGTAGCTGACAGGAAAGTGGAATTAAGGCCACAAAAGATCAGCCATGGCCTTATCGAATGGCAGAGCGGACTCAATGGGCAAAATGGCCTACTCTTGCTCCTATTTTTTTAAATAATATCTCACCACACCTGGGAGCCAGGCTCTTTTCACTTCACTGCTCCACGACCCAACAGCTCTCACGCTCTCTTCCCCCGCCAGATCACTCTTCCAATCCTCCATGATCCCAATCCCACTTCATACCACCCCCCCCATTGATTCACCCTTGCCACTCCCAAGCCTCCACACAAGCTACCATTCTTCTGCTGTCCTCCCTTGTGCCAAAGAATTAAATAATACAGTTAACGTTACACACAACTGAGCAAAGCCAATAGGTGCATATCACCTTTAAACTATCGTGAAGTGATGCCACAAGATTCTCATGTGCCAGTCTTTATCTTGAAAGTAGGATTTTCTTGAAAATGCCGCGGCGATATTCAAACCCAGGTCCCCAGAACATTAGCTGAGTTTATGGATTAATAATCCAGTGATAATACCACTAGGCCATCGCCTCCCCATAATACAAGTAGGAACCCACCACAAGCCAGCATAATGCTTAACATGCCACAAACACAGCACTGACTTTACCTTTACAGTCAAGAAATCAAAACTTGGCATCCCGCATTTCCCACCCTTGTAGGCTCCAGAATATCCACCCCCACCTTCTCCCCACCCCCCCTTTAGATTTCTTAATTGAGATTTTAAGATATAAAACAGTTCTCCATTACCCAATGGTGTTTCAGAAAACATTATTCTCGCCTTAAAAGTCCAAAACAGCTCTGCACTGTGTAGTCATGAAAGATTCCCATTCCGCAGATACATTTTTAAGACCACTGGTAATAATATCATGCAACTCACGACAACACTAGCCACGCACGATTCACATATTTTGGCTATTCATTCAATAGTGATTGAAGGTTCGAAGATCACAGTTGCTGAGTCAACCCATTTGCTTGGGGAGATCCATCACTAGCAAACACCAGTGGATGCTCAGAGAAACTACAGCTACATTTCCACACAAACGTTGGGGATGGAGCAGGCAGGTCACGCACCTATTGATAAGCCACAGAAGAGGAGGATGTAATCATTGGAAAAACAAAGAAATGCAACCCTGAATAAGTGTTGGGGGGAGGAGGGCAATATACAGATCCAGGCACCCTGTACAGATGGAAGCACCATCCAGGACACCATGAAGAACCCATGACACAGCTGCTGAGAGAGTTTCTGGATGAGATGTTGCCCTTTACCTGTCCTCAGTGGCTCGCTCCGAGGAACTGTCCCGGTTTGATTATTATTCTCACTCCTCCTGTTGTTATTGCCGCGCTCACCATGAACCGCCTCCACTGCCGCGACCAACACAGCGCAGCCCCGGAGGAACAGGCCGTTGCGATGGCGACCGCTCAGCCTCACCGTCCCGCACCGAGCGCCTTTCCGGGGGGCGGGGGGGAGAGGGGAGGAGGACCGGAAACCCCGCCCCCCCCCCCCGGCACGCGGCGCCCAGGAGCAGCCGCAGCAATGACACAGAAGCCGCAGGTGTGGCTGGGGGGGGAGGAGGAGGAGGAGCCACAGGTGTGGCTGGGGAGGAGCCATAGGTGTGTCTGGGGGGGGAGGAGGAGCCACAGGTGTGGCTGAAGAGGAGGAGCCGCAGGTGTGGTCAGGAGGAGGAGGAGCCACAGGTGTGGCTGAGGAGGAGGAGGAGGAGCCACAGGTGTGGCTGGGGAGGAGCCACAGGTGTGTCTGGGGGGGCGGAGGAGCCACAGGTGTGGCCAGGGAGGAGGAGCCACAGGTGTGGCCAGGGAGGAGGGGCTACAGCTTTGGCCAGGGAGGGGAAGCAGGTGGTCCAGACACTGATCCCCTTCCCTCTCTCTGTACCTCCAGGTGTAGTGAAGATGCTCAGACATCTGGCGCCCTGCCTCCTTGGCAACCTCACCTGTGCAATTCATCATTTCCAGCAGGTGTTTTTTTTAGGAATTATTTGAGCTTGCAAAGGCAATGGCATACTGTATTTTTTTTGTTGCCGGGGAAAACAAATTATAGGTGGCCCAATAACTCCGAAAAGATGCCAACTTTCAAGCAGCTCTCAGTATAACCATGTAGAAAAGGAAATCTGCTGACTTTTTCATATTCATTCATGAAACATGGGTGCCACTGACTAAGCCCGCATTTATTGCCCACCCCTAATTGATATTGAGAAGTTGAACTTCTTGAACAGATGCAATCTGTGTGCTGTAAGTACATCCACAGTGCTGCTCGAGAAGGAGTTCCAGAATTTTGACCCAGCAACAGTGAAGGAATGGTGATATATTTCCAAGTCAGGATGATGAGGGGCTTGGAAGGAAACCTGCAGGTGATAGTGTTCCCATGTGTCTGCTGCCCTTGTCCTAGTTGGTAATGGTCATGGGTTTGGAAGGTGCTGCCCAAGGAGCCTTGGCGAGTTCCTGCCATGCATATTGTGGGTGGTACACACTGCCGCCACTGTGCATTGGGCCTGGATGTGACTCCAGACCCACAACAATGCAGTTGACTTTAACTGCCCTCTGAAATGGCAAACCACTCAGTTCAAGGGAAGTTAGGGTTAGGCAACAAATGTTGACCTTTCTGCGACCCCCATATCCCATGTAGGGATAAAGAAAAAAGTAGATTAAATATGATAGATTAAATCATTACTTAACATAAATGTCTCCCAATAATAAAAACAGAAAATGCTGGGAATACACGGCAGGCCTAGCAGCATCAGTGGAGGGACAATGAGTTAATGTTTCGGGACTGTCACATTTCCTCAGATAAACACTATTCGCCGTGATGTTAAAAGGTCATCCACCTGAAAGGTTTACCCTGTTTTTCTTTCCACAATTGCTGCCAGAGCTGCTGAGTATTTCCAGCAATTTTTATCATTTCAGGTTTCCAGCAGCTGCGTTTGCATACATGCCCCTCAGGAAGTCTTAACAAAAACTGGCCAACAGCTCTGAAAGAATTCTCAATTCAAGAACAGATCTGTTTATAAGCCCACGTTACATGAAGGGAATTAGTTGTAGGTTCTTTGTAACAAAGGTTAAGAGAGGAATGCTAATATGAACTGAAGGGACTATGAGAGGAGTCTCAACATAAACCTTGTGATTCGGTTAGGGATTGTAAACACTTAAAAAGAAACCTAAACGCATCAGTAGAGCTGTACCACATTTTTTTTGCAAACCACAAACTTTGGTGAATTGTTTTGAATTTTAAAAAAACAAACACTACTAACGATATTGTTCATAATTATGTATGCTATGCACTCAGGTTTACTTCCTACTGCTCCCAAGAGTTCCCTTATAAGGCACATCAATCTTAAAGGCAGTTACTCCTGCAAGGACAAGCCATAAATATTCCACAGTCTATAGAATTCTTCTCACTCAGCTTCAGCTATCCTCAGAGGTAAAACTTTCATTCACACTTGCTTTACTGTAGAGGCCTCAATCCCTTGTTCTGGTTACTTTTCAATACTTGCAAGCTAATTCAGCTCATCTGTTTCTGTTGCAGTAAGATACTGGGAGACCCATTGAAAATTCTCTCACTAGCTTCAAGCTAGGCAATCTCTGAGCTTCTGTTCCCTCACAAAGTTGAAACTGAGATTCATCCACGTTCCACATAGTTAATTATGAAGTTAGGTTTTAGTCTGCTTTTGGTGCAGGACTATCTAACTGTCATCCCCTTTGGTATCTTTTCTCAATGAGGTGCAAACTATACAAGGTCCAAGTTGCAACTAAAAACCTCACTTGGCAAACACTCAGTTAAATAGAAACCACAAGGCCTCCTTCATGTTGACATTGCCTGCTCTGGGATGACCTATCAATTAATTATCGCTCATTTACACCTCCTTCCTTGATCTGATGAAGTAAATTGATTTTACAGCCTTTTCGGGTTTACTGAATACTTTTAAAGTAATTTAACCCTAAATCCCAAAATAAAAACATCTCCCTGGATTGCACTTCTTGCAAGCACAGCAAACATCATGGGCGGGATTTTCCAGCTACTTTCGCCCCAAAATTGTAAAATCCTGCCTGAAGTCAATGGACCTTTCCATTATCCGCCCCTCGCCCATGCCGATTCCCATGGCAGGCGAGATGGTAAAATTCCAGCCCACACCTTAAGCTGTTTAGCTGAGTAAACCCACCTGCTTACAGTGAATGCTGCTGATATTTGTGGTCATTACAACCACAAAATGCAGCCCATTAAGATTATCGGTGATTACTTTCTGCAGGTACTGTTGGAAGTACACCCGCTGAAAGGACAGATTTAGGCTCCATTATGATGTCCTCATCAGTTAATCTCCCTTTGCCACTCGCAGTCAAGATTCACATATAATGGCCATCCGCTGAGGTACCAGCTGATATCAGGCACCCCCATGAACATTGAGCAAGAAGGAAATTGACAAGGAAAAATAAGGTGAAGTGCTAGTTACCAACAGATGATTTTATTAAAACTGAACTATTTTCTGATCTGTTCAATACTGTACTAACTAAATGTTATAAGAACAAAGAACAAAGCACAGGAACAGGCCCTTCGGCCCTCCAGGTCTGCACTGACCATGCTGCCTGAGTGAATGGGTTCCTTATCTTCAAGCTTATTAAAATCTCAGTTCTATACAAAAAAAAACCCTTCAAGAGTGAATACACTAAAACTGAAAAGCTTTATCCCCACATATCAGTCCACTTATACATGATATATTGCAAACATTGAGTGGTCACAGAAGTCTGGAGGTTTGCCTCCCTAGGTGACAATATAGGCAACATTATGTAACCAACTAAGAACAGTGCAATGAATAACATTAAGTGACAAACTTATTATACTCACCTAAACTGTAATAAAAGTGCAATTACAACTCATGACTTTTCTGGTCAAATTTTCACAAGGAACAGAAATTGTAAGCAAATCCTCCGGGAGGGTTTAAACTAGTTTGGCAGGGGGTGGGACCCAAAGCAGAAGGGAGACTGAAGAGAAGGTTGAGGACAAGAGGCAGTGTCAGTAATCCTAGTACTAGACAGATCAGGCAACAGCAGGACAGAGCAATGGAAGTCCAGATTAAACTGCATTTATTTCAATGCAAGAGGCCTGACGGGCAAGGCAGATGAACTCAGGGCACGGATGGGTACATGGGACTGGGATATTATAGCTATTAATGAAACATGGCTAAGAGAGGGACAGGACTGGCAGCTCAATGTTCCAGGGTATAGATGCTATAGGAAAGATAGAACAGGAGGTAAGCGAGGAGGGGGAGTTGCACTTTTGATTAGGAAAAATATCATGACAGTACTGCGAGGGGATATATTCGAGGGTTCGCCCATTGAGTCCATATGGGTAGAACTGAGAAATAAGAAGGGGGAAATCACTTCGATAGGGTTGTACTATAGTCAGCGGGAAATTGAGGGGCAAATATGTAAGGAGATTACAGATAGCCCCAAGAAAAATATGGTGGTAATAGTAGGGGATTTCCCAACATTGACTGGGACAGCCATAGTATTAGAGGCTTGGATGGAGAGAAATTTGTTGAGTGTATTCAGGAGGAATTTTTCATTTAGTATGTGGATGGCCCGATGAGAGAGGAGGCAAAACTTGACCTCTTAGGAAATAAGGAAGGGCAGGTGACAGAAGTGTTAGTGAGGGATCACTTTGGGACCAGTGACCATAATTCCATTAGTTTTAAGATAGCTATGGGGAACCCATAGAGAACTATGGATTCTGGCCCAAAAGTTAAAATTCTAAATTGGGGCAAGGCCAATTTTGATGGTATCAGAGAGGAACTTTCAAAAGTTAATTGGGGTAGTCTGTTGGCAGGCAAAGGGATGTCTGGTAAGTGGGAGGCTTTCAAAAGTGTGTTAACCAGGGTTCAGGGAAAGCACATTCCTCTTAGAGTGAAGGGCAAGGCTGGTAGAAGTAGAGAACCCTGGTTGACTCGGGTAATTGAGGCCCTGGTCAAGAAGAAGAAAGAGGCACATGACATGCATAGGCAGCTGGGATCAAGTGGATCCCTTGAAGAGTATAGAGGGTGTAGGAGTAGAGTTAAGAGAGAAATCGGGAGGGCAAAAAGGGGACACGAGACTGCTTTGGCAGATAAGGCAAAGGAGAATCCAAAGAGCTTCTACAAATACATAAAGGGCAAAAGAGTAACTAGGGAGAGAGTAGGACCTCTTAAGGATTAACAAGGCCATCTATGTGCGGATCCACAAGAGATGGGTGAAATCCTAAATGAATATTTCTCATCAATATTTACTGTTGAGAAAGGCATGGATGTTAGGAAACTTGGGGAAATAAATAGTGATGTCTTGAGGAATGTACATATAACAGAGAAGGAGGTGCTGGAAGTCTTAAAGCGCATCAAGGTAGATAAATCCCCAGGACCTGATGAGATGTATCCCAGGACATTATGGGAGGCTAAGAATGAAATTGCACGTCTCCGAGCAGAAATATTTGAATCATCGACAGCCACAGGTGAGGTTCCTGAAGATTGGCGAGTGGCAAATGTTCTGTCTTTGTTTAAAAAGGGCTGCAGGGAAAAGCCTGGGAACTACAGGCCGGTGAGCCTCATATCTGTCGTGGGTAAGTTGTTAGAAGGTATTTTGAGAGACAGGATCTACAGGCATTTAGAGATGCAAGGACTGATTAGGGACAGTCAGCATGGCTTTGTGAGTGGAAAATCATGTCTCACAAATTTGATTAAGTTTTTTGAAGGGGTAACCAAGAAGGTAGATGAGAGCAGCGCAATTGATGTTGTCTCCATGGACTTTAGCAAGGCCTTTGACAAGGTACCGCATGGTAGGTTGTTGCATAAGGTTAAATCTCACGGGATCCAAGGTGAGGTAGCCAAATGGATACAAAATTGGCTTGATGACAGTGATTGTAGAGGGTTGTTTTTCAAACTGGAGGCCTGTGACCAGTGGTGTGCCTCAGGGATCAGTGCTGGGTCCACTGTTATTTGTCATTTATATTAATGATTTGGATGAGAATTTAGGGGGCATGGTTAGTAAGTTTGTAGATGACACCAAGATTGGTGGCATAGTGAACAGTAAAGAAGGTTATCTAGGATTGCAACAGGATCTTGATCAATTGGGCTAGTGGGTTGACAAATGGCAGATGGAGTTTAATTTAGATAAATGCGATGTAATGCATTTTGGTAGATCGAACCAGGGCACTTACTCAATTAATGGACATTGGGGAGAGTTACTGAACAAAGAGAACTAGGGGTACATGTTCATAGCTCCTTGAAAGTGGAATCATTTTCAAGTGACTTTCAAGTGAGGGTGGTGAGTGTCTGGAACAAGCTGCCAGAGGTAGTAGTAGAGGCGGGTACAATTTTGCCTGTTAAAAAGTGTTTAGACAGTTACATGGGTAAGATGGGTATAGAGGGATATGGACCAAATGCAGGCAATTGGGACTAGCTTAGTGGTTAAAAAAATGGTGCGGCATGGACAAGTTGGGCCAAAGGGCCTGTTTCCATGCTGTGAACTTCTATGACTCTATCACCCTAAATATCCTCAACTCAATCTGCTCTTCAAGTGAAATAACAAACAGCACGGTGGCACAGTGGTTGGCACTGCTGCCTCACAGCACCAGGACCCGGGTTCGATTCTCGGCTTGGGTCACTGTCTGTCCGGAGTCTGCACGTTCTCCCTGTGTCTCCGTGGGTTTCCTCCAGGTGCTCTGGTTTCCTCCCACAGTCCGAAAGACATGCTGGTTAGGTGCATTGGCCATACTAAATTCTCCCTCAGTGTAACCCGAACAGGCACCTGAGTGTGGCGACTAGGAGATTCTCACAGTAACGTCATTGTAGTGTTAATGTAAGCCTACTTGTGACACTAATAAATAAACTTAAACTTAAAAACAGTGACCCTTATTCTGCCACAGAGTAACAAACCTGACCTCTGAACACACTTCCTCCAAGCCAAAAAGCAACTCAGGACTCCAAAGTCAGCCCAGAGCTGGCAGCAACAAAGCTTATGCTCTGATGACAATAACACATGTTCTTTCTGTAGTTGCCTTTTGTGAAAGTTGACCCAAAGTCAACCCACTACCATACAGTTATACATGGATGCTCGGTAGTACATGAATGAAAATATATGTATGTGTACAGGTGAGTGCATTTTTGCACTCTTCTTCAAATCAGCTTTTTTATAACTCAAGAAACAAAAGAAAGGATACCACTAAGCTTAAAAAATGGGTTTCAATATCTCAGATTTCCCTTTGTGTCAAATTGAAGAATATTGATTCTTCATTGGAGTCAATACTGGGAGGGTGATTCCCCTGGCTGGAGAGTCTAGTACTGGGGCACATTGTTTCAAACTATAGGGTTGGTCATTTCAAACTGAGATGAGAAATGTCTTCACTCAGAGAGTTGCAAATCTTTTCAGAGAGCTGTGGATACATGGTCATCGAGTATAATCATGACAGATCGATAAACCTTTGGAGACTGGGAGAATCAACGTGTTTGGAGATTAGATGGGAAGGTGGAATGGAGATCCAGGATCAACAATGATGTTATTAAATGGAGCAGCAGGGTCAAGGGCCCATATGGCCTACTCACACTTCTGTTCCTTATTTTTCCCTACCTCCATCTGCCATCCCAACAGCCCTGCTGAAAGAGAACCCTTCAGCCATCACACTGTCCAACTACTGAAGAAGCACCGAATATTGAAAAACTGTCTTAGCCACCCTCCAAAACTGTCAAAAAGAAAAATAGACCCTTCCCTGCAGCCTCTCCAACACTCCTACCCTGCAAAACCCCTACTGCTGTGAGGGAAATGTGGGTCTGATACAATATAGTGGGAAGCCTCCAGCAGAAAAGTCAAAGACTGGCAATAAGCATTTTTCCCCAGGAGCGCCTGATGCTGACTGGGACGCGAGTCAAAGCTCATGGGGGAGGAGGGGTCGGCAGCTGGGAATGTAGAGTTGAGACCACAACCAGATGATCTTATTTAATGGTGGACAGGCTTACACCCGAGTCTTATATTCCTATCTCTTCATGCTCCATCATCATGTGATCCTACATCACTGATGATGTAGACAATAGCTGGAATTCTCCCATCCTGCCCTCCAAGGGAATTGTAACGGGGCGGAGGCGGACCATATAAAGGTCCATTGACCTTGGGAGGGATTCTTCGGTTTTGAGGCGAGCGTGGCCGGAGAATCCCGCCCATCATGCTTACACATTTAACATTAACTCTTAAAATTGGCTCCTTTGAAAACATAAGTATAGGGTCTGGGAAAAGGTATCTGTGAAAATGGATCCTCTTTAGATTAAATCTTGCTTGCTTGCTTCTCTCAGGAGAAGTTGGATGTAGACAGGGGCCAGTTCATCCCTCCTCACCCAGGATCGTAACAATTTAGGAATATCCCAGCCAGATTGTGACAAATTGAGGAGTCAACAACTTTGGGAACCTCACCTGGGCTGGGTCATAACACTGAAACATGCTGTCCTGCCCATTAGAAGATAAATGTCACAATATTTGAAACCTTACATGTGGGAGAGAATTAAATGTTTATTTGCCAGTGAATGAACTTCAAAGTTTATTTTTCTGTTTGCGCTTTGGATTTGATGTTGCTATAGTCTGCATCTCTCTCTGCCCATTTTTCAATGCATGGGAAGATGTATTACAAGGAATAGTTCTTAAATGCATGATCCTAAAGCAAATCGCACATGGCTCACCACCTTTGACTTCCCCAGATGACAATATTCCAATTTTGCTATTGTTGTTGGCAGACTTGTGGCATTTCCCTATAGGGACAGGCAGTTGACCAAGCTGACTGTAGATACTACAGAGCTTGCCATCGTCCATGTCCGACTATTCAGCAGTCTGCTCCATTGCCACCTCAGCATTCAGGTCTTCCATGAACAAATCTCAATCCACACTGCTCTTTCCCACTGGAACCCATTTCATTGCCTGACAAGATACAGACCTTCAGGCATGTGGCACATAAGCTGTGTCTACAGCAGTGTTCTCACTCTAACATGCTCCATTATGGTGCACAGTTTGCTCATTAGTACCTTTTGTTTTCCCTGCTATGTCCAACATCCTTCTGCACAGTGCAATCCAAACAGCAGTCATCTGAAATTTAAAAAATCTAAAAAGCAGTTCCTCAATCTGTTTTTACTTACATTCAGCTAGCTGAGTTAAGAACTGTTATGGTCTGAATATTCATTTCATAGGTATTAGTACAAATCACCACACCTAACAGTTACTTATTCACTTAGACACCAGTGATTTATCATCCAATTGCTCACAAGCCAATGTATTATTGGTTAATAGAATGCAACATTCCTCATATAGAGTGATAGTGGAGTCAGACACTTTAGGAACATTTAAGCGGTTATTGGATAGGCACATGGAGCACACCAGGATGATAGGGAGTGGGATAGCTTGATCTTGGTTTCAGATAAAGCTCGGCACAACATTGTGGGCCGAAGGGCCTGTTCTGTGCTGTACTGTTCTATGTTCTATGTTCATATCTCTTTACATCATCTGGCATGACTTAATCACTTCACTCTTCTCGACTTGCTCACCAGTTTTTGTTAACCTCTCTCTTAACACAGTTAACATATTTGTCTCATTTTAGCTTATAATGACACAAAACATTAATAGACTAAATGAACTGGTTGTATTTAACCTTAAAAGTAAATAGTTTGATGATTACACTGTTCACTGAAGCATTGCTCATTAATGATTGACCCCCGACAATTAAATATCTTCACATAATTTAGTATTAACAATATTTGCTTGTCCTAAATTGTTCTGGTTTATTATATTGGGCACACACCCTTAGCTAATTGCATGCTTTAATCATCAAACAAATGAGGTACTTTACTGCAGCACAATTATTCAAAGAACTAAATTTTTTTTGCTTCTCTGACATTTAATTTCAATTTTCCAAATTTGGTCCCTGACAAATACATTCGAACTATTTTCTACTCTCTGTGTCGCAACCTAACAATGACAGCATAATTTATTTCATGCAACTCCTGGAAATCTGAGGTTTGGTGTCATTTGTAAAATCCATTAAGTAAATATTCTCCCATTGCTCTGTTGATAAATATCGTGTGACCTGGTGTGTTGTTCAGATGCAGATTCAGTGTCAAACACTGGTACCACCTGAATGTGGTGTTCTGAATGGCATTGGGGGTCAACCCACAGCACGTGGACTGCAGTGTTTCAAGAAGGCATCTCACCACCACCTTCTCAAGGGCAACCAGGGATGGGCATTAAATGCTGGCCAGCCAGCGACATCCATGTCACACGAATGAATAAAAAATATATATAAATCGATCAAAGGTAAAGTACCACCAGGGGAAACCAATTAGTGTAGACTGCTGGTAGAGGTCGGTTGAGTTGTTTGCAGAATCCCATTTGAACCAATTACCACTTACGGTTTGGCTTATTTTATCCTATATTAGGTCTTAATTCATTATTTATTGAAGTTTACTTTATTTATAAGTGTCACAAGTAGGGCTTACATTAACACTGCAATGAAGTTACTGCGAAAATCCCCATAGTGATTGAATTGAGCTTCAAGGCCTGAAATTTCACGGGTGAATCAGAATCCCAATGAGAGATGAATTCCCTGCCGAGAATCAGGAAGTGGCCATGGCGGGCTGACCAATTAATAAACAGCGTCCCGGAATGCCATCCAGTTAGGAACAGTGCCTAGATTCTAGAGTAAAGAGGTCCGTACAACTCATGCCTGACCTTGAGCAGGAGCAGCCATGGAGGTGCCTTTAGTTCCAGCAAAGCAGCTGCCATTACAACAATGCAGGTGTTAACAGAGACATGAAGTGGCGGCAAGGGCTCCTGCTGCCTGGCGATGGGGATGAATTAATAGCTGTAAATAAATTTAAATCCTGAAATGAGTCAACTCAGAACTTTGCGAAACTGCGGCGGTGGCACAGTGGTTAGCACTGCTGCCTCACAGCGCCAGGGACCCAGGTTCGATTCCCGGCTTGGGTCACTGCCTGTGCAGAGTTTGTACGTTCTCCCCGTGTCTGCATGAGTTTCCTCTCACAGTCCGAAAGACGTGCTAGTTAGGTGCATCGGCCATGCTAAATTCTCCCTCAGTGTACCCGAATAGGCGCCAGAGTGTGGCGACTGAGGGATTTTCACAGTAACTTCATTGCAGTGTTAGTGTAAGCCTACTTGTGACCAATAATAAATAAACTTTCTAATAAATAAACTTTCTAATAAATAAACTTTCTTTGCTTCCAATCCACTTTTCGGGCTCTGTTGACACAGCATGGGTCCCATGCATGGTTGGGAAAATTGCACATGTGGAAACGGACTCCTCAATTGTCAGTTTAGTTAGGGTAATGGAGTGGCTGCTGCTTGTGGGTGAGTAGCCATCATCCCCAAGATGCTGCCTTCAATGATATCGCCCACAAGTGGCACCACATCACCCAGCCGGCATCCTGCATTCCTGGGCAAAATTGCTTATCTCCTGACTTCAACCCACCTTTGGTTCTGCGTCAAAATTCATTCTCAAAACTCAGGGACTCCTTTGTATCCTTTGACTTCCATGACCACTAACAACTTTTCCTTTCATAGAATCATAGAAACCCTACAGTACAGAAAGAGGCCATTCGGCCCATCGAGTCTGCGTCGACCACAATCCCACCCAGGCCCTACCCTCATATCCCTACATATTTTACCCGCTAATCCCTCTAATCTACGCATCCCAGAACACTAAGGGGCAATTTTAGCATGGCCAATCGACCTAACCCGCACATCTTTCATTTTCATCAGAGCTCTCTTAATTTCTGCAAAGTATCAGCCGGGCCTTTTGCCCTCACTTTATAGAGAAGCTGTTAAAAACTTTCCTTTATTCACTTTAGGATTTTATTGTATGCGACAGTCATTGTTGGTAGTGAAATTTGCCGATTTACCCACGTATGTCCTGACCACAAAATGCAAGACAAATCCAATCCAGCCCATTACCACCCCATCAGTGCACTCTCAATCTTCAGCAAACAATGGGAGTTGCCATCAACAGCTAAGCAGTACTTTTTATTTCTTTATTCATTCATGCGATGTGGGTGTCACTGGCAAAGTGAACTGAGAGTCTTTCTGGGCCATTTCAGAGGGCAATGAAGAGTCAACCACATTGCTGTGGGTCTGGAGTCACGTGTAGGCCAGACCAGGTAAAGACAGCCTGTTTCATTCCCCAAAGGACATGAGTGAATTAGATGGCTTTTTATAACAGTCAGTTTCAATGCCAAGGCTAGCTTTTATCATATTTATTAATTGAATTTAAATTCCACCGGCTGCCTTGGTGGGACTTGAACCCATATGCCCAGACACGGGTTGGGCCACTGGATTATGTGTCCAGTGACATTACCACTCTGCCACCATCTCCCCTTAGTCATCAATAATCTGCTTAGTTTGGGCTCAAACCTCACTACAACCTGGATCCGAACATGTACAAAAGAGTTGAATCCCAGAGATGAGGTAAGAATAACAGTCATGACACCTGGGATGCATTTCCCAAAATGTGGCATCAAGACGCCTGAGTAAAGTTGTAGTGAATGAGAATCGGGGCCGAGGAAGACCTCTCCACTTATTGTTCCTACTGAACACAAAGGAAGATGGTTGTGTGTGCTGGAGGGCATCATCTCAGCTCCAGGATATTGCTACAGGAGCTTCAGTGTAGTGTTATAGGCCCAAACATCTTCAGCTGTTTCATCACTGACTGTCCCTCCATCATAAGGTCAGGAATGGGATGTGCATTGCATTGCACATTACTCGGCTTCATTTACAAGACCTGGGCAGAAGGACAGGGCAACTCATGGGAACTCCACACCCGCAAGTTCCCCTGCAAGCTACACACAACCCTGACTTGGAAATATGTCACCATCCCTAAATCATTGCTCAGGGGCCAACGTTCTGGAACTCAGCTAACAGCACTGTGCCAATACCTTCTCCGCACAGCTACACGTTCAGAAAAGTGACTTACCAACAGTAAATTCTGGATGGGCATCAAATGTTGTCCTTGCAAGTGACATTCATGTGCCGTAAATTAATTTTTAAAAAATCATTTCAAAACAGTCGGCCCGATTCTCTGACCTCTTCAGATGGCCGGCGGGAATCCCGATGCCCGAGTGAATGGGGCGTCGGCTAAAAATCGGGATTCCCGACAGGCGCGAGGGCACTCAAGATTCAGTCGACCCCTCCCGCCAGCCCCGTTTGGGTTCCTGCCCAGACCAGGCGGCAACCCAATCATGATGCAAACCTGCTAATTTGAATATCATTAGAGGGTTTGACAGGCCTTTCGCCATTCACCAGGCCCGCCAGGAATGGCACCGAGTAGGTTTTACCGTTGCATGGTTTTGCTGGACCCCGAGGGACATAGTGTGCTGGACCCCGAGGGTCCAGGGGAGCACCACCAACTCCTCAGAAAAGAGGGGCATCCTCCTTCCTGCCACTCAAATCATGGGTCATGCCCCCACACAGACACTATGCAGGCATGCGGGTGACTGGACCTCCCTCAAACCCCTCCCCCCCATACCCTTCTCCCTCAGAGTCCCCCACTCAGCCTCCGACAGAGCACTGCCACTGGCACCCTGGCATTGACACCCTGACTTGGTGCCTTGGGCCCTGAGGGAGCTCGAGGAGGTAGGTACAGTGGCCATTTGTTCCCCTGCTGCTGCCAGGCTGCATAGGGAGGGTCCCCCAGGGATCCTAAGGGAGTGGGTGGGCTCAGGCTTGGGACAAGGAGTTGAACTCACCACTCTCTGCTGGGGTGGGGGTGTAGTGGCTGGACTGCCCCTTCTACCCCACCCTGGCATGGTGATTTCAGGCAGCTCTGTGATCAACATCTGCATTCCTGCCTGTCGGCTGTGAAAATTCTGAAGTGGCCAGGTCAGTTTAATCTCCATGTCCCTGGTCACCTGGCAGGCTCTTAAATCATTGTAGCACTCCATCCTGCAGCAGAGATTTTCCTTTATCCCTGTCAGAAACTGCAGGCGAGAGCAGACCCCTTACGAGTGGCCCTTTATTTGTGGATGGAGGGAGGATGCCCCTCTTTTCTGAGGGATTGGTGGTGCTCTCCTGGTCAGTGGACAGGAGGTGCGGGGGGGTGGGGGGGGGGGGGACATTATTTCATTTTTTGTGGGGAGGGGGACCTGTCTCCAAGTGCGGAGATCAGGCTGCTCTTTAAAAAAGGTGGCCTGGTCTCGGTACAGCAGGTCTGGCCGGCAGGTTGCTTGGAATGAGCTTAGTAGCATCTTTCAGGTGGGTGAATCCCACCTGACAGATGGTGCCAACGCTGATGGGAAACACTCCCATTCTCCTCCCAACGCGGGCACTTTGCCTCAAAACGGGAGAATCCGGCCCAGTATCTTTCGTTTTTGAAATTATTAGTACAGCATTAATACCCACATAATTGTATAATATAGGCTGTGCATTCTTATCTGTGGACCTATTTCTTGTTATCATATTGGGGCGGCACTGCGGCACACTGCTGCCTCACAGCGCCAGGGACCTGGGTTCCATTCCAGCCTTGGGTGACTGTGTGGAGTTTGCACATTCTCCCCATGTCTGTGCGGGTTTCCTCCAGGTGCTCCGGTTTTCTCCCACACTCCAAAGATGTGCAGGTTAGGTTGATTGGCTATGATAAATTGCCCCTTAGTGTCAGGGAGATTAGCAGGGTAAATACACAGGGTTACGGGGATATGGCCTGGGTGGGATTGTTGTCGGTGCAGGCTCGATGGGCTGAATGGCCTCCTGCACTGTAGGGATTCTCTGATTCTATGATTATTGGCTATGGTTTTCCACCCATATTTGCTCTTCAATTTTGCTATGTTGATTGTTGCAATTTAGTTGCAGGCCTTGTCACCAGCTGGCTCTATAAAGAGAACTTTTGAAGATTATTTGCTGACCCCATCTTTGTATATATGCAAAGTGAAAATATATTTGTCAACTGTCCATGAAAGGGCCACACACAATCTCTAAGTAACATCGACACTTCAGATGTATAAGAGCTAGGTTTACAGTAAGTATAAAAATATTAATCTAAAACCCGACTGCCCTTATTCACTATTTCATTTCCATAATTGCTTCCAAAGTGTAACAATTCTTCTTTAACTATCATAATTAAAATATGCCAATAAATTTGTAATATGGGTTAGGAACAGGAAGGGATCATATATCCCCTCAAACCTCTTTCTCCACTCAATGAGATCCTGGCAGACCTGTTACCTTCCTTCTTCATACCTTTGGTTAACAAAAATCAATTGATCTTGGGTTTTAAGTTTAACAATGGATCTAATATCAATGGCCATGTGCGGAAGAGAGTTCCAAACCTCCCTTTGCATAGAAGGTGTTTCCTAATCTTACTCCTGAAAAGATTGTGCCTAATTTTTAGAGTGTGGCCCCCAATTGTACATACCCCTACCAGTGGAAATAGTTTCTCTCTATCCACCCATCAGTTCCCCTCATTATCCCGAAAGCTTGGATCAAATCATCCTTTAACCTTCAATCCCAGGACATACAACCATCGGGTTTGTGCGCTCTCGCCTTGTAATTTAACCATTGGAGTGAAGGTATCATTCTAGCAAGTCTATGCTGCATTCCCTCCAACGCCAAGATATCAGGCTCAGAATCAACATGCAATAATAACCAAACTCAGTATCAGTCCTGCTATTGAAATCATTTGCTTACTTTTAAAGACCTTTGCTTCAGTATGAAGACCCCTGCAATGACGGGTGGCGGAATTTTCCCCAAAAATTGCTAAGTGTCATAACAGTGAGAAAAATGAGGTGAACCATGCCAGTCTCTCAGGTGCGCTCCGCATCGCAATTTTTCCACACTCAGGTCACTTTTTTGGAGAGTTGGGAGTTTTGCGCTGTTAAACGCATCGGTGAGCCCAGCTGCAGAGAGCTCAAATATTGTTTTGCAAGGGCACCCTGATCTCACAGTGTACTGGGAGATCCTTCTCCCAACCACCATGGACATCGGGAACCTCCCCCCATCGGTGGCGGCATGTCCCCCCGCCCCCCCCCCCCCCCCCCCCCCCACAACACAGGTTGCCTGCATTGGGTAATCAGGGTCTTCCTGATGGGTGCCCCATCATGACCCCCCAACACGCCCCCCCCCCCATCATGACCCATGACATGCCCCCCCATCACAAGCCCCTCCATGACCCACCCCTGTAGGACCTCCTCCACAATCCAGCCTTGAATAGCTCCTGCCCCCATGGCCCCCACTGGTGGTGCACAACTGACACTGCCAGGGTGCCCGGTAGCCACTGCTGGGGTGCATGGTGAGCACCTCCAGGATGTCCGGTGGATACTGCCAGGTATGCACTGCCCGGCCATGCCAGGGGGTTTCAATGGCCCTCAAGCCCCCCGGCGCGACCATCATACCAGGTCTGTGCTAGTAGAGACCAGGAGTGATTCTTGCCATGATGGTGCCGCGTCCAAAGGCCAGAGGATTCTGTGCCTGGGGTCCGAATGGGCTATACATATTTACATGCTACTTTAAACATGCTAACCAGCTTCGCGTCCTTTCTGGGCATGAAGTGATTCATGCAATTGGAGAGGGGCCAGGAACATAGCAAGTTGCACGTTAGTTTCCCGGCTCACCGTGCTGTTCCTCAAGCGTGGCAAGGTGGTAAAATCGTGCTTGATAAGTACAGCACAAGTTCACAACCTAACATCTAAGAGCTTTGCAGGTCTGACAGCATCTGTGGAGAGAGAATAGAGCCAATGTTTTGAATCTGGATGACCCTTCGTCAGAGCTCTGATGAAGGGTCATCCAGACTCGAAACGTTGGCTCCATTCTCTCTCCACAGATGCTGTCAGACCTGCTGAGATTTTCCAGCATTTTCAGTTTTTGTTTCAGATTCCAGCATCCGCAGTAATTTGCTTTTATCTAAGAGCTTTACTGACATTAATGCACATCTTTCTGACAAAGTCTTGAACTCTCATTCCAGTCCAAGATCATTTCACTAAATACAACACGTACATGGTAAGAATTATTAGTAAAACCTAATCATGCTATTCCTAATGAAACATTAATACTAATTAATACATAACCATATTGCATGTGGTTAATAAAATCAAAAGTAGAATCACAAAGGAAGAGGAATCAATAACTGTTGTGTCTATCATATACTTTAATTGGAATCTGAGTCCGGCACACTACATCAATGAATAGTCTTGTTTTGAAGTCAGTTTTTCAGTATTCAGATATACATTTGAACATTTGTGCTTAATGCTATATAGATATTGTGATTATTTTGGGAGTTTCATGTGGCTGGGTTTTAACGCTTAGTTTGCATGGAATTTTGAGAAAATAAATGCCTCTTTTCCTGCAATAGGATTTTGCGTGAAAGGACAAAGCTCATGATCTGTGATCTATTCTTTCCATTTATCCGGGGCTGTGCGTATCATTCTGCTTGTTACCACCAGTGAAATTCTAAGGTTATTTTGGATTATTAAGTGATGTCAGTTTCACGCATCGTTATTAACGCTCCACGTTGCGATGCCAGTCAGAAGGATGGAGATAGGAGGCCGTAATTTCATGAAGATGAAGGATGTGTGAACAAGAAGAAAGCTCAAGCTTGTAACGAGGAAATAAAATCTCAGAGGATGCTCCATTCTATCCATTTCCCTGCATGCCTCAGGAACCTGGGTAATAAGTAAAAGTCTGGGAGAAAATAGAGATTGTTGAAACATGGACTCCAGTAGGCCAGGAGTTTCCTGCCCTGCTGTGGCTGGACTCACCGCCGCAGGAGGTTCGACAGTGCAGTCAGAAATCCATTGACCTTTGGTGGGACTGGAAAATCCCGG
The DNA here is from genome assembly GCF_964213995.1 of Mustelus asterias. NCBI lineage: Eukaryota > Metazoa > Chordata > Chondrichthyes > Carcharhiniformes > Triakidae > Mustelus > Mustelus asterias. Next base: position 104,108,621 of record NC_135813.1, read on the forward strand.
CGCCGGGCAGGACCGGAAAATCCCACCCTAAGATATATGCTTAAAATTCCATATACAGATCATGCAGCATGTGAAGAGGTGCTTGAACTTGCAAGAGCCAAAAGAACTTGAAAAAGTGATATCCAAAAAAGAAAATGTAGGCATTTTTGGCCAATTGATCAGAGCTGAAGCGCTACAGTTTTTTTTCTAGAAGGTAAAATGGAGTCAATTTAGGCATAGTTGGATGACAGGTCTCACAGAGCGGTTGCAGATGAGCTAGAGTGGATGTGTGAGGATGGCACAAGATAGACGAATCATAGAATCTCCACGGTGCAGGAGGAGGCTGTTCGGCCCATCGAGTCTGCACCGACTCTCCGAAAGAGCATCTTACTCAGGCCCACGAGTATGACGTAACATGGCAGCAGATCTCCTGATAGGATTAGCTACAAGCAGCAGCGCAGAGTGGCTGAATTTGCAAATGCTGGTAAATGAAGATGTGGAGAAAGTGGCAAATCAAATTGTGACAAGGCAGGTTGAGAAAAGGCAATTGGTATCCTGGGCTTTCCAAATAGAGGTACAGAGTGCAAAAGCTGGTTTGGCCTCAACTGGAACATTGCACCCAATTCTGAGAACTGCATTTTAGGAAGGATAGAAACAGTGCAGAAAAGATTTAGGAGAATGGTGCCAGTGACTTCATTAAAGTTTATTTATTAGTGTCACAAGTAGGCTTACATTAACACTGCAATGAAGTTACTGTGAAAATCCCCCAGTCGCCACACTCCGGCACCTGTTCGGGTACGCTGGGGGAGAATTTAGCATGGCCAATGCGCCTAACCAGCATGTTTTTTGCACTGTGGGAGGAAACTAGAGCACCCGGAGGCAACCCACACAGACATGGAAAGAGTGTGCAGACTCCGCACAGACAGTGACCCAAGTGGGAATAGAACCCAGGTCTCTGGCGCTGTGAGGCCGCAGTGCTAACCATTGTGCTACTGTGCCGCCCCATGGATACATGGATTACATGGATAGATTTGAGAAGCTGGAATTGTTCTCCTTAGAAAGGGGTCAGGACAGGGTAAAAAAGAAGAAACTGGTCCTATACACTGGAAGGTCAAGAACTAGAAGGCATAAGGCTATAAGGTGAAAGGTCAAAGAACCAGCGGCAACTTGAGGAGAACATTTTTGATACGGTGAATGGTTAAGATCTGGAATGCTGAAAGGTGGTGAAGGCAGATTTAATTGTCTTTCAAAAGGGAATTGGATAACCACCTGAAGAGAAATAAATTCACAGGGTTATAGAGAAAGGGTGGCCGAGTGAGACTAGCTGAGGAGTTCTCACAGAGCGCTCGCGTGGACATAATGGGGCCAAGTGGCCACCTTCTGTGCTGTGACCATTCTATGATTCTATCCTCCAGTAGGGTATGGGCAATAAAAGGGAGTAAATATTCACAAATTTCTACAAAAATATCCTTAACCACAGGAAACACAATTCCACTATTGATTAACAAAGGCAACTCCATAAGTGTCTAGGCATCTTCTTTTTCCCCAATCTTTTCGCTCAATCTTTTCCAAATCACTGATTTTAACTTAGGTGTGGTTTCAGAGCTCAGGCAGTAATCCAATGAATCATGCAAAAGGAATTGTTCTTCACAGATGAGCCTAGGTTAGCAGGCCATTCAATCACAGGCAGCATCACAGCCAGAGCTAATGCTGTTCCCATCCAACGTGCCCACATGCGGTAGGAATTGAAGGGTAACCGTTATGATGAGGAATCCTGGCTGGATTTTCCTTTCTCTTGCTTAGCGGGCCTGAGGCCAGTTACAGAACACAAACTGCAGCCCTGGCTGAGATCGACTAATTCAACACAGACCAGGAATTGACTGCAGGGCTTTCTCCTCTGCATGGCTTATTACTGGACTGGGCAGTGAGCCATAATACAACGAAGGAGAGTTTTCCAGAATGCCAGATTATCAGGCAGTTGAAATTTCCTTTGCTATTGTTTGGCTTGCATAACCAATACAATATGGTGCATATTTGACCAGTTCTTCATTCCTGTTTAACATCAGGATCACCAGATGGCGCTCTCATCAAAACAATCATTTGGAACATTGTAGGAATCTAAGGACAATGTAAATATTTTAATACATGGTGCAGTGTGCAATGGACACAGAAGATAAAGGATTAGATTCATCTAAGGGAAGTAGATTGATTTTGATGGATTTTCAACCTGACAGTGTTTAGTAGAATCAGATTCTTTTCATGCACCCCAACGGATATGTTTAAATCAGTAGAGGTCCCAATAATCATGTTGACATTGCTGATAAATATTTAATAATGACACTCTTTGTTTTGGATGAAGACCAGTAATTGTTCAAAGTGCAGAGCTAAATGAGCAACGGACTGCAGCATAGCATAAAGACTGAATAGCACAGACCCATAGAGTTGTTACGGTGCAGAAGGAGGCCATTTGGCCCATCGTGGTCCGCACCAGCTCTCCAGATAAGCATCACCATTCCCCTGCTTTTTCCCCTGCACATTGTTTCTGTTCAAATGATTAGCTAATGCCCTCCTGAATGCCTCGATTGAATCTGCCTCCACCACACTTCCAGGCAGTGCATTCTAGACCCATTCCCATTCCAGACCCATGTATTAGGGAACACATTCAAAGATGTTCAAAGATGTGAAACACATTCAAAGAACACCCATCCCTGGTGGTCTAGTCGTTAGGATTCGGCGCTCTCGCCGCCGCGGCCCGGGTTTGATTCCCAGTCAGGGAAGTCTACTTTGGGGCGGCACGATGGCACAGTGGTTAGTACTGCTGCCTCACAGTGCCAGGGACCCGGGCTCAGATTCGACTTGAGTCAATGTCTGTGCGGAGTTTGCACATTCTCCCCGTGTCTGTGTGGGTTTCCTCCGGGTGCTCCGGTTTCCTCCCACAGTCCAAAGATGAGTGGGTTAGGTTGACTGGCCATGCTAAATTGCCCGTTAGTGTCAAGGAGATTAGCAGGATAAATACGTGAGGTCAAGGAGATAAGGACGTGGGTGGGATTGTGGTTGGTGCAGACTGGATGGGCCAAATGGCCTCCTCCTGCACTGTAGGATTCTATGATTCTTTGGTTCTATCTTGTAATCTGGCCCAGTCAAGATCACATGATCAGCCTGTTAGTGATTGAATCACTTGGGAAGTTTATCATTCTGTTTTCATTGAGTCTGGAGGACAGACTGTGTGCCCCGTCTCAAATCATTTGTTCCTGAGATCACACAGATTGCTCATCATTCTGAGGAAGGTTAACATCTGACTCTTTACCCTTCACATAGGACAGCAGACATGCTTGTACTTACACAATTTTCATTCATTGCTGAAGTGAATGTATCTACAGAAGCATAGTACTTTTCACCTTCCATGAGCAATACCACAGCTTTATTCAGGTGGCACAGTGGTTAGCACTGCTGCCTCACAGCGCCAGAGACCCGGGTTCGAGTCCCAGCCTGGGTCACTGTCTGTGCAGAATCTGCACATTCTCCCCATGTCTGCGTGGGTTTCCTCCGGGTGCTCCAATTTCCTCCTACAGTCCAAAGATGTGCGGGTTATGTATTCAAGAGGCAGCTGGATAAATCATTTGGGACGAATGGGATCAAAGGCTATGGGGAAAAAGCAGGATTAGGCTATTGAGTTGGATGATCACCCATGATCGTAATGAATGGCAGAGCAGGCTCAAAGGGCCAAACGGCCTCCTCCTGCTTCTATGTTTCAATGTTAGGTTGATTGGCTATGCTAAATTGACCCTAGTGTTGGGATTAGCAGGGTAAATATGTGGGGTTACGGGAATAGGGCCTGGATGGGATTGTGGTTGGTACAGACTCAATGGGCCGAATGGCCTCCTCCTGCTCCTATCTTCTGTTTCTATGTTAGGTTGATTGGTTATGTTAAATTGACCCTAGTGTTGGGGATTAGCAGGGTAAATATGTGGGGTTATGGGATTAGGGCCTGGATGGAATTGTGGTTGGTGCAAACTCCACACAGACAATGACCCAAGGTTAGAATTGAACCCGGGTCCCTGGTGCTGTGAGGCAGTAGTGCTAACCATTATGCTACTGTGATCTCAAATAAAAACAGAAAGTGCTGGAAAAGCTCAGCAGGTCTGGCAATATTTGTGGGGGAGAGAAAGAGAATTAATGTTTTCAGTCCAATGTGACTCTTCGTAAGTTAAGAAAGTTTAAGTTTATTTATTCGTGTCACATGTCGGCTTACATTAACAGTGCAATGAAGTTACTGTGGAAATTCCCTAGTCGCTACATTCCAGCACCTGTTCGGGTACACCTAGTGGGAATTTTAGCATGGCCAATGGACCTAACCTGCACATCTTTTGGACTGTGGGAGGAAACCAGAACACCTGGAGGAAACCCACGCAGACGCGGGGAGAACGTGCAGACTCCACACAGACAATGACCAAAGGCCGGAATCGAACCCGGGTCCCCGGTGCTGTGAGGCAGTAGTGCTAACCATTGTGCCACCGTACCGCCCTATAACTAAAGAGAGGTGGGAATGTGATGGCCTTTATGATGTTGAGAAAGGAGAGAGGGTCAGTTGGAGCAAAAGAAAAGGCCAGGGCTAGGTTAGAGAGAGATCAAAAGACAAAGAAATCATGGAACACAAGGCAAAGGAAGTGCTAGTATAATATTAAAGACACAAAGCAAGGATTTAGAGTAGATATTAATAGCAGAATAAAGGTCAGTATTGTCTGAAGGCAAAATAGCAGAATATGTTAATAGCAGAGGAAACTTGACAGAAAGTAAAAACATGAGAACAAGGTACAGTCTGGCACTTGGGAGAACAAAATCGAAATGGAGTTCAGAATTCATGGTCTGAAGTTGTTAAAGGCGAGGCTGTAACACGCTCAATCAGAAGATCAGGTACTGTTCCTCCAGTTTGGGCTTCACTGGAACATTGCAGCAGGCTGAGGGCAGGAACGTGAGCGTGGGAGCAAGAGAATTGCTTTTGGCCCATATAGCACACACTACAGGGAACATGAGGGTCCTCTGCACTGGCATCTCTCTTTGTCTAATTGTCTAATTTAAAATGCAGGGAGTGTGAACCTGGATTCCCTGGAGCACCATCTGTAGGAGTCAAATTCCATTGACTCAACTTCTGAGGTATTAATTATAGAAAAGCTTCATCAACTGCACCAGTTAAAGGTGCCGATCTTGACTCAAGTGGTATCACTTTTACTGCTAGGATAGAGGACCCACTCTAGGATACTGTTAGCTTCTGAAAATTCCTTTCATGATCACGGACATCTCAAAGTGCTTTGCAGTTCATGACGTACTTTTGACATGTAGTCACTGTTGTAATGTAGGAATTACAACATCAAATGGCAGCCAATTTGTGCACAGCAAGCTCCCACAAACAGCAACGTGATAAGGATCAGGAAATCTGTGATGTTGATTAAAGGATAAATATTGGTCTGGACTCTAGGAAACCTCTCCCACTCTTGTTCAAAATAGTGATGCGGGATCTTTCTCGTTCTCCTAAGAGGACAGGCAGCTTAATGACTCGTCCAAAAGACAGCGAGTTCAACCGTGCAGCACTCCCTCAATACTGTATTAACTCACGCCCTGGGGTTCGATTTGAACACGCAATCGTCTGACTCAGAGGCAATATTTGCAACCAACACACTTGTAATTCCTATTCCTGTTCCCAAACATTAGAAACTAAATCCAGACTAAGGCCACAGTCTTTTTTTAAAAAGTTTGTTTATTATTCACAAGTGGGCTTACACTAACACTGCAATTAAGTTACTGTGAAAATCCCTCTAGTCGCCACACTCCGGTGCCTGTTCAGACACACTGAGGGAGAATTTAGCATGGCCAATGCACCTAACCAGAATGCCTTTTGGACTGTGAGAGGAAACCGGAGCACCCGGAGGAGACCCATGTCGACACGGGGAGAATGTGCAGACTCCACACAGACAGTGATCCAAGCTGGGAATCAAACCCACGTCCCTGGCGCTGTGAGGTAGCAATGTTAACCACTGTGCTACCATGCCTTTCACGCCATGCTCCCGCTGCAGCAAAGATGGAGAATTTGACGACAAGCCAAGTCCCCATTCACTGCAGCGAGTTGGGAAAATCCCACCGGCATGAATGGACGGAATATTCCAGCCTAATTATTAATCTCGAGAGTCGGAGTTATTTAAAGGGATTTCAATTCCGACTACTTCAGTAGATAGCAATGTGATTTGGAGCTAGACCTGTTACATTACACGGGCTGTTGACTGATCCGCACCCGCTCCAGTGCTGAAAATGAACTTCGTTAAAAACTATCCTTTAATACTTATCTAAAAATCTTTTTCAGATTCTTTGGTTCTGTATCTGAGGAAATTGGAAATCTGTATATATTATATTTGCAAAACACATTGTATAGTTTTTCCACAATTAGGATTTTGAAAAAGTAACTATTAAAGCCATATAAAAGCAAATTACTGCGGATGCTAGAATCTGAAACCAAAAGAGAAAAAGTTTTGACAAAGGGTCATCTGGACTCGAAACGTCAGCTCTTTCCTCTCCTTACAGATGCTGCCAGACTTGCTGAGATTTTCCAGCATTTTCTCTTTTGGTATTAATTCTATATACTGTGCCTTCCAAAATTAATATATACAGATGCATAATTCATAATTCTGGAAAAACTGGAAATTAGAAATCTGTATATATTAAGTTTGGAAGGCGCATTATATAATGGTATAGTTTTATAGATTTTCCAGAATTAGGATTTTTAAAAGTAACTGTTAAAATTATATATTGTGCCTTCCAAATTTAATTATATAAGGCACATTATATAGTGGTATAGCTTTATAGTTTTTCCAGAATTTGGATTTTTAAAAGTAACTATTAAAACCATATCATGTGCCTTCCAAATTTAATATATACAGATTTCTAATTTCTAATTAGTTTTTCCAGAATTAGGAATTATGCATCTGGATATATTAAATTTGGAAGGCACATGACATAGCTTTAATAGCAAGAGAGAAAATGCTGGAAAATCTCAGCAAGTCTGGCAGCATCTGTATATTATATAGTGATATAGTTTTATAGTTTTTCCAGAATTAGGATCTTTAAAAGTAACCGTTAAAACTATATAATGTGCCTTCCTTATTTAATATATATACAAATTTCCTAATTTAAAAATAACTTTTTTTTTAGGTAATGTAGAAAAGCTTCTGTCTTCTTTTTAAATGTATCAAATATGAGAGATAGCTACTTCCTTTGTAATAAGAATGGAGATGAGATGTTACTGTGTACTGGAGATGGATTGATTCCCACCAGTGAAATAAATAGTCATTCAGGAAATGGAAACTTCAAAGGCTGTACAATGGCAAAAGGAACATCTGCTGCCTCATTATGCAACTCATCTGGAAAAAGACAAAAAGTTATGTAAAAAATAAAGTAGTTAATGTTATGTACTGCTGGAGAATCTAAACTAGCATTTTAGTGTTCCTTTGTCTGTATGGCAGGCCGCAGTTACACGTCAACAATCTGGATTTCTTTTAAAATGCTGCTGTGTTATCATATTAACTATGATTTTATCTTCTTCCCAGACAGCAAGCCTCTGATCTCAGTTTTGTGACCAGGGGAAGTCAGCAAGTCAAGCCAAGGACAGGTGTTTCCACATGGGGAGGAAGAGAAAGTCAGAGGGCCCAGTCATCCCATGCTACTCCTGGGTTTCTTCCAGTGGCTGGTTCAAGTGCAGCATTAGCCGAGGCCTGGGAGCACAATGCCTTTCGGCCCTGTCAGGTGAGGAATGGTTTGTGGCTAGAGGAAGCTTGAGGAAAGAAAACAAATTAAATATAAATAAAATCAGTGAAACGTACAAGAGAATCAGGCCAAATATCTGTGATCCTGTCATGCTGCAGCAACTATGAGAGAATGGGAACTGTTTCCTATCAGTGAAAAGAAGCCAGAGGTTGCTACAGTTTCCAGGGTTAGATTATTGAAATAGAATTGGTGGGATTGACTATTATTGGTGCATTGTTCTGCCTCTGCTGGGGGCAGCACATTGGCACAGTGGTTAGCACTGCTGTCTCACAGGGACCCAGGTTCAATCCTGGCCTTGGGTGACTCTCTGTGTGGAGTCTGCATGTTCTCCCCGTGTTTGCGTGGGTTTTCCCTGAGTGCTCCGGTTTCCGCCTATGGTTCAAAGATGTGTGGGTTAGGTCGATTGACCACGCTAAATTGCCCCTTAGTGTCCAGGGGATTAGTAGGTTGGTATCTGGGGTTACGGGGATAAGAACTGGGTGGGAATGTTGTCAGTGCCGGCTCGATGGGCTGAATGGCCTCCTTCTGCACTGTAGGGATTCTATGATTCTTTGAAAAGGTGTAACAAAATACAGCACTTACCAGTTGTCGTGTGTAGAAAGCCAAACAGGACTGGTTTAAACATCTAGGGCAGCATTTCCATAAGGGTCACTCCATTCTCCACTTCAGTAGAAAGACTGTAAATGGTGACAGATCAGGAGAGAGCCCCTGTGGAATTTTAGTCTCAATTAAGTTTGAAATTGTTCATCTTTGTAAACAGATTGATTTCACTTAAGGAGCCATTTTATCTTCTGAGCTGCTCCAGGCTGTGAAGCTGATCTAGAACACGATGTGGGAAACCATTAATGCTGCTCCACCTGACTGATCGCTGGTTCCTTGGCAACTAGCAATGCATGCTGCAGCAACAGGTTTTCACGATGGCTTTGCATCTTTTTTCCTACATAATTCCAGGGACTGATTTATCAGCTGCCTGCCCCGAACACTCCCTCTCCCCTCCAGAGGAAATGACCTGGCAACAGACTGCCCCACTCCATTCCTACCCATTTCCTGTTCTCACCTTACTGGGATTACTCAACGGCTATGTTGCTAGCCAGGAAATTCAGGATCTTTTGTTGAATCCTAAATCAATGATATGATTTTCATTCTGCAGACTCAAGTAATGCATTGAATTCCAAAGTTGGTCATGAATTGAAATAGGCTGAAAAACTAGGGGTGGGTTAAGTTTGACCTTGAGTGATAGGTGAGCACATGCTATCAGCTCAGCCCCACATAAAGTCAATCGAACATAAAATCAGGAGAAGTATATAATGGGTGGAGGATATTACACATTTTACACTCTCATTCAATGTCAAAATTGCTGCCCAGCAATTTTTTTTTGATTTGATTTGATTTTTGATTTGATTTATTATTGTCACATGTATTAGTATACAGTGAGAAGTATTGTTTCTTGTGCACTATACAGACAAAGCATACCATACATAGGGAAGGAAAGGAGAGAGTGCAGAATGTAATGTTACAGTCATAGCTAGGTTGTAGAGAAAGATCAGCTTAATATGAGGTAGGTCCATTCAAAAGTCTGATTTCTGCAGGGAAGAAGCTGTTCTTGAGCCGGTTGGTACGTGTCCTCAGACTTTTGTACCTTTTTCCCAACAGAAGAAGGTGGAAGGGAGAATGTCCGGGGTTCATGAGGGCCTTGATTATGCTGGCTGCTTTTCTGAGGCAGCGGGAAGTGTAGATGGAGTCAATGGATGGGGAGGCTGGTTTGAGTGATGGACTGGGCTTCATTCACGACCCTTTGTAGTTTCTTGCGGTCTTGGGCAGAGTACTTTCTTTACCAAGAGGAACAAGACAGAAGTGTCAGTGATAGAGAAATGGGAAGAGTTGATTCAAAGCCAGCATGCATTATGAAGGAAGTTTAAGAAGTGCCAAACCAAGTTTAAGATGTGTGCAATTTCTTGAAAAGAAAATGAGATGGGGAGGACATCTGGCAGATTCAGGTTCCAACATGAATTACTCTCCACCTCAGACTGTGCTTCAATCACACGCTTGCCAATCCCCAGCAATTTGGAGCAGGTCATAACATGCGGATTCGGATTCTGACTGTTGTGGGATTGAACTGGGACGAAGTCGGCTCATGAGCAGAGGTGGAAGTAAATGTTTACTTCCAGAGATGGATCACCTAGGTCTAGAAGAACACTCAGGCACTGTCAGGTGCAGCCCTTATAAGCAGTTAGGGATGGAAGTGGAGTCAGTGGTAAAGTTTTGCTGGAGCAGAATACAATAATTTTGATCTTCTCAAAGTTCTAATGTCCTGTCCAGGACACTATGTCCTGTCCATGACTTGCAATTCAAGTAATTTGATAACCTAGAAGTAGTTAGAATCATAGAATTCCTACAGTGTAGAAGGAGGTCATTTGGCCCATTGAGTCTGCACCAACAACAATCCCACTCAGGCCCTTTCCCCATCACCCCACATATTTATCTCGCTAATCCCCCTGACACTAATGGGCAATTTAGCGTGGCCAATCAACCTAACCCATACATCTTTGGAGTGTGGGAGGAAACCGGAGCACCTGGAGGAAACCCACGCAGACATGGGGAGAATGTGCAAACTCCACACAGTCACCCGAGGCCTGAATTGAACCCGGGTCCCGTGAGGCAGCAGTGCTAACCACTGTGCCACCTTGCCACAGTTGTAGAGTTGAGGGAAATGGAGGAAAGGTAGGATTGGGTGTTGTTATCATACATATAGGTAAAGTAATTAGCTAAAACCCCCAAAGGATATTGGCATCTCTCACCATTGGAGGGGGATGATTGGTTATATAGCTTGAGGAGCACCACCCCACAAGCCTGGAGCAATGTGAGGAGACAAGCCTGTGTGAACTACCACAGTTAGTACTGGGATTGAACGCATTGTGTTGGCATCATTCTGCAGCACAATCTAGCCATGTAGCTAACCAACCCCCTCAACATACATCTATACATGTGATGTCAATAAGTGGCACCTTGTACAGGAAGGAATGGAGGGGGAGGATTGAAGATGGAAACCTGGAGCACACCAAAGGTGAAAGTGTGAAGTAGGAAGAGAACTGTTTGAGCTTGGACAGATAGGACTGGAACTGCACCATAGTCAGCCCACAGAGCTAGACCACACAAGAGTTTTAAGTTTATTTATTAGTGTCAGAAATAGGCTTACATCAACACTGCAGTGAAGTTACTGTGAAAATCCCCTAGTCACCACACTTCAACACCTGCTTGGGTACACTGAGGGAGAATTTAGCATGGCCAGTGCACTTAACCTGCACATCTTTCAGACTGTGGGAGGAAATTGGAGCACCCAGAGGAAACCCACGCAGACGCAGGGAGAAGACGCAGACTCTGCACAGACAGTGACCCAAGCTGGGAATCAAACCCGGATCCCTAGTGCTGTACCATTGTCAGAGAGGCAGTAGAAAAGGTTGACATAATCAATTGCAATTAATGCGACACTTGGACCAGGGCAGTATTGGAACACAGCATGGGGGGGAAAGGTGAAGGGTGCTGGGGGTGGATGAGTAAGTAGGTGCTGGGTGTTGGACAGCAGTGGAGGGGTTGGGAGAGTTGGGATTGGACTTCTTTGAGGGTTATTGGAAGTTTCTTGACAGTGGGGTTTGAATGGTGGTCTTGAGGGAGGATGATGCCGAAGAGAACTATTTATCATGCCAGTAGGTACAGGGCAAGAAAACGTAGTTGAAGTGATTAGTCATTGGTTGAGGAGGAGATCCAGGAAGCAGGAAGTGGATACGATCAGAAAGATGAGCTTTGCGAGGGTGGTAGGATGATAATGGAGACACTAAATCGTGTTAAGTGTTGAAGGGGGGTGGGAATCTGAATAAGGTTCAGGAAAGAGAAAAGGGTGAATGGAATGTTGCAGAAAAAATGTCTTTGGCTTTTTGTACTTTACATTCGAAGTAAATTGGAAGAATGAGCTACAGGCTCATACCGCCTGGATACAGGGTTGCCGTGTGGTTATCCATCACCCTTCAGGCCAGAGCCTAAATGGTGGCGTTGTAACTTGGTGCTTCTGGCCAGAACCTTGCCCTCTGACATCTCATCTTGAAAATCCAGGCATGTGGTTCTGATTCCCTGGTTATTTAAATTACTGGTCAAAAAATTGGCTTTAGTTTGTACTTGAACTTTCATTGCACACTGCCGGTGGATGTAGTTCTCCTTCATAGCCAGAAATTTGCAACTATAAATACTTAATTAACCTTTGTATGAACTAAAAAAAAACCCAGGTTATTGGTGAAAAGATTAGAGGAGGCAAAAATAAATGAGTTCAGAATGTAAATGTACATTCCCGCAAGGAGACATCTGAGACTGCTACCAAGAGGAGAGCATTCTAATCTACTCTGGTTTATTGATTAATTAACAGCAAGCCTCCACGCCGTTCTGGGACAGTTTTAACTCAGGGCGTCACTGGTGCCCACCTAGTTAATTTCTTTATGGAACAGCTATGTCTCTAAATCTTTGTAACTTTGAACGAAATCTTACTTTGCCTCGCTGTGTGATTTACATGGGTCGAAAGCCCTGGCAGAAACTGCTTACCTCTGCACTCACCAGTCACCTCAGTAGTCTTACTGATTTGATCAAATGCAGAATTCACTATGAGCACATTAATGGGGTTTGCTGAGAGGGTTTTCTTACTCAAGCTAAAAGGTAGCTAAGAGCCATTGCTGACAACCAACTCTTTTTAATTTTTCACTCTACTATAGACATTACAGGTAGAGTTATCGTTCAGTGCAGTGACAATCCCCTTAAAGGAGCCGTGGGAAACCTGCGGCCCAGGGGGCACATGCAGCCCATCTGGTTTCTGAGTGCGGCCCACGGGACATTCTGTTGGCCGCGGCAACGCGCGGAGTTGCCACATTCCACTGTTTTCCATCCACTGAGTTTTTTCCCTACCTATATGACTGAAATTATGCGCATGTAAAGCAAGGGCAAGTGAAGTGAGGTGCGTGCAGATTGCTCACAGCGTGGACTGTGAGAGCCGTGCGCTCCCTCTATAACCAAAGCATAAATATTTCTTTTGTTTTTACCAATTGAAGTTGATGACAGTTCTACTAATATATAAATGATTAAACATTTGCTATAACTTGTTATGAATTATTCAACCTGTATTCAATCTTATTCATTGGGTTGTGGTTGATCAAAATGCCTGATTTCAATCTTGTGACCCACTGAGATGAAGCAGGGCCACTCATGCAGCCCAATCACCAGCATAGGTTGCTGATCACTGCTTCGAAGTCTTTTGGGTTGGAGTCTTTTGTCAACTACATCGCCTCATTGATTCATAGAGTTTTTAACAAATTTTCAACGCAATCTAATATTCCCAACAACATTAAGCAAATAAACACACACAAAATATTAGATGACAACCCCCGAGCTAATCACTGTGCTACTGTGCTGCCCTCGATTTAATAGTACAGTCCCTGTCATTTATATCTGGTGCATTGGTGTTAAGATGGTTTATCTGCTATATGTATAAAAGCAAATTACTGTGGATGCTGGAATCTGAAACCAAAAGAGAAAATGCTGGAAAATCTCAGCAGGTCTGGCAGCGTCTGTTAGGAGAGAAAAGGGCTGATGTTTCGAGTCCAGATGGTCATCTTACAGATGCTGCCAGACCTGCTGAGATTTTTGAACATTTTCTCTTTTGGTTATCTGCTATATGTAATGGGCAATGATATGAATTAGACATTCAGTTGGAAAATGCTCCCAAATGATCATTAAACAAAGTATGCAGCCTTACAAAACTTATTTAACTTTATTATGGCACAGTTTCAAACTTTATTTGTAAAAAAATATATAACTACTTATATCATTCCGGGGCACTGCACCGTTTGCACATGGAAGTCCTCTGTATATTACAAAGTGAGATTACTCAGACATCATTCACCGAGGCAGTGCCGGATTGAGGCATAAGCTAAACAAGCTACAGCTCAGGGCCTCACAATCCGCAGGGGCCTCACAAAATTTCAGAAGTTTTACAATGAAGAGAACATTTAAGAGCGGATACCAGAAAAGAAAAAGAAAGCACCAGCTTGAAGAGCAACTCAAAAAATTACCAATATCTATGAGAGAGATCAAGCCAGCCAAATGATAAATATATAATCAATAAATGCATTCATTTGAAAATAATTTGTATTTTTCACTTTAAATACCTTGCTATTAAATAATTAAAAGGCATAATTATGTTTTCAATTTTTTTGTGGCGACCCAAGGTCCTGTTTTGGACGCACCTTTGTGAGACCTTTTGGTGTAACTTTTTAACAAGGGGCCTCCAAGCTTTACATAGCTTAGGGCCTCACCAAGTCTAAATCCGGCACTGCACCAAGATCAATTATTCAACCATCACAGTGAATATTAATGTTGTTTTCTCACTCCGGAACATTCTGATTCCTCATTGGGCCAATGTGGAAACTCAAAAATAAAGCTAAACAAAACACAAAAAAAGTCATGATGTGAATGTGAAATAAAAAGCAAAACTGGGAATCGCAGTATGTTAACGTGAATGAACAATGGAAACGATAGCGAGCTGTACAAGAACAAAATCCTCCTGAGGCTGAACACCTGAAATGAAAACAGAAAATGCTAGAAATCAGAGGTGGTCTAGCAGACTCTGAGGAGAGGAAGAAACACAGTCAACGTTTCAGGTCAATGACCTCTCATCATCTGAAATTTTATCCCTGAAGTCAAATAAGTTTTGAGAATGCTGCTCTAAAGTCAGGGCAAGATTGAAATTGACAAGAAAAGTTGGGAGCTTCCAATTAAATGTGGATCATTGAGAGGTGTAAATTGCAGTTCACTAATAGTTAACCTAACACAAAAACAAAAAGTATTGGAAAATCTCAGAGGGCGGAATTTTCCCATCCCGCCCACCACGGAACTGGTAGTGGGCGGGACACGGATCATGCAAAGGTCCGCTGACCTCGGGTGGGATTTTCTGGTCTTGGGGTGAGTGCGGCCAGGAAATTCCGCACACTGTGATTGGCAGCATCTATGGAGAGAGAAACAGTGTTGAGTGTGACCCCAGCATGACTTGTCCATAGATGCTGTCAGACCTGCTGAATTTTCCCAGCACTTTTTGTCTTTATTTCAGATCTGCAGCATCCGCAGTATTTTGCTGTTAGTTATGTAACACAGGCTTCCTCTGAGTAGCAGGCAGCATAATTCTGACTGCAGTAGAATCCAACAGGTAAACACCACAGTCCCCAGTAAAAGTTTTACTCAACCTATTGTCTCCATCAAATGAACCATATAAACAATACAAATAAACCAATTTATTTAACAACATATACATGTACACTAAAACACAAAACGAATGACCACTCAATAATGCTGTTTGCATGCTTGACACACGGTACACCACAAGTATTTCAGCCTCATTTTTTTACACGTACTGTAAAATGCAAGTTTTTCTCCAAACTGGGGAACTTCCATGTCTAAAAGTATAGCTTGGCCTTCTGCCAATCTGAGGCAAGCGATGCTTTTTTGATTTTCAAAGGGAAAGAAGCAAAATATAGCAGAGGTAAATCTGACTTTTGGTGACATTGTGGAATGGGTGATATTGAATCAACCTCCTGTCCAATTTCCAGCTCCAAATAAAATGAAACTTGAGAGAGATTCAAACTTAAGTCTGAAAGACGTGCTGGTTGGGTGCATTGGCCATGCTAAGTTCTCCCTATGTACCCGAACAGGCGCCGGAGTGTGGTGACTAGGGGATTTTCACAGTAACTTAATTGCAGTGTTAATGTATATATCATATTTTATTTATTAGTCACAAGTAGGTTTACATTCACACTGAAATGAAGTTAATATGAAAATCCCCAAGTCGCCACACTCCGGTACACTGAGGGAGAATTTAGCACGGCCAATCCACCTAACCTGCACATCTTTGGACTGTGGGAGGAAACCGGAGCACTCGGAGGAAACCTATGCAGACACGGTGAGAAAGTGCAAACTTCACACAGTGACCCAAGCTGGGAATCGAACCCAGGTCCCTGGCACTGTAAGGCTGCAGTGCTAACCACCGTGCCACCATGTCGTAATTTAAGTCTACTTGTGACACTAATAAATAAAAAGATATGCAGTAGGCAGCTGGATTAAAATCACCTGTTTTACATCTACAGCCAAAATTATCCTGAAAATCTTCAGTAGCTGAAGTTTTCTGTTACTGGGATGATCTCTGAAAGGTCACAAGGTGTCAAATCTTCCTGGCTTCAGGCAACACTCATACGTGTTAATTAAGGGATATAGAATGAGGTTGTTCAGTTTACCTAATCTCCATGAAGGATAGAGCCATTTTCATTTGTTACCAAAATAAACAAAATTATTGGCATATTTCTCTTTGCAGATTTGAATAAACGCAGCAGAAAATAAACTGCAGTTCAAACTCATTATCTTGAATTTTTTTTAGGACAGTGTCTGTTCTGAATAAGCAAACTCCCAAGTTCCTGGCAGCGATGTTTGGTGTATTTTATTGAATATACTTGGAAATTCTATCTCCTTAATGTTACGATCCTTCCAATGTTAGCAGTAACTACAGATACAAATCAAATTGATTGTTTTATTCCCAAATAAATTTTTTAAATTGTCTGCAAGATGGATTGCAGATCAATTATATGTCCACCTACAGCACCGTCAGCTGCAATAGCTACAAAATTTAAAAAAAGTGTCAATAACCTTGCTGTTGGTTCATGAGCAGGACCACATGGTGTTAGGCAGGGCAAGAAATGCAAGTGTGATGTTGAATGTGATGGGGTGATGGTTTAATGAGCAGTGCTCAAGGGCCTTACACTTCTGCTGCTGTGCTGTAATGAGAGACTTGGGCTGAACCTTACTGAGGCATCAAGAGCCTTGCCTGCCAAGAGGAGAGCCAGTGAGAGACCCGCATTGCTTCTTTTTAGGAAGGCCCGCTGTGACACAGACCAATCGGGCGGTGGCAAGGCTGCCCCGACACAAAGATGCCATGAGTGCAAGCCTCGCCTACTGAGAACTACTGCTCAGCAGCGCCACAGGAAGGCTGTGACTGCTGCAGGAAAAGCACCTATTGGAGACCCTGGATCATAGAATTATCCCTACAGTGCAGAAGAGGCCATTCAGCCCATCTAGTCTGCACCGACTCTCTGACAGAGTATCTTACCCAGGCCCTCTCCCCTGCCCTATCCATGTAACCCCGCACATTTACCTTGGCTAATCCGTCTAACTTGCACATCTTTGAATACTAAGGGGAAATTGAGCATGGCCAATCCACCTAACCTGCACATTTTTGAACTGTGGGAGGAAACCGGAGCATCTGGAGGAAACCTACACAGACATGAGGAGAATGTGCGGACTCCACACAGACAGTGACACAAGGCAGGAATCCAACCCGTGTCCCTGATGCTGTGAGGCGGCAGTGCTAACCACTGTGCCACCATGCCGTCCCTATGGGGCAATCCAGGGACAGCCCAGATCATGGCTAAATAATGTGGATGTGGTGGTTTGATGGGGAGGAAGGTCATAGAAAGAGGGGTGTGGGGGGAGGTCAGTCACAAGGACCGAGGGCTGGATCTCAGTGGCCATCCTCTTCTTGATACCAAGTCCTTCAATCAGACACTGTCCCGTCTCCAACCTTGGCAGCAACAAGTGCAGGAAATATTACCCCAAGGGAATAAGGAATACCGCATACTCATAAACACATCGGACATGGATAAGCCTGGCATTCTTTTCTGCTCAATATGACCTACAAATATTTCAGGACTGCAGATCTCAGCTAGTTGCCGAGCTTGTCAGGGCAAGCAATAAATTCAGTCTTGCAACATATATACACCTAGGTGAAAAACACTGGGAAAACTTCCAGCAGCCGCGTTTGCCCCACTGGTACAAGACATATCTGATATGATCAGGAATTTGTTACACAATCACCATAAACTCCCTGAAACAAAAATCGGTGAGACTGTTACACAAATAGAGATTTGTCAGTGTGAGTCAACTCCATAGAGGGAGTATAGCGAAGGTTTACCAGGCTGATTCCTGGGATGGCAGGGATGGCAGGACTGCCATATGAGGAGAGACTAAGTCAGTTAGGATTATATTCACTGGAGTTTAGAAGAGTGAAAGGAAATTTATAAAATTTATAAAATTCATAGGAAATTTATAAAATTTATAAAATTCATAGAAACTCATAGAAATTTATAAAATTCTAACAGGGTTAGACAGGGTAGATTCAGAAAGAATGTTCCCAATGGTGGGGAAGTCCAGAACTAGGGGTCATAGTTTGAGGGTAAGTGGTAAACCTTTTAGAACTGAGGTGAGGAGAAATTTCTTCACCCAGAGGGTGTGAATATGTGGAATTCACTACCACAGAATGTAATTGAGGCCAAAGCGTTGTGTGATTTCAAGAAGAAAAAAGATATAACTCTTGGGGCTAAAGGGATCAAGGGATATGGGAGGAAGAGGGGATTAGGATATTGAATTCGATGATCAGCCATGATCAAGATGAATGGCAGAACAGGCTCAAAGGGCCGAATGGCCTATTCCTGCTTCTAGTTTCTATGTTTCTATAAAGTAAAGGATGCAGAATTCAATTAGAGGAGCGACTCGTAATTCTGAACCCACAATGGGATCTGCTACAGATCCAGATTTCTGCTATTGTTTGTATAACATCTGACAAACATTTGTAAGGAGAAAGAAAAGCTATTGCTCCAATAGAAGACTGAGGGGTCTTCGCACTGATCGCAGTGCACAAGATTATGAGGAGCATGAACAGGGTGGATAGGGAGCAACTATTCCCCCTAGTTGAAGGGTCAGTCATGAGGGGACACAAGTTCAAGGTGAGGGGCAGGAGATTTAGGGGGAATGTGAGGAAAAGCTTTTTTACCCAGAGGGTGGTGACGGTCTGGAATGTGTTGTCTGGGAGGCTGGTAGAGGCGAGTTGCCTCATATTCTTTAAAAAGTACCTGGGGGAGCACTTGGCACATCATAACATTCAAGGCTATGGGCCAAGTGCTGGTATATGGGATGGGGTGAGAAGTCTGGCGTTTCTCGCCTGTCGGTGCAGACTCGATGGGCCAAAGGGTCTCTTCTGAACTGTATAATTCTATGATTCTATGATCCTCCCATTTCAAAATCTATTGGGGTAAAAATGCTTCTGGGGCAGTGGCACATAGGGGCAGTATTGAATCAGTCACCTAGTATGTTTTGACTGATATTCAACCGTGTTAACTGTACCCTCAACCGAGACAAATTTCTGCTGCATTATCTTTATGGATACAAGCTATGAAATATTGAATAATGTCATAATTTTTACAGTGGTTAATTAAATATGATATGGAGATGCCGGCGTTGGACTGGGGTAAACACAGTAAGAGTTTTAACAACACCAGGTTAAAGTCCAACAGGTTTATTTGGTAGCAAATGCCATTAGCTTTCGGAGCGCTGCTCCTTCGTCAGATGGAGTGGAAATCTGCTCTCAAACAGGGCCCAGAGACACAAAATCAAGTTACAGAATACTGAAATGCGAATCTCTACAGCCAAACAGGTCTTAAAGATACAGACAATGTGAGTGGAGGGAGCATTAAGCACAGGTTATTAAGCACAATGAAATATGCACAGAGAATTATCTCTGAGTCATAGTTTGTGCAGTAACTGAGCACAGGTTTTAAAAGGTGCAGGAGAAACACAAAATAGCTTCACTTTCAGGTTAATAAAAACAGGAAATTCTGGAAATACTGAGCAGGTCAGGCAGTATCTGTGGAGAGAAACAGAGTTAACTGCCTGGATTTTCACCGAGTTCTTTAAGAGTGGCAGCCAGATCTTGAGCCCTACAGCGAGAGTAGGATGTGTTAAAATAAAAAACTTTAAAATGTCATTCATTCATTACTTTCCACTATATTAAAAAAAGTCCTTTCACTGCAACAAATGACAGAGTCAATCATCTAGTTCGACTAGAGTATCAATAATATCAACTGCAAGCATTTGAAATGTCTTAACATTGTGTAAATAAACATTGTGCGATTGACAGCAGTGTTCAAAGAGCCAGAACTGACAACCAAGTAATGTTTTCTCTGTGGCTCAGGTGTACCATCAGAGTAATGGATATCTGGGCTTTCAGCAAATAACATATAATGAGCCTCAGTTTCAGTAATGATATGGAAGCAGATCCAATACGTCTCCCTTTATTGACTGTGAAAGTACCGCCCTTGTAATGTGCTTTTGGTTGGTGACAATAACATTGATGCCTCTCTAAGTCAGAAGGTTGTAAAGTAACTCTGTTTGAGATAAAATAATTTGTCAAAACATTGAAAAGTTACAGTAACAAAATGTCAAGTCATCAAAATGTTAGATTCCAATTGGTGTGGACTGCCTTTCAAACAGGTTGCTGCCACAGGTATGCTGGTAGCACTTGCTTGCATCCGGTATCGGCCGACCTATTTGTTGAGTTGTTGTTGAAGAGTCCACTGTGACACAACAGACGAGCGTTCGCTGTGCAAACCTTTTTGTTTCACTCATTGCAAGCTGTGGTTCAGCTATTCAGTGGAGAATGACTGTGGGTTTTTTTGCCAACTCTGGAGACTGAAGATCAATCATTCCCGGCAGAATAAAATAGTAGTGGAAAATTAACCTTCCAACAGCCTTTCAGCTGAGCATTTAATGATATTCATTAAACAGTGCCATGGGGCGAATACATACATATCACATTTTGGGAAATAGCATCAGAATTACATATTCCACCCTCAGATGAAGAACTATAATTGTTATAAGATTACTGGACACCCATTTTGATGTATTTATGCTGTATTGTGAGATTTTCATTCCAGCAAAATCTTTGTTGTGACACAGAAGGTGTATAATAAAGGATAGTTATATTCTTATTTTTCTCTTCAGAGGGTAATATTCTGTAAACTGCTCATAAATGTCAAAATTATATATGTCTTTAATCATTTTTATAAATTACCATTTATACTACTCAACGAAGTGTCATTCATTCTTCAGCAAAAATTGCAATGATTAATGTTTCGAAGGTTCAACTGGTTACACTTGCAGTCCCAAGGCTTTGGATCGTATGAAAGAGAAATTATGGTTGGGACTTTTGCACCTCAGGATGTACATTCTGTGGCATTGCCATTTGAACTCACCCCACATATAGACTGGTAATATTATTTGCTTGTTAGACATGTCACACAAATCTGCCACGGCAAATTCACGGTGATTCAGAAAAGGAGAATGGGTAATGGGAGCCAGCAAATGAGATTCTATGCATCTGAGATCTGTTCATATTGGCATTTGTTAGATACGCAGAGGCAGTTGTGAACTTTGGGCTTGATTTTAACTCCTAGACGGGAACGTGGCCCAACGTCAGGATCCCAATCTGCATATTTAAAGGGGACCTTATCCATTTGAAGTGGGTTACCTCGCCACCTGCAATTTAAAATTGCAGACAGTGAGACCAGAGTGAAGAGTGAAAGAAAGATTTGCATTTATATAGCCACCTGGTGCCTCAAAAGACTTTTCAGCCAATGATCTACTTTTGCAATGGAGGTTCTGCTGTAATACTGAAACAGTGCGGGCACTTTGCACACGGCAAACCTCCACAAAATTGTAGGTAAAGTCAATTATCAGTCCAAATAATACAGGAACTAGTACTTGGTTTTGGCACGGTGGCACAGTGGTTAGCACTGCTGCCTCACAGCACCAGGGACCTGGGTTCGACTCCCAATTGAGTCACTGTCTGTGTGGAGTCTGCGCGTTCTCCCCGTGCCTGTGTGGGTTTCCTCTGGGTGCTCTGGTTCCCTCCCACAGTCCGAAAGACGTGCTGGTTAGGTGCATTGGCCATGCTAAATTCTCCCTCAGTGTACCTGAACAGGTGCCGGACTGTGGTGACTAGGGGATTTTCACAGTAACTTCATTGCAGTGTCAATGTAAGCCTACTTGTGACTTATAAATAAACTTTAAAAAAAATACAGGAACTATTATTTAAGTTTCAAATTTAAAGGTAGCATGGACTATGCACAAGGGTCGGGGGGGACGGGGGTGGGGGTGTGTGGGGGTGTGTGTGTGTGTGTGTGTGTGGGGGGGGGGGGGGGTGGGGGGGGAGGGCGGTGGCGCAGTAATGGGGGTGGTGGGAACTCTCCCAGCCTGCTGCGCTGCTTTAAAATCAGGCAATTTGGAGCACTTGTGTAAAAGAACCAGTTTGATTTACTTTCCTGACTATTGAATGATCCCCTTCCAGATATTTGCTTTAATCTGCCTGATTTCCCAACATTCACTGTGCCACAGTGATTCAGTATGCTTGGGTGCAGATCTGGCTAGTGCACTTTATAAATATATATATTATATATAAGTGTATGTCTTTATTGTCAAAGTTTAGGGAATTCCACCGGGAGCATGTGCGGTCATGAGTTGTTGATTCCTTGCTGCAAAACGCTATTAAAGCTTAATCTTAAACTAATAGGCAAGAGGCATTCCTTCACACAACGCAACAAATCAACCTATCCATTTCCCAAGTCACTGCGATATTCAGATTTGAAAGTACATTTCTGTGATGGTTAGAATGGGTTGGGCAGCTTCGCACATTGTGTAATATTCAGATGAAAATTAACGGGTGGAATTCTCCCAAAAAGTGTTGAATTTGCGTGAAAACTGGAGTAATTCACGCTGTTTTTTTCAATGGGAGTTCAGAGAAGAATCTCCCCCACACTCTGTGCACCGCAGAGGCCACCAGCGTGAATATCATCACATTTCAGGGGGCGAGGTCTATCCCCCGCTGGAGAGGCTGAAATCAGCGCACTGAGTGGGCTACTGTACATGTGCTGATCTGTCAGTGCCCAGACCAGCGCATCGCAGTGACCCCACACTGCTGGACTCCCGATTGCTGGCCAGCCCCGTGACCCCCCATAACACCGGCTCCCCCCACCCCCCCACCGCCACCCCCCGCCCCCCCCCCCCCCCCCCCCCCCCCCCCCCCCGCCGCCCATGGTCTGATTGCTGGCCTCCCGACCATTCCCAGGCACAACCCCGACCTCTGTCTCAGCCGCCGCGATCTCCAGCCCCCTTCCACTGATTTCCCTCCCCTGACAGTAAGCACACCCCCACCCCCGCAGTCCTGACCACCCCCTCCATAGTCCCAACCTACCCTGCCCCCGCAATGCTGACCCCCCAGAAGGCTGACCATCCCCCCAGCTGACCCCTCCAGCCCACTCCAATCGCTGGCCTCCCTCCTTCCTCCACCGATCCTTATGCAGAGTGGCAGCAGAATCCCTCCACTCCCAAGCCCCACCCACCAGGCCCCTCCCCTTGCCCCACCCCCATATACCCCACCTCCCTGGCACCGTCCCATGCCTGAGCAATGTCAAGGTACCCCCTAGGCATTGGCACTTTGCCCCTTGGACAGTGCCAGGGGGCATAGGCTGGCACTGCCAGAATGTCAATGCCCAGGGGGCATTCCCTGCCGCTCCACTTCACTCCAGTGGGGTCGGGCCACTAGCTCCCCGAAAGTGCGGAGCCACTGTAATCCTCACTGGAGTGAAATACTCTGCCAGGCTGGGAGATGTTAGTGGGCCCGGAGACTTCAGTCCCAGGCCTGCTAATCATATTTAAATTATATTAGAATAACCATGTAAATGGTCTTCGCGCCTTCCCGCTGATTTCCGGCACGGAGCAGACGCCGCCGGTAATTTAGTGCTGGGAGATGCAAGTAGGGCGTGAACGCTCGCGCGAACTCCGCGAATCGGCCGACGCGGGAATCCCCCGGCCCACTGCGCTAACGTTTCATTCCCATGTATCCCAAACCTGACACACACCGAGTAATGGAAAAGCATTATTATAGAATTAATCACGTCTTCCCTCAGCGTTGCCTTGGTTGTTAGCACTCTTGTTTCTGAGTCATAAAGTTCTGGGTTCAAGTCGCACTCCAGGCATTGAACATAATAAGCTAGGCTGCCACTCCAGTGCCGTGCTAAGGGAGTGCTGTTATGTTGGAGGTGCCAGTATTGGATGAGATGTTAAACTCTCCGAAGTGGATGTAAAATATTCCCTGGCACTACTCCATCTGACGAAGGAGCAGCGCTCTGAAAGCTAATGGTATTTGCTACCAAATAAACCTGTTGGACTTTAACCTGGTGTTGTTAAAACTCTTACTCTACTCAAAGGAAAGTAGGGGAGTCATTTTGGGTGTTTTGGCCAATATTTATCCCTCTATCAACATCAGAGAAACAGGTTATCTGGCTATTATCATGTTGCTGTCTGTGGGAATTTGGCGCACAAATTGGCTGTGGCATTACCTACAGTAAAACAGTGACTACCCTTTAAAAGTATATTATTGGCTGTAAAATGCTTTGCGACGTTAGGTGGTTGTGAAAAGTACCACATAACTACAAGTCTTTTTTTCATTCTTTACTCTGATCTGACTGCCTTCAATTTTAAATTGCAGATAGCACAGAAACCCCCCTCAGATGGGTTGACTCAACTTCAAAATTCAGCTTAGTTTCTGCTGAAGGGCCGCGTTCCCAGTCAGGGCCGAGAGTCACGCCCACAGTTCATAATTGTCTTTGTGTATCTCAAATGGCAATATTAACAGATTACAAAAGCAAAGAATCACGTTTTCTAGCTTGAAAATTCTAGGTGAATTAAATTAAGGGTAAGTGTTTGCAAATCACAGCCAGAATTTAACAGCGATTTTAACTCATTCTGCCCTGCGCAAACCTGATGATGTAGGAGTTTAAAGCATGGTCCGTTTGCTGCTCTTTTTCCACTCTGTGGTTTGGTCAGCTGGCTGAGGACGGGCCACCCGACCTGGGCGAGAGCTGCAACAATTTTGCTAATTGGGTTCTGTTGGAAATTTGAAGCCATTTCAATGGTCTGCTGGTTGGAACAATAGAGAGCGCACAATAGTAATTTGGAACCCTACCTCACCCTCTCCAACTCTCCAACCATACCCACACTTCCCAACCTCCCCGACCACCCCCCCCCCCCCCCCACCCCCCACCTCACCCACCCACCCCCATGCTCAGAAACCTTCCTGAACCCATCATTCTGAATAGCCAGGAAGTCTCTAAGCTGCAGGATATAACACTGGCCCCAACTCTGCAAGCTACTTCCACTGCCTGTTTGGGGCGAGCAGCTCACTGGCTCCATTTAACCGAGGTCTGGTCATTAAAATGGACCGAGTCTCTCCTTGTTGCATTTTCCGGACACTCTATCCTCATGTTCCATTGGCTGACTGCCCAGGACTTAACATTCCCTCTTGTGTGTCATCAGGATTTTGTAAATGTCTTTATTAAAAACATCCTTGGCCTACGTTACTAACAAATAATTCGCTCTGGAATGACATTAACTTGCGGGACCGCAAGTAGTAACGAGCTTCAGGAAGTGAAGTGCTGAGGGAAAATTAGCAGAATAAAATGGGGAGAGGATAAAGACAATAAAATAAAAGCGAAATATAGGGAATGCTCGCAACCTGAAATAAAAGCAGAGGGTGCTGGAAAACCTCAGCAGCTCTGGCAGTAACTGTGGAGAAAGAAATGGAGCTAACGGGTAGAATTTTTCCAATGAATGACTAATGGTGTGATCTTACTGGCTCACTGTGCTGATAGATTAGTGTGGTGAGCCGGGAAGATAGCATGAGAGGCCAAAGGTGGGATTTTTACGTCCCGCTGCACTGGTCGAGCAGCATAGCAGGGTGGGAAATATGAGCGAGTGGCAAAAAATTATACTTGCACCCAACTTCTCACCTCTTGTGATATTTGCCGGCCGTGTTCTGCCAGTGAAATCATATTTAACTATTAATGACATGCTGTGCATATCATTAACGAGCCCGGGGTGTAATAGTCTGGGCTCGCTTATCTTTCCCACCTCGCCAGTCGAGGTCCTCACCAGCAAGGAACACAGATGGTCCCCACCAACGGGGGCCACATATGATGGCCTCGCTGCCGGGACTGGAAGCCTTTGAAGCCCCCCAGGGTGGTTGGGCGCAGGGCTGGGTAGTACTCATGGGGCAGTGCCAGCCTGGCACCCTGGTAGTGCTGGCTTACCACCCTGGCATTGCCCACTGGGCACTGGGCAGTGCAAAGAGGGTAGGGCCTGAAGATGTAGGGCATGGCAGGGGTGGTGTCTGACAGGGGTGGAGCCATATGGAGGGAGGCAGGGATAGAGGTCGGGGAGGAAGACTATGGGTGGAGAGGGAAGGGGGAACTCTGCATCGGGGTGTGGGAGCGCTTGTCAGTGGGGCCGGCAATCAGGGTTTGGGGCCGATGATGGGGAGTTGGGGTTGGCAGTCGGTGGGGGGCATGGGGAGTGGGGGTGATGTCCGTGGTCTGTTGGGGATGAGGGGAGGTGGTTGTATGCTATATACATTGTGTACACAGTATACTGGGAGATCATGGCGCATGTGTATTGGCACCTGGCTTCCCAGTGTGCAGTTTGCAGTCTGCAGCTGGCTTCCCAGTGTGAATAGGCTCTGCCCACTCCCCCTGCTGGCAGGAATCACATTACAGCCTCTGTATTGCACAGAGTCCCATAAATTACCATGCTGGATAAACAGACGAGGAAATATCCACATCATGCTGGAGTTGATGGACATGGCGGAAGATGATCCATTGAACGCAGAGGCTGGTGGGGTGAAAAATGAGAACAAGGGGGGCCTTATCGTGGTTCTGGAAGAGAGGGAAAGGGATGAGAGTAGAGATGTGGGAGTTGGGCCTGACATGGTTGAGAGTCCTGCCAAACACAGTGGGGATAAAGGCACTCTGCTAAGGTGTGTCTAATGAAATAGCTTGCTGGTTGGATAGTTCTCCTCCATCAGAGAACTATCATAAAAACGTCTCTGACTTGCTCTTCAAATGTCCACTAAGAGCCTTAGATCTGCTTCTTTTTGGTGACTTCCACTCCTGACCCCACCAGAGTATCTAGGATTGGGGGAGGCTGGGCAATCTAAATGGTTACTGGTGGGCAATCTGCCGTCCTTACCTGGTCCAGAGCCACAGCAATGTGGTTGACTCTCAACTGCCTTCTGAACAAGGGCAACTAGGGATGGGCAGTAAATGCTGGCCAGCCAGCGATGCCCATGTCTCACGAATGAATAAAAAAAAGGCACATCTTCGGGGCCTGCCCAGGATGGGCAGGCTGGAAAAGCAGCAGAGGACCATCACTCTTTCAGCTCTTGGTGTCTCCAGCCTTTCCATTTTTCTGCCCAGCCCTATTTAAAAAGGGAAAACGCTGGAAAATCTCGGCAGGTCGGGCAGGATCTGTAAGGAGAGAAAAGAGCTGACGTTTTGAGTCCAGGTGACCCTTTGTCAACGCTTTTATCCACTATTTAAAAAGGGCCTGGGAAGCTTACTGGCGCCAGGAACTTTCACCTGATCAGGCCTAAAGCCACGGAAGGATGGATTGGCCCCACTTCAGTTACTGAGAGGGGTCCCACACTCAGCATTGTCCCACACCATGACTGGAATGGAGAGAGATTCCATCCACAATCGGCTGTGACAGAAATCCAAACCCTGGGCTGGGACCAATGGTATCCCGGCTGCCATTGGTCTTCAGCCTCCACCCACTGCACTCCTAACCAAATCATGTCGGGGGTTCACAGGGCTGTGACAATTGGGAACAAAATCTTTCTGACATGCTTCTGGCACATTACAATCGTTTAAAAATCCTTACTGACATTATTTTCAGTGTTTTTGTTCAAAAAAGAAGAGGTGTAACGTTTGGAGAAATTGTTTTGGAACATATCCGGGAATCTCACCAAATAAGTTCAATCTCCATCACATTCTTCGATCCCATTAATTCTCTCTTCAATTTGAAAGCATGGACCAAGGATAGTTTGGAATTCAGACCATGAATTTGCGTGCAGTGCCTGTGGCTAATAATCATGGTAGTGAATGCGTTATTCAATATCTTGCATCTTGAAGGAGTACAGTGAAGAATGTTGCATAACGCTGCCGCATTTATGCTCAGTATGATCAGCGGAATCTAGCAAATAAGTTTGTGCTGTAAAAAGTATTTCATATGTTTATCATTTAAGAAGCAAAAAGACAGGCAAGTTAGTTGTGTTCTATTAGAACTGTTTGTTTCATTTTTTCAGCACTTTTATTGTAAATCCCAAGGCACTTCATCTATGGGAAACATGATTTGAGTGAAGGAGGATTGAGGAGTGTTGGCTGAAGAGATTCTGAGAGGAAGGGAGGAAAGTGATAAGGCGAAGGGTTCAGGGAGTTCCGTTCAGTGGGACCAAGAAAGCTCTTCCTGCAAGTTGAGGAATGCCAGATGTGGAAATGTACAAGAGCTGTGAGTAAAGGCTTGAAGTGAAAGAAGTGGGTTGGGGAATTGCAGGAAAAGTGTACGGCAACATTCCTTATAAGTTATAAAGTTGTGAAAGAGGACAAAGACTTTGTGGACTGGGAGACGTTGGCATTCAGTGAAGAACAGGGTGACAGGAGAACGACAGGATGTGGCCAGGTTAGTTTAGTTTAGTAAACCTTAGAATCTCTACAGTGCAGAAAGAGGCTATTCGGCCCATCGCATCTGCACCGACACCCCCTTGAAGTATTTTACCCAGGTCCTATCCCTGTAACCCTACATATTTACCTGCTAAACACCCTAATTTACATATCCTGGAATACTAAGGAGCAATTTAGCATGGCCAATCCACCTAACCTGCACATCTTTGGACTGTGTGAGGAAACCGGAGCACCCGGAGGAAACACATGCAAACATAGGGAGAACTTGAAAATCCACACAGCCAGTCACCCAAGGCTGGAATCGAACCCGGATTCCTGGTGCTATGAGGCATCAGTGCTAACCATTGAGCCACCATGCTGACCTAGTTTGACAGTGGACAAGCTGGGTTTTAGAATGGAGTAAGAGTAAGAGTGAAACTCTTACTGTGTTTACTCCAGTCCAACACAGGCATCTCCACATTTCAGAATGGAGTGCAGGAGAAGATGAGGCTGATGTTTGAGAGGCTGAATCTTAAGATAAGAAAATCCTGGGTAATAGTTTTGGCAATGGAGTGGGTAGGCTAGAGTGAAGACAATGTTGTTGAATGGGAAATTTTATTTACCCTCAAACTGCTTGAAAAGGATTGAAAGAAAACAATAAATTCAGAGTAAATAATTTTGTTTAGTTTGGCACATGTAGAGGTTGTGCCTGATTAATCTGTATGCAGAATTTCTATACTAAATAATTACATGAAGGATGACTTAATTCCCATAAAATTAACTCAGGCGTAACACCAAATGTTCTGTAGTCTCCTCAATCCTGTTCCTTTCAGGTTTACTGCATAAAATGGTCTTTTCCACCCATTTAGTTCAGGATAGTTAGTGCATTTTTCCTTGGCCTGCATGGATAAGCCCATTTCCTCTGCTAAGATCATCATGTGATGAGGCTGGGAGCTTGAAAATTCTATCATTCAACACTGCAGCAGGTCAAGGCCTTCTTCTCATCTTTGTGGGAAGATCTTAAATGTTTAAATGCCTGAAATAGTTATATAGGTGAAACTGAAATTTAAAAACATTATAAACAGCAATATTTAATACAAGACAAGATTTCAATTCATTGTGGGCACAGTTGCAGTTTGTATTTAGCTGAGTATCCTGGTTTTCCAGAGCATATTGTATGCTTGATTAAGTCTCTATATGAAAATCAGAAATTGCAGCAAGAGCAGCAGATGGTTTAACTGAATGGTTTAGTATAGGACTAGGTGCATGTCTAGATCACATACCAACCAACTCAAGAACAACTTCTTCCCTGCTGCCATCAGACTTTTGAGTGGATCTACTGTTTATTAAGTTGATCATTATCTACACCTAGCTATGACTGTAACACTACATTCCGCACCCTCTCCTTTCCTTCTCCCCTATGTACTCTATGAATGGTATGCTTTGTCTGAACATCTCGCAAGAAACAAGACAGGTAATTAAGAAGGCAAATGGAATTTTGTCCTTCATTGCTAGAGGGATGGAGTTTAACAACAGCGAGGTTATGTTGCAGCTGTATAAGGTGCTGGTGAGGCCACACCTGGAGTACTGTGTACAGTTTTGGTCTCCTTACTTGAGAAAGGATATATTGGCACTGGAGAGGGTGCAGAGGAGATTCACTAGGTTGGTTCCGGAGTTGAGAGGGTTGGCTTATGAGGAGAGACTGAGTAAACTGGGGCTATACTCATTGGAATTCAGAAGAATGAAGGGAGATCTGATAGAAATATGTAAGATTATGAAGAGAATAGATAAGATAGAAGCAGGGAAGTTGTTTCCACTGGCCGGTGAAACTAGAACTAGGGGGCATGGCCTCAAAATAAGGGGGAGCAGATTTAGGACTGAGTTGATGAGGAACTTCTTCACACAAAGTGTTGTGAATCTGTGGAATTCCCTGCCCAGTGAAGCAGTTGAGGCTACCTCATTGAATGTTTTTAAGGCAAGGATAAATACATTTTTGAATAGAAAAGGAATTAAGAGTTATGGTGAGCGGGCGGGTAAGTGGAAAAGATCCGCCATGATCTCATTGAATGGCGGAGCAGGCTTGAGGGGCCAGATGACCGACTCCTGCTCCTAGTTCTTATGTTCGTATTGTATCCCGATACATGTGACAATGATAAATCAAAACAAATCAAATCAAATGTCATGGGTGCATTCTTTCCCCTTATCTTTGTAATTTGTTTGCAGGAAGTTCCATGTGAGAGGCATTGGATGATCGTGTTGGAATAATAAAGTTGGCAGAGCGTAGGATAACAAATTGAAGGTATGCTGACTGCACAGTCTTGCATGTTGGAAACCTAAAGCCTAACAGAGCTCCCCTGGCCAGCACTTTGAGGATCTCCAGATCCAGCTGCAGGGTAAATTCTATCCATTAAATTCAGTTTGCATTGTTAATTTTGTTCTTTTTAATTTGTTGAAACCTATTTTTGTTTGCAAGGCTTTGAGATGGTCCTGGATTACACTTTAACGAATTGGATTGGATTTGATGCCAGTTTGTTTTGATGCTCCTGGGTTTTGTTAGTTTTCCTTTTAATTCAACGCAGGAAAAAGTAAAGGTCTGAAACTAAATGTTACGAAAAAAACAGAATGATGAAAGTTAAAGAAGCACAGAATAATGAAGAAAAAAGTCAGTGGTGAGGTTGTAGAAGTAGACAGTGACTATACCTACCAGGATGTGAACAAGCAATTGAATAATAAAGGAAATTTGACTCAGAATTGGAATGCCTAAATAAGCAATGACTGCACCAACTAATGTTTGGAAAGACAAATCTATCAGGAAAAGCTTAAGCTTCTTAAAGCGTTGGTGTTTCCTATTTCTACTTATGGTTATTTGTTTATTCATGGGATGTGGGCGTCACTGGCTGAGCCAGCATTTATTGCCCACCCCTGAGGGCAGTTAAGAGTTAACCACATTGCTGTGGGTCTGGAGTCACATGATCATAGAATCCCTACAGTGCAGAAGGAGGTCATTTGGCCCATCGAGCCTGCACTGACAACAATCCCAGGCCCTATCCCCGTAACCCCGCTTATTTACTCTGCTAATCCCCTTGACACTGAGGGAGAAATTAGCGTGGTCAATCCACCTAACCTGCACATCTTTAGACTGTGGGAGGAAACTGGAGCACCTGGAGGAAACCCACGCAGACACGGGGAGAACGTGCAAACTCAACACAGACAGTGACCCGAGGCCAGAGTTGAACCCGGGTCCCTGGCGCTGTTAGGCAGCAGTGCTAACCACTGTGCCATTGTGCCACCCCGGCCAGACCAGGTAAGGACAGCAGATTTCCTTCCCTAAAGGAAGGAAGTAAACCAGATGTGTTTTTAAGGCAATTGGCATTGGTTTAGAAACATCGAAACATAGAAAAACTACAGCACAAAACAGGCCCTTCGGCCCCACAAGTTGTGCCGAACATATCCCTACCTTTTAGGCCTACCTATAACCCTCCATCCTACTAAGTTCCATGTACTCATCCAGGAGTCTCTTAAAAGACCCTATTGAGTTTGCCTCCACCACCACTGACGGCAGCCGATTCCACTCGCCCACCACCCTCTGTGTGAAAAACTTCCCCCTAACATTTCCCCTGTACCTACCCCCCAGCACCTTAAACCTGGATTTTTATTGAATTCAAATGTCACCGTCTGCCATTGTGGGATTTGAACCCGGATCCCCAGAGTATTACCCTGTGTCTCTAGGTTACTAGTTCAGCGACAATACCACTACGCCACTACCTCCCCGAAAGTTGAACCAAGATGATAGAAAGTTAGCGATCAGCTCTTTTGAACTTGAGTGTTTCCGAAGGACGATCAGGATGATAGACATACAAAGAGGTAGCAACACAGACAGACTGTTGTCAGTGCTGTACAGTCGGAAGTTGAAATACATCTTGTATGTGGCACGAAGAAATGGTTTGGGAAAGATGATGCTGGGAGAAATGGTGGAGAGAAAATGAAATGTAGCAGGAACCCAGACGGAGCGATAGCATCATGGAATGAATGGGCTTGAGTTTCACAAGGACATTGAGAGCAACACAAGTTCGAGCAGCTGGAGCAGGAGAGTGGATGTTGCCCCAGCAGTTCGGCCTCCCTGAGTTATCTGGCTCACGAGTCAAGTATGATGATGAACTGTTCATAAATGTTTCATTTCTGTAGGTGTGACTTTAGCATGATCTTTAGAACTCTCCATGTTAATGAGTCATTAGGGCAGCCAACCTTAATTTCCATTAAGTCCTTTGTTCCACAAAGCATTAGGGTTGTTCCTGTAAAATGGTCAACTGTGGCAAGCCAGTATTTTTGGGGCATCCCAACATTAAGGGTCAACCCACATAATGAAATGTGAGTCCTTCTCTGAGAGACATTGCTGAATCAGTTGGGGATTTTTAAAACAAAGTAGTTGTTTTCATGGTTCTTTTCCAGTACTAATCATAAATGTCGAGACTTATTCAATCCATTTTCACAATTTCTCATGATGGAATTTGAACTCACGACCTCGGAGCTGCTAATCTAGTACCATATGCAGTGGGCTTAACCTCATTCTGTTCATTCCATTCTCAGATGGTCACCCGGAGAGCCAGGATGGCCCGTGTCACTGGATTATGCTGCTCCTGTTTAACTTCTCCCTTCCTACTTTCATTAAATCATTTTTCTTCAACCATTCTTTTGTCCCTGCCAGATTTAATATCACTTGTTCTTTCTCTCCTCCTCAACATCCATTTACTTCTCCCCCTCTGTAATATATTCCAAGAGAATAATCTGATGGGAAAACCGATATAGATGCAAGCTGCTGTTGTAGCTTATCTGGTTTCCTCAACCAGACTTGAACCAAATGCCAACCAAGTTGCCACAAAATTCCAATTTTCCACTTTATGTGAGCAAAATGTCTCAAATTGAATCTTTCCAGGGATAAGCCTATAACTGTTCATTTCACGGATACATTCCACTCCCATAACTATTGTAAGAATATGTTCTTGACTGATCTTACTGGCCGTTCACGCCCCACTGCTGCTGTAAGCGAGGGGGGAGAATTTGACGCTCAGCCAAATCTCTGTTCACTGCAGCGGGACCAGAAAATCCTGCCAGCGTGAACTGCTGGAAAATCCCACCCGACATCTCTTCAAAACTACATTACTGCCCTGAAATATACCGATGAATCCTTGTATCTTATTTTTAAAATGTATTGGTTCCAGCTAATTTTCTGCAGCAAGGTGTTAGATAGAAATGATTAGATTGAATCTAAATCTCAGACTGGAGGACAATACTAAAAAAACTTTGTGAGAATCTTGAATAATGCTTATTTTGACAGAATGACCTTGTTATTCATGAAGTTAATCCAGCACAAAGTCCCATTGGAAGACAAAGCAAGTTTACAAAGCAAAGTATTATGTGGTGTACTGAGGACAATAGAATATTAAACACATCAATAAATTCAGATAATAAGAGGGTTACACTTAAAAAGCTACCCCTCGATTTCCAGGTATGGTTTTGCCTTTAATACATTTTCTTAAACATTTGCTGACTTGGGGATAATTTTATGTTAATTCCAATTGAATTCCATGGGATGCAGTAAAAGTGAAGGAATTTTTATCTAAATGAGATCTAACAGAGGAAAGCAGCAGAGAAAATAGCTCTGTATAACCTTACAACTGCTGAGATCTAAGAGATAAGAATGGATGATGTTATTAAAGCACTCTTGTTTGCCAAGATAAAACTCAACTGTCAAAGCCAAAGCAGTGATCTGACAGCGATGAAGAAGAAACATAATGCGACCAGATTGGAATAGTGCATGTTTCATTTCATAATCGTTTAATTATGAGTTAACTCGACAGAAGTAAGAAAGGAAGAAATAAAGACTTGCATTTAGTTCTCACGACCACATGCTGCCACCTTACAGCCACCGAAGTACTTTTTGAAGTGTAGCACTGAACTTTACTGTGGATTTTAGGAACCAGACCTTGCAGCAAAAAGCAGATCCTGAGTCTATATTTACTAGCAGCGAGGCTGGCTTCACGGTTTTACTGCAGGCGACCTCCTAATTGGCCCCCTTTCCAATTCAGGATGCTGGGCAGGCTCTTGGTGATGCCAGAATAATCAGAGGGCTGGCAGCTCTGAGGCCTCAGAGGAAGAGGTGGGTGCTGCAAAGACAGGTACAAAGTTTTAAAGTTTATTTATTAGTCACAAGTAAGGCTTACATTAACACTGCAATTAAGTTACTGTGAAATTCCCCTCGTCGCCACAGTCCGGCGCCTGTTTGGGTCAATGCACCTAACCAGCACGTCTTTCAGAATGTGGGAGGAAACCGGAGCACCCAGAGAAAATCCACATAGACACTGGGAGAACGTGCAGACTCCACACAGACAGTGGCCCAAGCAGGGAATGGAACCTGGGTCCCTGGCGCTATGAGGCAGCAGTGATAACCACTGTGTCACCATGCCGCCCCAAGACCTACCTCAAAAATGGAGCCACACTGAGACAGGTAAGTAAAAATTAAAAGTCAGGGGCGGTACGGTGGCACAGTGGTTAGCACTGTTGCTTCACAGCGCCATGGACCTGGGTTCGATTCCTGGCTTGAGTCACTGTCTGTGTGGAGTTTGCACGTTCTCCCCGTGTCTGCGTAGGTTTCCTCCGGGTGCTCCGGTTTCCTCCCACATTCTGAAAGACGTGTTGGTTAGGTGAATTGACCCAAACAGGCGCTGGACTGTGGTGACTAGGGGAATTTCACAGTAACTTCATTGCGGCGTTAATGTAAGTCTTACTTGTGACTAATAAATAAAGTATTAAAAAAAAGAGCGATAGGTCATGGCGATCAGAGGGAGACCCCTCCAGGCTTTCACTGGGGTCATAGAGGCTACCTTTCTTTCCCAGAGTCACTACTTTAAACACTCCCCAGTAGTGCCAGCAAACTGCCTCACCAGGACACTGTTCCCGGCTCTGATGAGGTGCAACCCAAAGAGCCTGTATAGATGCCATCATCCCCATGAACGGGTTCCAGTCATTCAGGAATCCAAAGCCCTCCCTCCTGACCGTCTCTCCAGCCACGCATTCATCTGCTCTATTCTCTTATTACTATACTCACTCGCACACGGCACCTGAAGCAATTGGGCAATTACTACCTTTGCAGTTCTTCCTGCAAGTCTCTTTCCTAGCTCCCCAAAATATGATTGCAGGACCTCATCCCTCTTCCCATCTGTGTTATTGATACTAATATGGAACATGATCTCTGACAGTTCACCCTCCTCCCCTTAAAGTGCTGTGCCGCCACTCAGCGATATCCTCGATTGTGGCACCAGAGAGGAAAGACACCATCCCCAAATGTCTACCTATTCCCCAAACTCTCAAATTACCAATCACTGTGACTTTCCCAATCTTCCTCTCCTCATGCAGCTGAACCATGCACTTGGACCTGGCTGCACCATCACCCTCAACAGTACTCAGAAATGAGTACCAGTTTGTGGAGAGAGATTTACACTGGTGACTCCTGCACCACCTGCCCAGTCCTTCTTGATGTCTGGTGCTCATCAATTTCCTCTTTGATGGCACATGTGGTTGTCCAGGACATGAGAAGCACTCTGGAGATTCTACACGGCACAAGGTTTTTTAAAATTCATTCATGGGATATGGGCATCGCTGGCTGGCCAGCATTTATTGCCCATCCCTAGTTGCCCTTGAGAAGGTGGTGGTGAGCTGCCTTCATGAATCACTGCAGTCCATGTGCTATGGGTTGACCCACAATGCCATTAGGGAGGGAATTCCGGGATTTTGACCCAGTGGCTGCGAAGGAACGGCGATGTATTTCCAGGATGGTGAGTGGCTTGGAGGGGAATTTGCAGGTGGTGGTGTTCCCATTTATCTGCTGCCCTTGTCCTTCGAGATAGAAATGGTTGTGGGTTTGGAAGGTGCTGTCTAAGGATCTATGGTGAATTGCTCAACTCCCGTTAAATAGTCAACTCAATGGGACTGAGGGGCCCTGCTGTCATTTCTGGGTTACTAAACTAAATTGCTCAGAAATAAAATTTAAGAATTTAAAGTTATAAAACCCAATTTAATTATACTCGCTCATTATTTTTAGGTCCTTATCCCGATGCTCAATTTCTATCCATGGTTCATAATATCAGACTTGTTTTGAGTGAAGGAACAGCTTGAAAACTAGCCCGTATGAAAGAGCAATGTGTTCAGTCAGATCCACTGAGAACTGTCTTATTGCAATGGAAAGAATGGAATCCTGACAGATGGTTTATTACAGGGCCAGTTCCATCAGAAACTCATGCAGCAAATTAAAAAGTATCTGTGCGACTATTTGGAAAAAAACATTGGCAAAATGAAGTTCAGATGGGCTACCTGCATTGCAGGGGGATGAACCATAGCACAGTTCCATTTCTTTAGACACTCAAATCTGTCAAAGTTATAATGAGTTGAAAACACAATTTAATTTCAATCTATTTTCAGATTGCAGTTCATTTATGCTCTGTCAGCAGCTGTGAAAGAAGGCGATCATTCAAGATTATTGTTTATTTGTTAGATAGATTTAAGGGTGGAATGGAGCTCATAGCAATCACAATTGAATTGAGGAACGGAGAACAAAATTGATGCTTAATTTAATCTTGCAGTTGACAGAAGAAAGAAAATGTAAAGATTTAGCTAATGATATCAGCTGTGGCTCAATTAGAAGCATTCTTGCTTCTGAAACGTAACGTTCTGGGTTCAAGTCCCACTCCAGGGCTTCAGCGTATAAAAATCAAGGCTGACACTCCAGTGCAGTACTGAGGGAGCACTGCACTGTCGGAGATGCTGGGTGGGATTCGCCGGCTGCTCACGCCAGCCTTATTCTCCCATCCCACTGCAGTGAATGGAGATTTGTACCCTCTCCAAAGCCTCCACATCCTTCTGGTAGTATGGCGACCAGAATTGAACACCATATTCCAAGTGAAGCCTAACTAAGGTTCTATAAAGCTGCAGCATGACTTGCCAATTTTTAAACTCAATGCCCCGGTCGATGAAGGCAAGCATGCCGTATGCCTTCTTGACTACCTTCTCCACTTGCATTGCCACTTTCAGTGACCTGTGTACCTGTACACCCAGATCCCTCTGCCTATCAATACTCTTAAGGGTTCTGTCATTTACTGTATATTTCCTATCTGTATTAGACCTTCCAAAATGCATTGCCTCACATTTGTCCGGATTAAACTCCATCTGCCATTTCTCCGCCCAAGTCTCCAACTGATCTATATCCTGCTGTATCCTCTGATGGTCCTCATCACTATCTACAAATCCACCAACCTTTGTGCTGTCCGCAAACTTACTAATCAAACCAGTTACATTTTCCTCCAAATCATTTATATATATTACGAACAGCAAAGGTCCCAGCACTGATCCCTGAGGAACGCCACTTGTCACAGCCCTCCATTCAGAAATGCACCATTCCACTGCTACCCTCTGTCTTCTTTGACCAAACCAGTTTTATATCCACCTTGCCAGCTCACCTCTGATCCCATGTGACTTCACCTTCTGAGGGACCTTGTCAAAGGCCTTACTGAAGTCCATGTAGACAACATCCACTGCCCTACCCTCATCAATCATCTTCGTCACTTCCTCGGAAAACTTGATCAAGTTAGTGAGACACGAGCTCCCTTTCACAAAACCATGTTGCCTCTCGCAAATACGTTCACTTATTTCCAAGTGGGAATAAATCCTGTCTTGGAGAATCCTCTCCAATAATTTCTCTACCACTGATGTAAGGCTCACCGGCCTGTAATTACCTGGATTATTCCTACTACTCTTCTTAAACAAAGGAAAAGCATTGGCTATTCTCCAATCCTCTGGGACCTCCTCTGTAGCCAGTAAGGATAGAAAGATTTCTCTCAAGGCCCCAGCAATTTCCTCCCTTGCCTCTCTCAGTACTCTGGGGTATATACTATCAGGCATTGGGGACTTATCTACCTTAATGTGCCTCAAGAACCCCAGTTCTTCCTCCTTTTTGATCTCAACATGACTCAAACAATCTATATACCCTTTCCCAGACTCATCATCCACCAAGTCCTTCTCTTTGGTGAATACTGACGCAAAGTAAAATCACGGATCCCGGATAGATGGATTCCTGATCGGTAAGGGAATTAGGGGTTATAGGGATCAGGCGGGTAAGTGGAACTGATCCACTTCAGATCAGCCATGATCTTATTGAATGGTGGGGCAGGCTCGAGGGGCTAGGTGGTCTACTCCTGCTCCTATTTCTTATGTTCTTATGTTCTTAAGTACTCATTTAATACCTCGCCCATTTCCTCTGGCTCCACGCATAGATTCCCTCCCTTGTCCTTGAGTGGGCCAACCCTCTTCCTGGCTACCCTCTTGCTCTTTATATATGCATACAAAGCCTTGGGATTTTCCTTAATCCTGCTGGCCAATGCTTTTTTGTGACCCCTTTTAACCCTAGTAGAGCCCTAGAGAGTTGAATACAAGCAGCCAGATCCTTCTAGAAATCATCCAGTGCAGCATTAGATAGACAGAGTAAAGCTAATGGATAAGTGAGAAACAGACTGCAACGTCAAGTGGGACGAGCCTGTATTGATATAATGTAACCAATGGTAACATGTCGTGAGGGTCAGCTGATCTGGTAGACAATGTAACCAATGGCAAAATGATATAGTGGTCAGCTGACCCGGTATAAATAGATTGTGCAGAGCATTTGTGGCCCAGGGTGTGGTCTAAGTGGTGGTGTAATTAAGTTTCTTTTATTAAACCTTTACTTTGATTTACTTTCTGAAGTTAGTCCTTTTATTGCTTGCTACTGGATTGGTAGCAGAGGAAAACCCATCGTAGCTTGGTGTTTGTTTTGTATGTAATGAAGTGTGATACAATAACCCATCAAATCAGTGACTAAGCATGGAGCTAAATTAAATTACAAACAAAACAATTTATGTCCTATTATGGTAATGCTAATCGATGGAAGTAGTTATTCGAACTAATTCAGGCTTTTCCTAAAACCTCATCAGGTATATGTTCTGTGTAGTCAGTTACTATGCAGTACAAACTGTGGAAGTCTGATTTTTCATCTCTGGCTTATGCTCTGCTGGTGTTTCAACAGGCGAAGGGATTTCTGGGCTCTCAGCTAAGCCTCACTATGTATTCTTGGCTGAGAGCTCAGACATCCATTAGGATATTAAAACACCTGAGCACCAGGGAAAACATTGCTATTTTTACCTCAAAGAATCTAGAAAATTGATTCTTACATTGGTTTGTCAAAAAATGAAGTTATTTTTTAAAAGTGGAAAGTTGTCAGTGATGACTGTTGTTTAAGCTTTTTTCATATTTTATTATTGTAACATTCATTTCTTCGATACAATGTATATTGAGTGAATGGGCATGGACGTACCATAGCTTGGCAGGGGTCATGGGCGTTGTTTGGGATGGT
This sequence comes from Mustelus asterias, assembly GCF_964213995.1. Lineage (NCBI taxonomy): Eukaryota > Metazoa > Chordata > Chondrichthyes > Carcharhiniformes > Triakidae > Mustelus > Mustelus asterias. Next base: position 104,148,302 of record NC_135813.1, read on the forward strand.
ATGAGTGACATGAGGGACCATGGAGAGTGGGCAGGAGACATATCGGCGCAACATCGAGGGCCGAAGGGCCTGTACTGTGCTGTAATGTTCTATGTTCTATATCTTGGCATGGAGACATGAGGGGGCCGTTTGAGATTTTTTATTCATTCATGGGACATAGGCGTCTCTGGCTGACCAGCATTTATTGCCCATCCCTAGTCGTTCTTGTTCAGTGGGCAGTTGAGAGTCAACCACATTGCTGTGGCTCTGGAGTCACATGTAGGCCAGACAAAGTAAGGATGGCAGATTTCCTACCCTAAAGGACATTAGTGAATCAGATGGGTTTTTCCAAGAATCGACAATGGTTTCATGGTCATCAGTAAATTCTTAATTCTAATTTATTTTTATTGAATTCAAATTCCACCTGCTGCCATGGTGGGATTCAAACCCAGGTCTGCTTTCTGGATTAATAAATAGTCTAGCCATAATACCACTAAGCCATCGCCTGGTTAGAGGACGTACCTTGGCATGGGGTATGAGAGGCCCTTGGTCTAAGTTAAATTCCAAACAACACAATTTATGTCCTATTACAGTAATGTCAAGAGATGGAAGTAGTTTATTCGAACTAATTCAGACTAATTCCCAAAAGCTGGATATTCTCAGTGAGCCTGGCGGCATCTGTAGGGAGAGAAACAGGGTTAATAATGTTCCAGGTCTTTCATCAAAAGCAGGAAAAGTTATAAACGGTCTTTGAGCAAATGAAAGAGGGAGGGTGGGAAGAAGAACAGGAAGGGGCGGCACGGTGGCACAGTGGTTAGCACTGCCACCTCACAGCGCCAGGGACCCAGGTTCAATTCCCGGTTTGTTTGTGTGGAGTCCGCACATTCTCCCTGTGTCTGTGTGGGTTTCCTCCAGGTTCTCTGGTTTCCTCCCACAGTCCGAAAGACGTGCTGATTAGGTGCACTGACCATGCTAAATTCTCCCTCCGTGTACCCGAACAGGCACCGGAATGTGGCTACGAAGGGGTTTTCACAGTAACATTAACACTGTAATGAAGTTACTGTCAAAATGCCCTACTCATGATCTAAAATTGCTGAACACAGTGTTGAGGACAGAAGGCTATTGAGTGCCCAATCAAAAGATGAAGTTGTAACATTGTGCCTGGGATCTTCCAGCCGTTCACGCTGGTGGGATTCTCTGGTCCCGCTGCAGTGAACAGAGATTTGGCTGAGCGCCAAATTCTCCGTCCTCATTTGCAGGAACAGCAGAATGTGAAGTGCCAGAAAATTCCGGCCTGTTGCTTCAATTGAGCTAACATTTCAAATCAAGCAGATGAAAAAAAGACACTCTTGTTGGACAAGAGTACTAAAGTACAAAGTCCAAGGGCGGGATTTTACAATCTTGCTCGGGCGAGATCGTAAAATCCCGCCCAAGGCCAACGGAGATTTCTGTTCTGCGAGCCTCGCCCACCCCGATTCTGGGGCGGGTGAAGTGGTAAAATTCCGGCACAAGTGGTGGTTATGTGTCTCTCGTCTATCTAATCAGATTGAACGGAAGTTTGCTAATGTAACACTGTGATTAAGCTTTTTTTTATATTGTACTAATATCATCCTTTTATCTTTAAGTAGGAACCTATAATTGATTTGAACCACTGAATCTTCAGACTAAACTTGACCATGCACACCAGCAGGCAGTATGATGAGGTAACTGTCTGTTTGAACAAGAGAAGGTAATTGTCCTAACTCTGAAATCACACACCAGGAAGTCCGGGTTGCTCCAACTCTGGGATGTAGTGAACTCCCCAATTTCTTCGCTCCATTATTAGAGGGTGTGTCATTTGGCACTAAGTTGTGGAATTCTGCCAAAGTCTCTCCTCCTCTTCCTTGTCTTTTAAGAAGCTGTTGAAAAACTATCTCTTTGGCCAAACAATCAGTCATCCTGTTTAAAACCCTAAAAGTCAGAAGGATCATGAGGCCCCGCTTTCATGGTCCGTATTCATACTGAAAATCAAGATCAAGCAAGCTTTTGCCCTTCTGCTGCACAGGAGGTTTCTATCCTCCCTGAGCTCGCTTTACATTGCGTGACAGATGTACCGGCCCGTCAAATTCCTCATCTGCCCCTATCACCCTCTTCAGCTCAGTGTCAATTATTGTTTGATCGGTTCCTGTGAAGTGCTGTGGGAAGCTTACTACATTAGAAGTGCTATTTAGATCCAAGTTGCTGCCATTGTTAGTTCTTCAGTTTCAGGGATAACAAGGACAACAGTTAGCCCTGTAAAAGGTCTGGGCAAATATTAAACTTTCTTACAAATATTTACATGGACTATAACAGCACAGAAGTCGGCCATTGGTCCCAACCAGTCCATGATGGCATTCCACTCAAGCATTGAAAGTTTCTGTGGAACGTGGGAATTAGTTGATGCTGATTGGTATAGAATCAGAGACATCCTTATAATTAAAGGTTGTACTTGGTTGAATCACAATTAAATGCATTATGCGCCACATTTTGATAGGATAATAAAGAGAGATACACTGATCTAGTTAGCCCAACAGAATAACATCTTGTCAGTAAGGAAACCAAGTTATCAACTGATTATTACGATTATTTTTATATTCTTATATATACTTAAGAAAGTGGAAAACAAGATACATCTTTACCAATGCCAATCAAAAGATAGATTTTAAGCCTACTCATTGTTCATTAATCTACAGTTTAAAGATATAAACTACATACTTGGACACACTAGGTAGCATAGTGCACCATACGTGGGCATTTTAACAGACCCGTAGGTAAGAAAGGTATTGTCATGATGTTATCTGCAAAGGTGGCCCAACTGGGACATTAGTTTGTGGTATGGTTTCGTTTTCATAGAATTCTTACAGTGCAGAAGGAGGCCATTTGGCCCATAGAGTCTGCACCGGCCACAATCCCACACAGACCATATCCCCGTAATCCCACATATCTACCCTGCTAGTCCCCCTAACACTAAGGGTCAATTTTCCATGGCCAATCAACCTCACCCACACATCTTTGGAGCGTGGGAGGAAACCAGAGCACCCAAAGGAAACCCATGCAGACACGGGGAGAGCATCAAACTCCACACAGACAGCCACCCGAGGCCGGAATTGAATCCGGGCCCCTAGCCCTGTGAGGCAGCAGTGCTAACCACTGTGCCACCATGCCATTTTGTTTACAGGAATGGTGTGAGGAGCCACATGCAAGACCCAGTGAGAACAATAACCAGCCCAGTCATAGTATAACATTTGTTAAAGATTATTTATAAGAATAAAGAAAAAGCACAGATACATGAACAGGACTATAATGATCTAAAACAGTTATGTATAAGAACAACTAAACACATCCACACAGGCTAAGTAGAAATTACCCTTTTTCAATTCAAAGTACATTTATGAGATGTGAGCTCTTTCAGGACTGCCTTCTTGCCAAACAACATGCAATTCAATAGATTTATAAGTAAAAACCAGATTATAGTTACCACAATGTATACGATTCAATAGTTATGCTGAGGAACATCTCTTCCTGGTTCAGCGAAGATATGGGTTTAACTGCCTCCACCTAGGTTCCTGCACTCTTGCTCCTAGTCTGCTAGCTAGAACCAGCTTACAGGCTGTTACTTGGAAATCTCAGGCTGCTACATGGATGCTGCTTCCCAGGTAGAATCTGCCTCCCTGCTTCCACAAAAGGCTGACAATCATACCATTATCTCCCTTTGGTTATTCTCTCTGTGTATTTGCTGCCTGTCCCCTCAGCTCCTGTCGTTCTAAAAGATGAACATATGTGTGCCATTGCTGGATGGTGCAATCCCCTGCCCAAGGTGTTTCCTATTAGCAGAGCGATGTATTCTACTGGTCTGTCTACCCTGCTAATCTCGTTACTGGGACCCACATCCTGTGAAATACCTTTTGAAATGTTAGTGGCTTCTAACCTTTTGGCACGGACAGGTATAAAAAGTGTTTCACTGTAATGAGCATTTTAAATTAGGCTGAACAGTAATGCATTTGTAAACCCAACCAATAGGTGTGGTTGTAAGGTCTCTGTGAAGTATATGATTATTGCATGTACTGCACATGTAACAAATCCATCAATGCTTGATCTCATTGTTTCAGCAACCTTATAGATTTTAAGGAATGGATAGTAATTTTAATCGTAAATTTAAACCTTCCTCTAACATTGCCAATGACTCCAAAGCTTTTCATTGCACAAGGTAGACAATTTACAATTGTGAATTTAACAAATTGGTTTTCACTGGCTAAATTACGGGACTGACTGGCTCTGGGGGAATATCTGCTGCTTCTGCATCCTATCGGGTGATCCAATGCACAATTGAAAGGAGGAATAGTCCAATAAAAATGACAAAGGTACTTGAGGGGATATTTGAAAATTCTGAGCACTGCCATGACTGCGTCACGAGCAGACACTGTTTGTCAGGAATGACAATAAGGATGAGATATTAGAGAGTTGTTAATGCCTGTGGAAGTGTGTGAGTCGCTGCCTTCAAGAGAAAATTAAAACCATATTGGTACAGCATTAATTTGTTGTATGCTTTGGATCATTATCCCTAATAAACATAATCTAGTCAGCAGATTTGAAGGCTGTAGTTGTCCATTTATTTCAATTGTACAACACATTTATTTAAATAGCCTCATCTGCACTGATTGTTATTCATACTGTAATTTTTTTCCCCATATAAAAAACAAACAGTTTAAAATGTTTTATTTATCTGTGTATCTCATAGCCACATTGACATATGGGTGGAAGCAATAATCTATGCAAATTGGTGGAGAAAAGGTCACCTTTCTCCTCAAATGCCAGCCAAGAGAAAAAACATATGGTGAGGGAATAACTACCTCATTTTAATTTACAGATGAAGTGATAAAGAAGTAGGTCTAATAGATGAAAAAAAGTGTTCAAAAAAATATGAATTTATTTCTGCTGTCATAAAAATTACATGTTGCTAGGAAGTTTCATATTCCTTTGATCTTGCAATGTGATTTATAATTACTGATGCATTTAGTAAAAGGGCTTGCATTTATATTGCGATTTTCGCAACCGCCTAATGACATCTCAAAGCACTTTACAGCCAGTGAAGTGCATTTAAAGTGTAGTCACTGTTGTAAAGTAGAAAACGCAGCAACCAATTATGAGGTTTTTAAAGTTTGTTTAATATTGTCACAAATAGGCTAACATTAACATTGCAATGAAGTTACTGTGGCACCACACTCCGGCATCTGTTCGGGTACACTGAGGGAGAATATAGCATGGTCAATGCATCTAACCATTTGGGATTGGGGGAGGAAACCAGAGCACGTGGAGGAAACCCACACAGACATGGGGAGAATGTGGAGACTCCGCACAGACAGTGATTCAAGCCAGGAATTGAACCCGGGTCCCTGGCACTGTGAGGCAGCAATGCTAACCACTGTGCCGCCACACAGCAAACCTCTACAGACTGCAATGTAACAATGATTAGCTAATCTAGTTGCATGATGTTGACTGAGGAATAAGTATTGGCCCAGAAACAGGAATGGGACTTGAAACTACAACCTTCTGCTTCAGAGGTGAGACTGTTACCAGTTGAGCCTGGGCTGTCATAGTACTGTAGTCAAACTGCTTTGCATGAATCAACCCATATAAATAATGGTCATTATATCAAGTGTCAATTTCGCATATATTCAGTTTGACTTATTGGCCATAGAAGCAATTCTTTTGATTTCAGACTTCTGCACTTTCAGTCTTCACTGATCTTTCCAAGTAACTGTTTCAATCCATAGCAACCACTTGAAAAGCGAATTGACTAATTCAGATGGCATCCAATTTAGCAGGGTCTGGAATTCAAAGCAGTATCGAATCCAATCAGAAGTAGCAAACCATGTTCTCTTGCTTGTATTGAGAATGAAATTGGTACAGCTGCTCAAGGAAGTAATTGCTAGCTTCTCTTTCTGTTGGTGCTTTCAATTGCTGGGTCTCCCTCTGTAGCCTCCTTCTAACATTCAGCTAAGCTGGAGAGCTTGGCAGAGCTAAATATCAGCAAAACATCCAGACTGAATGTTCTAAGAAACTATAATGCTTTGTGAAAATAATGCAGCATTTAGAAAAATAGAGTTCACCCGTATTTCCTTCAATTATTATCCAACTCCAGCTTTATGGACTTCCAATAACAAATAAAAGTGCAATTGAATTCAAAATGGTGGCATAGTGGTTATGATACGGGTCTAGTAATCTAGAGGCCAGGACTAATGAGTGGAGACATGAATTTAAATTCCCAACACAGCAGCTGGGGTATTTAAATCTAGTTAATTAAATCAATCTGGAATAAAACGCTAGTGTCAGTTAAGGAGACCATGAAACGACCAGATGTTGGGGGATGGTGGAAGTTCACTCTCTTTTTAACAAACAAGCAACTGACTGGTTTATTTACTGTTTCAGCATTTTCTATTAAAGTCATCACACTACTGGGTTAATTTAAAGTTACTTGCCATGGCGACGAATTCCATCACAGAAAAGATCCAACATAACCAAGTAAGGATCGGTATCATATTTTGATTCATAATGCTCCTGTGAAACACTTTGGAATGTTTTATTACATTTAGGGTTAGATGTATACATATGTTGTTGCAGTTCCCATTCTATTGCACATCAGCATTAGGAGCACATAACATTGCTTTACTGGCTCTTCAATGTCCTGCCACTGCCATTGTATCATCCATATCAAAGTGGTGAATTCCATGCTCCAACAGCACGAATGAGTAAAATACATCTGGAATTTTTTAAAAAGCTAGTATCAGTATGGGTGGCACAGTGGTTAGCACTGCTGTCTCACAGTGCCAGGTACCCGGGTTCAATTCCGGCCTCAGGTGACTGCCTATGTGGAGTGTGCACGTTCTTCCTGTGTCTGCATGGGTTTCCTCCGGGTGCTCCGATTTCCTCCCACAATCCAAAGATGTGTGGGATAGGTGGATTGGCCATGGTAAATTGCCCTATAGTGTCAGAATTAGGCCAATAGGCCTATCAGGTCTGCTCTGCCATTCGATCTTGGCTGATATGCTCCTCATCCCATTTTCCTGCCATCTCCCCATTCTTCAACCCATTACCAATTAAAAATCTGTCTAACTCCTCCTTAAATTTACTCACTGTCCCAGCATCCACCGCACTTTTGGATAGCGAATTCCACAGATTCACAATCCTTTGGGAGAAGTAGTTTCTCCTCAACTCTGTAGGCCTAAATTGTTCAATCTCTCTTCATACGACAACCCCTCATCTCTGGAATCAATTTAGAGAACCTCCTCTGAACTGTCTCCAATGGCACTGCATCTTTGCTCAAATAAAGGTACCAAAACTGTGCACAATACTCCAGGTAGTGGACATCCCACATTATGAAACCAAATGGAAGATACCACCCAATATAACTTCTGTGGATTTCTCATCAAATTGCTTCAGATGATTGTCACACTACGAACCAACTGGTCTCACTGGAATGTGACTTCCACCCAAATGCTTCCAAACTCCACTCTTGTGAAAGCACTCCTTGGAATCTTCTCCCAAAAAATATCTTCACCAAGGATCCACCACCAGGGTTTCAGTCTCTCCTTTTTGTATTCTTCTGCCTCAGATTGCCTTTTGCATGCAAACTCTCCATTCAAACTCTCAGGTATCCAGCCATGTGAATAGAATCCTGCTGCTTCACAGACTGTATAAAGGTGTCACCAAACTTTTGATTTACCTCAGATGTTTGGCTTCTTACCTAGCTGACTTTAAATCTGGTTCTTAGGCTGTTTATTTAATTCAAAGCACTTTTGCTACCTTCTACTTGACTTCTCCTGAACAGGACGTTGTTCAACTTCTTGTTCTTTGTTTCTTTAACTTAACTGTCTTCCTGCGACATACCTGTATCCCAACTCCCTGGCTTCTGGATTTTCTTCTATCATTTTGGAAAGTCTGCTTTTTGCAGCTCCCTCGTCCTGTCCAGATGCTTCTGGATCCAGCATCAAACTAAACTCAAAAGTTATTTCTAACCTAGGGTGGCTCCTGGTTGCTAAGCAACAGCTTAGTCTTTCTTAAAGCTCTGTTTGTTTTCAGGTCATAAATCCTTTAATTGCAATGCAGGCGGGGTTTGAAATTAAACCAAATCCCATGGATATGCATGCACCATTGTTTATCATGAGCTAACTGAAGTTTTAACCCTTTCTTACACTGAAACACAAAATTAAGCTTACTTAATGCCACACCTTGTTTCTAATACTCACCAATACAAATATAGATGACTTAAAAATACCTCTGTTTCCTGACATATGAAACTAACATCGATTGTCACAAAATCCCATTCGGTTCACAAGTGCCCTTCAGGGAAGGAAATCTGCCGTACTTAGCAATTATGGCCTATTGGTGACTCTAGACCGACAACAATGTTCTGAACCGCCATCAGAAATGATCTAGCAGATCACTTGGTGGTCAAGAAGGCAGACTACAGTGGGGCGGCACGGTGGCACAGTGGTTAGCACTGCTGTCTCACAATGCCAGAGACCTGGATTTGATTCCCAGCTTGGCTCACTGTCTGTGCAGAGTCTCCATGTTCTCCCCATGTCTCTGTGGGTTTCCTCTGGGTGCTCTGGTTTCCTCCCACAGTCTGAAAGGCATGTTGGTTAGGTGCATTGACCATGCTAAATTCTCCATCAGTGTACCAGGAATCAGTGTATCAGCATACCAGTGTAACAGGAATACAGAGTACTGGGCTAATGGTAAGATACTTGGTAGTGTGGATGAGCAGAGAGATCTGGGTGTCCATGTGCATAGATCCCTGAAAGTTGGCACCCAGGTTGATAGGGTTGTTAAGAAGGCGTACGGTGTGTTAGCTTTTATTGGTAGAGGGATTGAGTTTCGGAGCCAGGAGATCATGTTGCAGCTGTACAAAACTCTGGTGCGGCCGCACTTGGAGTATTGCGTACAGTTCTGGTCGCCGCATTATAGGAAGGATGTGGAAGTGTTGGAAAGGGTGCAGAGGAGATTTACCAGGATGTTGCCTGGTATGGCAGGTATGAGGAAAGGCTGAGGGACTTAAGGCTGTTTTCATTAGAGAGAAGAAGGTTAAGAGGTGACTTAATAGAGGCATACAAGATGATCAGAGGATTAGATAGGGTGGACAGTGACAGCCTTTTTCCTCGGATGGTGATGGCTAGCACGGGGGGACATAGCTTTAAATTGAGGGGTGATAGATACAGGACAGATGTCAGAGGTTGGTTCTTTACTCAGAGAGTAGTAAGGACATGGAATGCCCTGCCTGCAACAGTAGTGGACTCGCCAACATTAAGGGCATTTAAATGGTCATTGGATAAACATATGGATGATATTGGAATAGTGTAGGTTAGATGGGCTTTAGATTGGTTTCACAGGTCGGTGCAAAATCGAGGGCCGAAGGGCCTGTGCTGCGCTGTAATGTTCTATGTTCTATGTACCCGAATAGGCGCTGGAGTGTGGCGACTAAGGGATTTTCACAATAACTTCATTGCAGTGTTAATGTAGGCCTACTTGTGACTAATAAATACACTTAAACTTAAAACTACCCACCATCTTTTCTCAAGGGTGATTAAGGAGGGACAATAAATGCTGGCTTTGCCAATAACACTCACACATCCTGATGTTTGAATAAAACAAATTAAACAGAATATAATATTTAAATGAAGGTACAATGGAAAACAGCCAACAAAGGTGACTCAAGGGGGTTGCAGAGAGAGTCCCTCTGTAATATGATAGGTATTTTATTAAGGTCCAGTTTTCCCCACAGAAAAGTCCCCTGTGTGTTTTGCTGCAAGCTGAAGGCGTCCTTTAAAGTGTGAGAATAAAGCCTGTTGACTGTGAAATGGGAACATGTGATTTGCTTCCAATATTGCCCAAAGCATTTCTATTTATGTGGCATTATAAAATCACAAATAAAGGAACACTGAAGTCAACAAACATTTCGAAGGTAATGGTGTCTACAGTCAATGATAATTAGCTTCCCTATAATTAGAGGATGGAAAAGCCCAGAGGAACATGCGGAGCCAGTTTGGATTAAATGTAACGGCAGATGAAGACTGCTCATTTAAATTAAATTAGAGTCATCTTTTAGGAAACTGAATGAACTGTGACACCAACTTTGTACTCGCCCAAAAAAGTGAAATATCAAATCAAATTAGATCTGATGCAATTCCATTACTTGTGGTATTTCAGATAGAATAAGATGGTCCCAATGATAAGCACCAAAGCTTTTATTACACCTGCTTCCAAAGTTCTGTACTACATAATGGAACAACAGTACTATTGAATGTTGTAGTATACGCTTGTAAAATTTTGTGTACACATATAAATTTCATATTTAATTTACTTTTGCAGGATTCGCTGGAGAATAATCCAGTGTTGCTGGTTAAGCTGTGACTCTTTCACCTCTGGAATCAAATCAATAGATTAAGCAAAGTTTCCCTCTCCGAGCACTCTTATGAATCCAAAGTGAAATGTGATTTTTTTTCATCGCAATCTGATTCTCCGAGGACCCAGGCCCATTAAACAAGCCAAGATTCAAATACCCCACTTCGGAAATCTAATCCCAAGAGACTGGAAACATACAGAGCCACAAATACAATCATTAGTTTTAAATAGTGCTACAAATTGTAAGCATTTGTAGTTCTTTAAAAAAATCATTGGTAGACAATTGAGTTAAATATTTATAAGGTTTGATAACCTGCATAAATGTGTGGCCTGATAATAAGATGATAGGAATTCTGCTTTTCCTGGTTTATCTTAAGCGAGACATTCCAGGCTTTTTCGGGATTTTGCGGTCTCACTCGTCCGAAACTGTAAAATTCCACCCAAGGTCAACGGACCTTTCTATGGTCTGCCTCTTACCCGCTCCGATTCCCGTGGTGGGTGGGATGGTAAAGCTCCAACATTTATGTCTAGAACACCAAGGAGGTATTTGATGAAAAGGTGGAAGTGTGCTGGGTGGTTGCTGTACCAAAAAGACACAGCTGTTTGAAAATCTGGTCTTAGCCCTTAGTTTTGGGGCTAATGGATCATTACCAAGACTTAACCTTGCCTGAAGGCATTACAACAGACACTTGCAGGCTTGGCAAGAGCTGATTAGAAGCACTTTGTTTGGAGCTGTAAATATATCCTGTACTGCTTTGCCTGGCATCATGTCCTAATCCCAGTTTTCCAGCAGAGCAAGGGGTAGCAAAATGCCAATGACCAAGAACTTCCTTTCTGCTGGTGACTCCGATACAGTACCCAATGAGATGGAGTAGCACAGCACTTATTCTTTGCAATTAATGTCCTCAGAGAAACCCCAGAATAAATATTGACAGTGTTGGCAACGTTTTGACAACATGAAAATATCCTGATACATCTGAGCAGTCTTCTCCAAATCTCCAGCAGCCAGTGAACTATGAAAGTGGAGCATAACTTTAAGCAACACCTCAATGGTGACTTGTTTACTCCTGTTCAGCTAGTTACTGTTGGGAGAAGTCATTAATTGAAGTATTGGCTACCAACTGCCATGCAGCCTCTTCCATGACTGCAAGCAGAAAATCTAATTGTCATTCCAATTCTTCATGCTCCTCTGGGCAATTGTTCCTAGTGCACATTCCAACTCTTTTACCCAGATGGCATCTCGCAATAAAGGTGGGTTCAACTGGCAATGCAGCACAAGTCTCCATCTAAGAGACCCTTTAGTGCCTAATGAGTCTGGAACCAATTATCCCTTAGCTATATATTAATATATCAATAAAATAAAATCAGATAACTCACCAGGCTCATAATATTTTATGTCTGCATGTCCATCTCTCCTAGGGCTTCATGTTGAAGCCCTCCAATCAGATTTCTGCTGTGCTACAGTATTGAAACAGCTCTCGTCAAAGTCACAAATGATATCCTATGTAACTGTAACAGAGGTCAACTTTCCCTCCGCATTCTTCTCCACCTGTCTGCAGCCCTTTGACACAATTGACCACACTATCCTCTTCCAACGCCTCTTCACTATTGTTCAACTGAGTGTTCTCACCTGGTTCCATTGTTATCTACCTAATCAAGGCCAGAGTAGCACTAGCTGTGGCTTCCCTTCCTCTCCTACACAATTATCTCTGGTGTCCTCCGAGGTTCTATCTTTGCCCCCCCTCTTTTTTCTCTTCTACATGCTGTCCTTTGGCGATGCATCTGAAAGCATCTTGTTATTGTCCATATGTACGCTGATGACATCTGGCTCTCCCTCACCAACATCTCTCTCGGCTCATCCAGTGCTGCCAAATTATCAGGCTGCTTGCCCAACGTCCAGTGTTGGATGAGCAGAAATTTCCTGCAATTAAATACGCAAAAGACTGAAGCTATTGTCTTCCACCCCTGCTCCAAACTCCATTCCATAACTACCAACCCCAACCTACTTCCTGGCAACAGTCAATTTTTAGCAACTTTGACATCAGATTTGACCCCAAGATGAGTTTCCAATCTCAACCAAGACCCTATTGAATGGCAGAGCAGGCTTAAGGGGCTGAACGGCCTAATCCTGTTCCTATTTCTTATGGTTTTATAATCTAGCCATCAGTAAGGCTTCTACTTAACCACCTCCGTAACACCACTTGATTTCAAAACTGTCTCAACTGATAATGCTCCTGTGAAATGTTTTAGGACATTTTTTTACACAGCTGCTACATAAATGCAAGTTGCACTTTTGCTGTTGCTTACAACTCCAATCAATATTTATAGAATTATATTCCACTGAATTACAAACCCAAAGTTGGAAGAATTCTGTATTGCAAATAACCTAAATTCTGTTAGGAATGTAGTGGGTGCAAAAGAGAAAATATTTACTATGAGGAGAGACTGAGCAGATTGGGTTTGTATTCGTTGGAATTTAGAAGGCTGAGGGGGGATCTTATAGAGACCTATAAGATAATGAAGGGGCTGGATAGGGTAGAGATGGAGAGATTCTTTCCACTTAGAAAGGAAACTAGAACTAGAGGGCACAGCCTCAAAATAAAGGGGGGTCAGTTTAGGACAGAGTTGAGGAGGAACTTCTTCTCTCAGAGGGTGGTGAATCTCTGGAATTCTCTGCCCACTGAAGTGGTGGAGGCTACCTCGTTGAATATGTTTAAATCACGGATAGATGGATTCCTGATCGGTAAGGGAATTAGGGGTTATAGGGATCAGACGGGTAAGTGGAACTGATCCACTTCAGATCAGCCATGATCTTATTGAATGGCGGGGCAGGCTCGAGGGGCTAGATGGCCTACTCCTGCTCCTATTTCTTATGATCTTATGTTCAACATTGGCGGGGGGGTCGGGGGCGGTTGGGGTTGGGTTGGAGGAGTGCGGTTGGGGGCAGCCCTGCCATCCTAAAGATTCAGAACATTATTTCAAGGTAATAGGTCTTTATCTATCCTTCCCAATATTCTTCCGTCAACTAATATCACCAAAACAGGTTGATTGGTCATCTATCACACCATTCTTTGTGGGATTCTGCTGTGTGCAAATATGCTGCTATACTTACCTCTGTGCTAATGATTATACTTTGAAGAAAATCATTGACTGTCCCAAATATTCTGGCATGACACTATTTTAAGACATGTTCTTTGTTTAATATTGAAGTTAGTCCAAACTCTGCGGGGATATAATGAAAATTAAATGAAAGAAATATTTAATCTTGATGAATTTCAGCTCTGAGTTCAGCTGATCTTCACTGAATTCCTTTGCATTGAACTGATGGTTCACAGACCAACAACACTTAAACCACACTTTTTGTACCTGTAGTTGTAGCTAAGATGATTTGACTTCAGTTTTAAGAAAAGGAAGATAGCTTTAAGAGATGTACAGTTGTGGGGGTAAACTTTAGAAATAAGGGGCCCAATTCTCCCATCGTGACCTGCAACTTTTCTGGCGGGTCCGGTCGAGAGAATTGCGTCGTCAGCCTTTTTCCGGGATTTGCGCATGTGCCAGGAACGCATGCACGTCCCCCACAGCCAGAGAACAGTCGCAGTCCAGACCACGCTGGAAACTGGCGAGACGACAGATAAGTCATTTGAATCTTTTTCTAATATGTTTTGCATGTGATTATCGGGAACTTGCCAGGCCCAATTGAATCTCCCACCCCGCCAGGAGTACTTCATTCCGGCGGGGTTTAGAGTAGCTCCCCACATTCAGGGAACTAGCGGGAGATCTCACTGGAATGAAGGGGGGGGCAATTGGGACCGCGCAGGAGATTGGGCAGCAGGGGGATGGTGCCCCATGGGCATGGGCACCCTGGCAGTGCCAGCCTGTGCCCCTGGCACCGCACAAGGGGCAAAGTGCCCATGCCCAGGGGGCACCTTGGCACTGCCCACTTGGCATCGGGCAATGCCAAGGGCCTATTGTGGGTGGGGCATAGGGTCAATCGGTGGGGCTGGGAGGTCCCGCTGCCACTCTGCATTGGGATCGGTCGGGGCTGAAGGGAGGCCAGCGATCGGGGCGGGCTGAGGAGGGGGAGTTGTCTGCCGGGGGCAGGGGGGGGGTTCTGTATCTTAGGGGGGTCTGACCCTGGAGGGGTTAGTGGAGAAGGGATCTGCCGGGGTGAGGCGGGTGGGTGGACCACCACTGCTGGGGGGGGGGTGGACTGGACATCGGGGCACTCCGGGGCGGGAGGGGTCAGGACTGGCCTGGGAATTGTTGTGGGGGCCATGATGAGGCCGTGGGGGGGGGCTGGAGGAGCAGTACTGTGGGGGTCCCGGGGCTGGTCAGCGATCGAGCTGGTCAGCAAATGGGGAGTCTGACAGATTGGGGCCACTGCGCATGCACAGAGTTCCAGAACTGTCAGACTCCAGCGCGAATAGACCCCTGGGTTTTTAATGAGATTCACGACTGGGACCTCTGCAGTGCACAGAGTGCGGAGATTCAAGTGAGAAGCTGAACTGACAAAACAGTCGGGATCTAGAATAGTTTTCCCGCCAATTCAGCACTTTTGGGAGAATCGCGGCCAAGGTTTCATTTTAGGTGGCTTTAGTTTAATGTTTCTGTGCCTGGAAAAAGCAAAGGGTTAGATTTCATACTGGACAAAGGTGTTTGTATGTGTAGGGTTGGTTTCAATTCCAACTGGGATTCTGTTATGCTTAGAGATGCTTACAGCATGTAGAATAGATATTTGCAGGCTTTGCCTTGCAACTAGAGACCCCTGTAAGGTAAAAGAAAGATTTTCTTTGTTCTTTAACTTTAACTTAAAGCCAGAGTAGTTGCAGTTGGTGACAGGCAGCTAGAGAGGAAACATTTCTCTCAGCTTTGCCGGGTAATGGTATGAGTAATGTCAGAAAGCCAGTATCATAAATCTAAAGAATAACTACTTGAGGAAACTAGAGAAATGAAGAGAGGTTTCCAGGAAGCCCAAAGTTAAAGGAACAAAGAGGAACTAGGAGTAGAACGGGTTACTGTTCATTTTATGTCACAGAACTGAGAAGAATCTGGTTAGTCAGAAGTCCGAAAGATATCTCACGTGATTCTAAACTTTGTGGTATCTTACTAGAATTTCTGAGACATTAATTGAAATAATTGTGGAACAATCGATGGCTGGATATCAGAGTTTGTGTGTAAAAGCAGTCAAGAAAAAGAAATCTTGAAAGGGGTTGGTGCAAAATTCTGGAGCGGATTCACTGTTTTATGTCAAAGAATCAATTATGAAACCTAGATTGGATTTTGGAATGCAATCTGTTAACGGAAAACCTTACTGATGAGAGAAGGGTTTAAAATGTGTTTTTGGAATTTGGAGACTCTCATCTGACAATCAGCTGGGGAATTCTGAGGGGAAAACCACAGACACTAACTTGGGTTCAGAGCAGAGTGTGTATGTGAGCACAGCTAGTCTGTGTGTATCAAAAAAAGACTTTGGCAGGATTTTCCGGCCGCGCTCACCCCAAAGCCGGAAAATCCCATCTGAGGTCAGTCGACCTTTGCTCGGTCCATGTCCTGCCCGTTATGATTCCTGTGGCGAACAGAATCAGAAAATTCCACAGATTGTGTGCGAATGAGACCATTGTAGCTTCAAATGTACTTTGCTATCTGTGTGCATCTTAAAACTTGTGTGTATTCGTTAAGCTAAGGGGGGGTAAAGAAGTATTGTATTATCATCCATTTTTTCTCATGTTTAATAAATGTTTTTTTCTTCTTGTTGCTAAAACTAATCCATGGTCCTGTGATTCTTTTGAGCCAGGGTTCCTTTCTGGGATCTTCCCATCCAAAGAAAGAATAAAGAACAAAGAAAAGTACAGCATAGGAACAGGCCCTTCTGCCCTTCAAGCCAGTGCTGATCATGATGCCCTAGCTAAACAAGAAAAAACCCTATGCCTTTACTCGGTCTGTATCCCTCTATTCCCTCCCCATTCATGGACCCATCCAGATGCTTCTTAAATGTTGCTAATGTGTCTGCTTCCACCACCTCCTCTGGCAGTGCATTCCAGGCACCCACCACTGTCTGCATGAAAAACTTCCCCCGCGCATCTCCCTTAAACTTTCCCCCTCTCACCTTGAACCTGTGCCCCCTTAAAATTGACACTTCCACTCTTGGAAAAAGCCTCTGATTGTCCACCCTGTCTGTGCCTCTCATAATTTTGTAGACCTCTATCAGGTCTCCCCTCAGCCTCTGCCTTCCTGTGAAAACAATCCTAATTTATTCAACCTCTACTGGGACGTCAACTGGGATCCTAATAACCTATATTTAAAATTCAGAATAGGTTGTATTCAGTATAGATTGTATTTAGATACATATTTCAAAATGATCTAGCAATAAGGGAATACTCATCAACTTAAATGTTTTTAAAATTTTAAAGTTTTTTTAAACATCCGAATCTTCTAAGATTGAAGTGTCATTCTCTGTTATTAATTAACATGAGAAAATTATATTCTGGTTACGAATTAATTGGGTTTCAGCTTAACTGCAACTGAAGTGGTGGCTACAATTGGATCCACTCCTGAAGTCTGTCCCACTTCTACTTCAACTCATTATTCTGATGTGATTCTGAAAGACGTGCTGGTTAGGGTGTATTGGCCATGCTAAATTCTCCCTCAGTGTACCCGAACAGGCGCCGGAGTGTGGTGACTCGGGGATTTTCACAGTAACTTTATTGCTGTGTAAATGTAAGCCTACTTGTGACAGTAACAAAATGAACTTTAAGCTTTGATTCAAGTCAGTATGGAAAGTAAAACAGCCTGAAAGTAATGTTGTACTCACTGAGAAACAAGAAATGTTTTCTAAAGTCTGGTCATTCTTTTCTGTGTCATTCCACACGTAACATATTGAAATTTGCTCAGCCAGAGAAAACCACTGAGGAATAATGAGAATAGAGAACAACTCAAAGATCACAAAAGCCCTTTTTATGACATAAGGAGGGAGGTGGAAAACATGAAGAAACAAAAGGTTAAAATAGTCATACAAAATCTCTATTCATCATTTATTATTCCCTACTGCTAAGATTAACTATTAAGTTGCTCTTAGATGCCCATTACATGCCATACTCCATTATAGATGCCATACATTAACAAGGCAATTTACCTGCCATATGTAATGGACCAAAAGTCTTTTGATGTGAACATGGAACATGCTACTCAATATTAAACCCATGTCATGTCATGTAAATTAATGTTTGGCTGCATTTTACATCTGTCACTTAATAATGAACAAACCCAAAAGATCACTTGGGCACACTGTTACAGTCCGCACGTTATCCAATCTCCATAAAACAATATTTAAACAAAAATCCCGGATAACAATTGTGCAGATTTTTGAAATGACATGTCAATGTGGCCACTTGTACAGAAAATGCAATGGCATTTATTAATCTGGAGCTTGCCCTTTCTAAAAGTGACATGGGCTGGTCATCCCATCTGTGGGAGGGCATTGCCGAAAGTTATTTCATATGAGTTCATGAGCCTGGATGTTATTATTATGGCAGATATTTAAAGCTGGTCCCTTATTGTGCAAAGGGGTAGGATTTCTCCAAGTGTCTAAGTATATCCTGCAGAAGAAACATTACAGTTATTTAATTTATGAGCTTTTAAAGTTTATTTATTAGTCACAAGTTGGCTTACATTAACACTGCATTGAAGTTACTGTGAAAATCCCCTGGTCGCCACACGCCGGCACCTGTTCAGATACACTGAGGGAGAAACCAGCACGTCTTTCAGATTGTGGGATGAAACCAGGGCACCTGGAGGAAACGCATACAGACATGGGGAGAATGTGTGGACTCCACAATGACAGTGACCCAAACTGGGAATTGAGCCTGGGTCCTCGGTGCTGTGAGGCAGCAGTGCTAACCACTGTGCCATCTGCAAAGGTGGGATTATTTTGGTCAGTCAGATATCTGACATGCACACAAACCCATCACCATGTTTAAGAGTTTCTAATGAAGAAACTTACACGGGTAGGTTTACATTTGCTCTACACTGACTGCACGTACTCTCCATCCGGGGCATTCTTCACTTACTGAAGTACAAAGAGCTTAGGCACAGCTTGCTGAGCTGGGAAATGCTGGAGTTTTACCAACTAAAATCATGCAGTTCATCAATGTCACTGCCACCTTCCTGTTCCTTGTTCAACTCTCTGTGATGGCAATAAGGTTTTGCAAGATTATAAAACTGAGGAGAAAGAATCCTAGCACTCACAGGCAGGTTTGCCCCTTTAGATCTTGTTAATAAATCAGAGTGGCTGATGTTACGATGACAAGATTTCAGTTTTGCCTAGCCCAGGTTAAGGTGGGAAGTAAGCAGGATTGGCGCGGGGCAAGTATTGAACTGCAAGTGTCTCGCAGTATTTTAACAGCACCCCCACGCCCAAGGGGATGAGAGGATGGTTCTGACCCAATTACCTACAGTTGAGTGCCTTTTAAAAACTATTATGGTTCTGAGAAACAGTTTTGGTAAATATGGTTTGGATGCTCAACAAATCTTTTGTGATTGTGCATTCAAATTAAAATTTCTTATTATTGGTGTAAGAGGCTGACATTAACACTGCAATGAAGCTACTGTAAAGATCTTTGATTTGATTTGATTTATTATTGTCACATGTATTGGTATACAGTGAAAAGTATTGTTTCTTGAACGCTATACAGACAAAGCATACCATTCATAGAGAAGGAAAGGACAGAGTGTGGAATGTAGTGTTACAGTCCTAGCTAGGGTATAGAGAAAGAATAACTCCTCTGGTAAGATATGATCAAAGATAAGATACATCCTCTGGTTGCCACTCTCAAGTGCCTGTTCGGGCATTGGTGCGCCAATTTAACCATCGCACCTCAATCTGACCAACCAAAGAAAACTGTAGTTCAAACAGCAGTTGGTGGGAATGGAATGACGACTATTCTATCATGATTTTAACCGCTCACCTGTCTCGTTCTCACTGGCCAAGTGGGTTAACATTGGCCCCTTCATTTCATTAATTTCTTCACGCAACTGCTCCAAACTAATCCAAACGTAATTACTGAACTCTTACTGCACCACTGAGTCCATTCATCTGGTAGGATCCTTTTCCTTTCAATGTCCTTGCACGTCAAAGATTACTCTGATCGCACTCAGGCATAGAACGAATCGCAACGTCAACTTTGTCATCAAGAAAAAGTGCATGTTTGGAAGGTGCTCCTTCAAAATAGATGGTGGAATTAAAAAAGATAAAGAAAAAAGGTAATTTAATTTTTATTTATTTATTAGTGTCACAAGTAAATGTACATTAACACTGCAATAAAGTTACTGTGAAAATCCCCTAAATTCTAAGAATTATTTTTGAAGAGAGAGCATTGTTAGGACACTTTTATTAGTTCACATTGAATAAAGTTACAGTAATAAAAATGACAAAAAGTGTAAGCAGAAGTAAAATGTATCATTTTTATTTTAAATTATTCCATTCGTTCATTATTTTTTGTAGGCCTATAGTTAATAATGTAGCAGCGCAACCGTTGTGAGCGCATAAGAAGCTTTATCGCTGTAATATTGGATTATATTTCAGCATCAGAACTTGCAGAGTGGAAATGATTTTAAAAGATGGTGGTGCAGAAGTGGCTGTCATTTCACCAGACAAATTGACAGCCGAAAGCTTAAATTGAGCTAGTAAATTTGGAAATGCTTTGAAACGTTTTCCAAGAAAGGCAAAGCCTTGAATGCCACTGGTGTCCACATTTGATGGGTATGATTTTCCCCTTACTGATTTGTCATTGTTGTCATTGGTTTTCATCCTGCTGAGGCAGCAATGCGCTCAGCAATGGGTCAGTTTGCCACTTTGCACAGAACGACAACGCATAATGCAGTCTCTCTCTTGCCTGGCTGTAAAGACTTGTGGGGGAAAATGTTAATTCCCTGGTGATTGGTTGGTGGAACCACCACCTGGGTGGCGTAAGGAATGAGTTAACTGCAACCTTCCACTTTAGACCTAAGTGGGGTGGCACGGTGGCACAGTGGTTAGCATTGCTGCCTCACAGCACCAGGGACCTGGGTTCGTATTCCCGGCTTGGGTCACTGTCTGTGTGGAGTCTGCAGGTTCTCCCTATGTCTGCGTGGGTTTCCTCTGGGTGCTCCGGTTTCCTCCCACAGTGCGGAGATGTGCAGGTTAGGTGCATTGGCCATGCTAAATTCTCCCTCGGTCTACCTGAACAGGCGCCGGAGTGTGGTGACTAGTGGATTTTCACAGTAACTTCATTACAGTGTGAATGTAAGCCTACTTGTGACTAATAAATAAATAAACTTGTAAGTTAATTGTTTAATAGTACTCACCAGGATATATAAAGGGGTTACAGGTGGCGCTGGGTGTTGGATGTGTATGTGAAGTTGAATCAGAAAATAAAGTGAGTTTATGAAGAAGCAGGACTTGTGTTTCCTTTACTGGACTGCAACTGAGAGGCTCAAACAGGTGGAGTTGTTGAGACAACTGGTCGTGTCTCAGCTGAATAAATCCAGTGACATGCCTGCCCCAAACGAGGGGCATCTTGCACAACATCGGTCTGTCCGCAGTCCGGCTAGCTAGCAAAAATGTAAATTGTTGAGAGTGGGTGGGGGAGGTGTTGGAATTGGTGTTCGGGAAGGTTATACGAATGTAGAGAGGGAGAGAGTCTGGATGGGCAAAAGCCCATACTACTTTTGTAGGGTCTTCCTCTTCCTGGTCCAATCAAGGTAATTATTTTACTTGACTCCGCATCTGGACTTTAAGAATCTCCTGAGCACTCAGACAACAGGCTGTAAAAATGGGTCGAAGTTACCATAAGACCACAAGAAATAGAAACGGGAATAGGCCATTCAGCCCTTTGAGCCTGCTCCGCCATTTAATCAGATCATGGCTGATCTGACACTAACTAATCCAGTTTCCTGCCTTATCTCCGTAACCCTCAATTCCCCTGCTGATTAAAAATCACTCAATCTCAACCTTGAAAATGCTCAAAGGCTCAGATTCCACAGCTTCCAGAGGTGAAGAATTCCTAAGATTCACTACTCTCTCTGAGAGAAGAAATTCTTCCTCAAATCCATCTTGAATGAGCACCGCCTTATTCTGCGCCTATGCCCTCTGGTCCTACACTCTGCCATGAGTGGAAAGATCCTCCCAAAATTTACCCTGTCTAACCCCCTAAGAATCTTGTATGTTTCAATCATATCACCTCTCACTCTTCTGAACTCCAAGGAGTACAGACCCAGCCTGTTTAATCTTTCCTCATATGGCAGTCCCTCCACACCCGGGATCATCCTAGTAAACCTCCTCTATATTGCCTCCAATGATAATATATCTTTCCTAAATAAGGAAGCCAAAACTCTACACAGTGTTCTAAATGTGGCCTCACTAGTCCCTTGTACAGTTGAACAACACCTCCTTACTTTTATATTCCAACCCCCTTGAAATAAAAGCCAGCAGTCCATTTGCCTTCCCTATTACCTTCCGCACCTGCATGCTAGCTTTCTGGGATTCATGAACAAAGACCCCCAAATCCCTTTGTGCTACAGCTTTCTGCAGTCTCTCTCCATTTAAATAATAATCTGCCTTCTCATTCCTTCTTCCAAAATGAACAAACTCACGTTTTCCCACATTGAATTCCATTGGCCCATTTTCTGGCTACTCACTTAACCTGTCAATATCCCAAATTATTTATTTCCTCCTTCCAACCTGCCTTCCCTCCCATCTTTGCATCATCCACAAATTTGGTCACAGTTCACTCTGTTCCTTCCTCCAAATCATTAATGAATATTGTGAAGAGCTGCGATCTCAGCACTGATCACTGTGGTACTCCATTGGTTACTGCCCACCAACCTCAATAAGACTCCATTATTGCTACTCGCTGCTTCCTGTTAGCTAGTAAATCCTCTATCCATGCCAGAATATTACTTCCAACACCTTGAGCTCCTATCTTGTGTACAATAGCCTTTTGTGTGGCACCTTATGACTGTAACACTACATTCTGCACTTTCTCGTTTCCTTAGAAATCATAGAAATCATAGAAACCCTACAGTACAGAAAGAGGCCATTCGGCCCATCGAGTCTGCACCGACCACAATCCCACCCAGGCCCTACCCCCATATCCCTACATATTTACCCACTAATCCACGCATCCCAGGACACTAAGGGGCAATTTTAGCATGGCCAATCAACCTAACCCGCACATCTTTGGACTGTGGGAGGAAACCGGAGCACCCGGAGGAAACCCACGCAGACACGAGGAGAATGTGCAAACTCCACACAGACAGTGACCCGAGCCGGGAATCGAACCCGGGACCCTGGAGCTGTGAAGCAGCAGTGCTAACCACTGTGCTACCGTGCCGCCTTCTCTATGAACGGTATGCTTTCCCTGTATAACGCGCAAAAAACAATACTTTTCACTCTACACTAATACATGTGACAATAATAAATCAAATCAAATCAAATACCTTTTGAAAATACAAATATGCAACATCAACTGGTTCTCCTCTATCTACGCTGGTTGATATGTCCTCAAAGGTGCCTGTTTTCATAATTGGATCACAATTAACATGAAATCATGAGAGTCCTATCTGTGTCAGTTTTGAGATATCTCATGATAGATAACAATGGCAAGTGGACTGCTTTGATTTTAGTCTAAGGAATATGAGATTAGAAAAGACCTCACACCAGTTGGATTTAATGTGTTTGGGAGTATCGAGTTATACTAACACATTTGCGATGGTGCAAACTCAAAATCATTTTGCATTGATACAAAAGTATAAATACAACCTTTTCCCTCAGAAGACTTTACAGCCAGGCAAGAGAGGCTGCATTGTGAATCGTCCTTCTGTACTAAGTGGCAAACTGACCCATTATTAAACATTCAAATGACAGCTATGAATTGATAAGGAACAATATAATATAAACAACTTCTAAATCTTCCATGCGTGCTTCAGAGGCAACCCTTTGGTCACTATTGTTAGGTAATTTGGCAGCCGAATTGCAAACAGAAAAATTCCGTAAGTAGCAACTGTGAGAAATGATTTCACAGAATCATAGAATCCCTACAGTGCTGAAGAAGGCCATTCAGCCCATCAAGTCCGCATCGACTACAATCCCACACAGGCCCTATTCCCGGAACTCCACATATTTACCCTGCTAATCCCTCTAACTTACGCATCCCAGGATACTAAGGGGCAATTTAGCATGGCCAATCAACCTAACCCCAACATCTTTGGACTGTGGGAGGAAACCGGAGCACCCGGGGGAAACCCACGCAGATACGGGGAGAATGTGCAAACTCCACCCAGACAGTCACCCAAGACAGGAATTGAACCCGGGTCCCTGGCGCTGTGAGGCAGCAGTGCTAAGCACTGTGCCACCAATTTGTTTTGGTAGGATTTGTTACAGGAAGAATGTTGGCCTCAAAAACACCAAAGCGACAGGATCTTCTCTGCGCCAGAACAGGCAGATGGCGCTTCTGCGTGACATCACGTCTAAAGGATGGCACCTCTGACAATGCAGCACTCCTATGGTATTTCAGTGCCAACATATCTAGATTAGAAATTCAGGCTCTGAGTGGATTGGAGCACTCAGCTTTCTGATGCAGAAGCAAGAATGTTATCATCGAGACAAGCTGACAACAATAATGTATAAATAATACATACTATAATAATACTTGTCTTTAAATAGTACCTCGTGAAGTTAAAACATCTTAAAGCATTTTTACAAAATGAGCCAATTTGAGTGTTGTGCAGGCAAAGCTTTGCTCTTACTATTTATGGCATCATCTGAACCACTCTGTTCAATTAAATCCTTGTAATTCAATGACAGCCACCTGTTATTCTCCATACATACAACGTGGCTGCTGAGATATTTCTGTAAACTATGATCTAAATGACGGTGCCATCTGGTTTCTGGGGTGAAGAGTTCCTCATGTTTTCATGTTTAATATTTGAGTGTTCCTCAACTTATATATCAGTGCTGGACAGTAGGTCCTTTTCCCTTTTAGAGATCCAGCAAGAATTCTGGACGAAGTTTAAAGTCTATTTATTAGTGTCACAAATAGGCTTACCTTAACACTGAAGTTACTCTGAAAATCCCCCAGTCCCACACTCCGGCGCCTGTTCGCATATACAGCGGGAGAATTTATCATGGCCAATGCACCTAACCAGCACGTCTTTCCGACTGTGGGAGGAAACCAGAACACCCGGAGGAAACTCACGCAGACACGGGGAGAATGAGCAGACTCTGCACAGACAGTGACCCAAGCCAGGAATCGAACCCGAGTCCCTGGTGCTGTGAGGCAGCAGTGCTAACCACTGTGCCACCGTGCCGCCAGTCAGGTATGGAGTAATGTTACCACTTACTGTTACAGTTGCCATAAAGCCTGATAATTAAAAAAAAGACATTTGAACTCCCAGTTCATAGTTGAAAGAATGACAGGCAAATTTTTCCTGTGCCTCCCACAATGGGTTTGGTTTCACGTCAGTGTAAAATGACAACAAGATTTTCCACTCAAGCCCACTATGGGGGTTCACAATTCCCACCACGGCCACCACTGGAACTGATTTGCATCCCACCAATGGGATGCAGATGAAGTTCCAACTGGAACAATTCTTCCCTGCCCGATCATTCACGCCCCCAGTGGGAAATCACACCAGTCCATAACACGTTTGGACCAACATGGCATGTGCATATTGGCACTTACCTGAAGGAGGCCTGGGACTGCCTCTGGAGTTCGGGATAGAGGGACCATGGACCCTGGAACATGTAGCATTGGGTGGGTGGGGGTGGGGGTGGGGGGGGGGGTGCACCTACCAGCTGGATCTGTCAGCTTTGGTCGCTTTGAGGGGGGCCATCTTCCAGTGTTCTTGGAGATCTATCCTCTTTCTTCAGGAGGTCCATCTACTTTCTTCAATGGTGGGCCAGTTATGTCGGGACGTCTTTTAAAAATGACCGTGTAAAACATTGCAAAACTCCACAATGTGTGTTTAATGAAGCTGGGGTCGGGTGATATGGAGTGAATTCCCAGCCACCTCTGTAGTGGGAAACAATCGCCATCCCCACCCTTGCCATGGGACTTAGTCCCAGAAGGGAAAACTCTGCTGAACACATCAAGATTTCACATTTTAAAACTTCTACTGTAACAAATGACTAAGCGCTATTTTCTTTTTGTAGGCAACTTACACTTTAAACTACAGAGGGATATTCCTCTTTTATACCAAAAGCACATTGCACTTCCCACAGAATCACAGTCTTTATAGCAGTTCCTCCCAGCTTCCAATGGGTGTTCATATCCCTGTTTAACTTTGAGAGACCATCTTGAGGTGCATTCCTCAATTTTCAGAGCATTTCTTAAATCTTCCGACACTGGTAAAGTCTGTTCCAATGATTCTTCTTCCTCCTAGTCATGCCAGAACAAATCTCTTCCATTCATTGAGGCCGCAGGATGAATCTCTTCAATTAGAGGCAGTACCTCTCCCGCATCTGGCTGTGGTAGCTTACAAAGTGAAACAGCTTTTCCTCTCTGCTGACCACGCAGAACTTCTCCCATCTGTCTGTGATAGTCATTGATTTGTAGGGAAGCTTGTAACCTGATCTTATAAATAATTTCCTCTGCCCTTTCCCCCATGACAATGCAAAATACAATAATTTTGGATCCAGGCAGAAATGCTAATTAGCCATCCTTGATTCCCAACTCCCCTTACTCCTAGAAATAAATGGATAGGGACAGAACAACTGTTTACAACTTAATACCTCTAACACCTTTCTGGGACTTTGGGAGACTCAAGGTCTAGTCATTGTAAACTCAGAGACTGCTGCCATAATCACCAAGCACCTTCTTCTCAGTAAAACAATCTATGTCTTTCTTTAGTGAATTTCTAGCAATCAAACCACTCAGGCTTACTGTCAGCCAAGTCGCAGAACAGGCCACATGACCCCCTTAATTTACCCTAAACTTAAAGCTACTGTCCCAAACTATGAACCTCATAATTGTAGCACTAACAAAGGTTTACCCCACAACTAGAACAGCATTCCAGATATAACATGTATCAAACATTTCATTTCCCATACCATACTTCAGATAAGCATTCAAAAACCAATGCAAATACATTGAATGTATGGAGGATAGGTCGCTGTCAATTAATTAGAAGGCAATAATCGAATTGAATGCTTCAGCGAGAGCAAATATTTACATGCAAAATAGCAGTGACTATACAGTATTAAAGCACATTACAATGTAATAAACGTCACCAACTGCTTACCTCCCTCAAACACCAAGCTCATGTCATCCGTGAAATCTATCCCGTGCTCCCTCAAATCCATTTGCACTATTGCTGATTGTTAATTTTCCTTTCTGGCATCCATGCTGGTTAACATTGTACATGGCTGCCTCTCATTTCACCCACCTTGCTCAACCCTCCAAAAAAACACACCATATCCAGCCACCTCATAACTTCTATGTGTTAATTGTGTTTAATTGTAAGCAGATGCTGGGCACTAACTTTGCGAGGAGATGGGTGAGTTCACTTCTGCCCCTTCGCGACACACGACGGCGCAGAGTCGCTGAGCAGAGACTGATAGCCAAGTTCCGCACACACGAGGACGGCCTCAACCGGGATATTGGGTTCATGTCACACTATCTGTAACCCCCACAGAGTTTCACTGGCTGTCTTGTCTGGAGACAATACACATCTTTTTAGCCTGTCTTGATGCTCTCTCCACTCACATTGTTTTGTTTCTTAAAGACTTGATTAGTTGTAAGTATTCGCATTCCAACCATTATTCATGTAAATTGAGTCTGTGTCTTTATATGCTCTGTTTGTGAACAGAATTCCCACTCACGTGAAGAAGGGGCTTGCAGCTCCGAAAGCTTGTGTGGCTTTTGCTACCAAATAAACCTGTTGGACTTTAACCTGGTGTTGTTAAACTTCTTACCAAAAAATAGGAGCAGGCTGAAACTTTGGTGGTTTGTTTAGGAATTCTTGCATTATGATATGTAGGTCTGCAAATAAAATACACAATGAATGATAGGACGCTAGGAAGTACAGAGGCACAGAGGGATCTTGGGGTGCATGTCCAAAGATCCCTGAAAGCAGCAAGACAGGTAGATAAAGTGGTTAAGAAGGCGTATGAGATACTTGTCTTTATTAACCAAGGCATAGAATATAAGAGCAGGGAGGTCATGATGGAGCTCCCATCAAAATGCTCATAAAGCCATAGCTAGAATATTCTGTGTAATTCCGGTCACCGCACTTTAGGAAGGATGTGATTGCACTAGAAAGGGTGCAGAGGAGGTTCACCAGGTTGACTGGGCTGGAACATTTCAGCTGAGAAGAAAGGCTGGGGTTGTTTCCTTAGTAAGAGTTTTAACAACACCAGGTTAAAGTCGAACAGGTTTATTTGGTAGCAAATGCCATTAGTTTCCTTAGAGCAGAGAAGGCTGCGGGGAGACCTCATCGAGGTGTACAAAGTTATGAAGGTTATATTGATAGGGTAGATAGTAAGAAACTCTTCCCCTTGGTAGAGGGGTCAATAACCGGGGGCATAGATTTAAAGTAAGGAGGAGATTTAGAGGGGATTTGAGGAAAAACTATTTCAGCCAGAGGGTGATGAGAATCTGGAACTCGCTGCCTGAAAGGATGGTAGAGGTGGGACTCTCACAACATTTAAGAAGCATTTAGATGAGCACTTGAAACACCCATAGCATGCAAGGCTGCGGACTAAGTGCTGGAAAACGGGATTAGAATAGATAGGTGCTTGATGGCCGGGCGAAGGGCTTCTTTCTGTGCTGTAAAACTTTATGACTGTGATTCTAAGAGGTTTCCAACATTTAAGTACACAAACTGAATGAGACTGATAATTTAATGCAATGTTTGTACTGAATTGTGAATAGCTTTATGCTGCAACCTCACTTTCACTGGGGCAAAGATTGAAACTGTCCACAGCCATTTTAAATACAGACACAATTGAACCAGCAGAAAAATTGTTTTTTCCTTACCCTGTTAGCTAGGATTGGACTTGGATGTCAGAGGGGAAAGGATGCTTCAGAAATCCAGCACAGTGTCCAATCCTTTTCTGCGGTATTTCTCCAACTGAATTCTAACCTTGTATGGTTTGTTGTGTTGCTTAATTCACTTCTGTCCCACTTCATCCAAGATTAACTCATTGACGAAGTGAAGATTTTTCAAAATTCCTTTGGCATCATTTGGTTGTTAAACCTGTTGATTACAACTAATAAGAGAAGCAAAACTGAACAAAATGGAATACATTTAATGAATTTGCTTTCCCATGTGAAAGGAGCCATATTGTGGAATTCTTCAAATTTTCCAAACATTAATAAGTGGATGGAACATTGCACGGAATACCTGACTTACCTACCTATGTTTCTTATGTGAGCTTACAACGCTGTCTTGGGGTTGCTTTATTCATAACATCCAATATCTCCAGCATTAATAAGTATGAGTCTGATGGCGTGTGCATCAGATTTTCTCAGTTAGTAGCTCACTCAATGCCTGGTCCAAAGGTTGTGGGTTTTGATTTTATAACCCCCCAGTTGATACACATAGTACTAAGCGAACACTGTGACGTTAGAAGTGTGATTATTTTCAGGAAGGATTTTAAATCTGTTCAGAAGGACATTAGATATTGTCTAACATTATCTGAAAAAGAGCAGTGAGGTCCCTTACATTCCTTACTGCACAAATACTAGAATCATGGAATCCTACAGTGCAGAAGGAAGCCATTTGACTCACTGACTCTCCAAAAGAACATCCCATACAGGCCCACTGCCCCATGGCTAATCCACCTAATCTACACATTTTTGAATATCAAGGGGCAATTTTACTGTGGCCAATTCACCCACTTTGCGCATCTTTGGACTGTGGGAAGAAACCAGAGCACCCGCACCAGACACAAAGAGAATGTGCAAACTTCACACAGATAGACACCCAAGGCTGGAATTGAACCCAGGTCCCTGGTGCTGTGAGACAGCGATACTAACCACTGTGCCACCGTGCCGCCCTATTAAAGTGGACTGACTGTTCCTTGCTCTTTAGTAGTGCATTCCTGCACAAAGTGGCATGCTAGTTGCATAAATAGTAGCCTAGTGCCACATGCTTTCAATATTTTGATGTGAGGAACATTTATATGTCTAAAGTCATCAGGAAATTTGCAACATTTTCAGTTTACTAAGCTAGCAGTGGCTGTTGAATTCTATTGAATGTGATTGAATAGCTTTTCTTCTTCAAGTTCCAAATGAAATACAATGCCGTTTCGTTGGTAATTCAAGTACCTACAGCGGGTAAATGTGCAAAGCAAAACTGAACTGCAGAGGGCAACCAACAAAAACCATCCAAGATGATGAGAAGGACACTTCAAACATTATAAAGTGGATATGACAATGGAAGTGAAGGGTTCTTTGTTGGATGCAACCTAAAAACACCATAAACCTGCCAGCAAGGCTGACAGCTCTTAACATTTGGCAAGTCCCGACGGTAATCCTACTGCACAATTCCCGAGGATACCCTATTCAGCCAACTGAAGTCCACAAAGACATATCTGGCCAGCAGTAGATGAACACAAAGGCGGCACATTTCAGCAGTGATTCCCTGTTCGTACATTGTAACTTCAACAAGTTGCGGATACCCTGGATACTTCAGCACACAAGACTGTCAAAACGAGGAAGATCTGCAATCTTTCACAATGGTAGTGAAAGAAGTCAGAGAGATGTTGGCAAGGGTTCAAGCAAGGTCAACGGGATGGCATTGTCTTAAATTAGCAATGATTTAGTAAACCTATTCCAAGGGAGCTGTATGAGTCAAGATTTTTAAATAATAAAGGGAATGATGTGCAAGGGTATCAATGATTTTGTGCTTATCTAGGAGAAGACTAATGATGATTACTATAAACTCAGGAAACTTGAACTCTAAACTTGAAACTCTAAACAGAACTGGAAGAGTATATTGTGATATAGTCACGTGGTTCAGTGAATGCTGATTTGACCAAAATATATTTCAAAATGTGGAGATTTCTTTGATTCAAATGGGAGTAGATGGGAAACCCATCTTGCACCAAGGTGAAGGAAAGAAGGAAATAGTCTGAGATGGTCACTTACATTGTATGGGTACATCCTGAACCCTCTCCTTTCCTTCTCCCCTATGTTTTTTTTATTCACTAAGGGAATTGGACATCGCTGGCTGGCCATCATTTATTGGCCTTCCCTGGTTGTCTAAGGGCAGTAAGAGTCAATCACATTGCTGTGGCTCTGGAGTCACATGTAGACCAGACCGGGCAAGGACGGCAGATTTCCTTCCCTGAAGGACATTAGTGAACCAGACGGGTTTTTCCGACAATTGACAATGGTTTCATGGTCATCATTAGATTCTTAATTCCAGATATTTTTAATTGAATTCAAATTCCACCATCTGCCATGACAGGATTCGAACCCGGGTCTCCAGGACATTAGTTGATTAATAGTCTAGCGATAATACCACTAGGCCATTGCCTCCCCTTATGTACTCTATGAAAAGTATGCTTTGTTGTATAACACTCAAGAAACAATACTTTTCACTGAATACCAATACATGTGAGAACAATAAATCAAATCAAATCAAAAAGAAGCTTCACAGAATGGTTGTGGGATTTTATCTGGAGAAGCTGGGGCTGGAGCTGTTGCCTTGGAGAAGAGGAGATTGTGGGAAGATCATATAGAGATGTACAAGATTCACAGGGTCACAGAATTGTTACAGTGCAGAAAGAAGCCATTTGGCCCAAAGAGTCAGCACTGGCTCTCCCAGCTTCTCCCCTTAAGCCTGCACATTCTTCCTTTTCAAATAACACTCTAGTTCCCTTTTAAAGGCTTCAGTTGAACCTGCCTCCACCACACTTTCAGGCAGTGGATTCCAGATCTTAGCCACTTGCTGTGTGAAAAGGTTTTTTTCTCATATCTCTTTTGCTTTTGTAAATTACTTCAAATCTGTGCCCACCTGTTTTCACAAGTGGAGCAGTTTCTCTCTAGGTACTCTGTCTAAACGGCTCATGATTTTGAATACCTCTATCAATTCTTCTTTCAGCGGTCTTTTCTCTAAGGAAAACAGTCCTAACCTCTCCAATCTATCTTCAGAATTGAAGTTCCTCATCTCTGGAACCATTCTCTTGACTCTTTTCTGCACTTTCTCCAATGTCTTTCCGATAGTGTGACGTCCAGAATGGGATGTAATACTCCAGCTGAGGCTGAGCTAGCGTCCTATACAAGTTCAACCTCCTTGCTCTTGTACTCCCTGTCCTTATTAATAAACTCTAGAATACTGAATGCTTTATTAGCTACTCTCTCAAGCTATCTTGCCACCTTCAATGGCTTTTGTACACATACACCAGGTTCCACTGCTCCTGCATCCCCTTCAGCGTTGTACCCTTTGTATTATATTGCCTCTCCATGTTTTTCCTACCGAAATGAATCAATTCACATTTGTCCGCATTGAACTGCAGCTGCCACCTGTCCACCCACTCCACATTATGACAGGTTTGGGTAAGAGAAGTTGCTCCCATTAACTGATGGCGCAAGGACTAATGGACACAGATGTAAGGTTTTGGGCAAGGGTGGGAAGAGATAGGAAGGAGAACCTTTTAAAACAGTGAGCGGTAATGACCTAAAATTTGCTGCCTATGAGTGTGGTGGAAGTGGAGATGATGAATAATTTCAGAAAGAACTTGGATGGGAACTTCAGGAAGATAAATGTGCAGGGCTATGGGGATAGAGTGGAGGAATGGGACTAACTGGATTATACTACAGCAGCTGCCGTGAACCTGATGGGCCGAATGGCCTCCTTCTCTGTTGCAATAACTTTGTGACTCCATGAACTTAAATATTTTATCATTCTTAATTTAGCTCTTACCCCTTAGACCCAACCACATTCAGGCTTGTACTCATTCCTTTTCTTAAAGTATGGGGCTATATATAAGGACCAGCATGGACCAATTGGGCGGAATGGCCTATTTCTCTGCTGTACATTCGATGTATGTGATACTTTCACTCAGCCTCAGGAGAAACTGAGTAGATGCCTCTTGCTGGTCTGTGCCACCCAAGCTCAATGGGATATCTCTCCCTCTCATGCCCATAAAGTGTTAACTGTGATTACTTCTCACGTCAACTTTATTTTTGTTTGGTTTAGCCCAATATGAAAATGAAGAATGACAGAAAAGCTGATAATCACAGGGCCTCGGGCAATATTTGTTCAAATCCCTTCTTGGCCTTTGCCCTTCTCTGGCTCTGGAAATCTACCCCTCCCAACTCTGTCCCACAAATTAACTTTCAACTCTTTTGGGGATGGGTGGGAGTTACGCAGCAGTTTTATCTGTTTAACCCTGGATGAGACAGGTTCACTTTGCTAATGTTTACGTGCAAATAAATGTACTCGGAGGTCTTGCAATGGAGAATGGCTCTTCACCTGCCAGCTCAGGCTTTGCTGCTGCCTCTGAGCTCTGTCACTGGGCTCTGTCACTGGACTCTGTCACTGGGCTCTGTCACTGGGCTCTGTCACTGGGCTCTGTCACTGGACTCTGTCACTGGACTCTGTCACTGGACTCTGTCACTGGACTCTGTCTCTGGGCTCTGTCTCTGGGCTCTGTCTCTGGGTTCTG
The DNA here is from genome assembly GCF_964213995.1 of Mustelus asterias. Taxonomy (NCBI): domain Eukaryota; kingdom Metazoa; phylum Chordata; class Chondrichthyes; order Carcharhiniformes; family Triakidae; genus Mustelus; species Mustelus asterias. The sequence goes on from NC_135813.1 coordinate 104,181,351, forward strand.
TCACTGGGCTCTGTCTCTGGGCTCTGTCTCTGGGCTCTGTCACTGGACTCTGTCTCTGGGCTCTGTCTCTGGATGCTGTCTCTGGGCTCTGTCTCTGGGCTCTGTCACTGGACTCTGTCTCTGGCCTCTGTCACTGGACTCTGTCACTGGACTCTGTCACTGGACTCTGTCTCTGGGCTCTGTCGCTGGGCTCTGTCTCTGGGCTCTGTCACTGGACTCTGTCACTGGGCTCTGTCACTGGACTCTGCCTCTGGGCTCTGTCACTGGACTCTGTCACTGGACTGTCTCTGGGCTCTTGTCACTGGACTCTGCCTCTGGGCTCTGTCTCTGGGCTCTGTTTCTGAGTTCTGTCACTGGATCTGTCTCTGGGTACTGTCCCTGGGCTCTGTTTCTGAGTTCTGTCACTGGATCTGACTCTGGGTTCTGTCTCTGGGCTCTGTTTCTGAGTTCTGTCACTGGATCTGTCTCTGGGCTCTGTCTCTGGGCTCTGTCACTGGGCTCTGTCACTGGACTTTGTCACTGGACTTTGTCACTGGACTCTGTCACTGGGCTCTGTCACTGGGCTCTGTCTCTGGGCTCTGTCACTGGACTCTGCCTCTGGGCTCTGTCACTGGGCTCTGTCTCTGAACTCTGGGCTCTGTGTCTGGGCGCTGTGTCTAAGCTCTTTTTCTGAGTTCTATCTCTGGGCTCTGTCTCTGGGCTCTGTGTCTGAGCTCTGTCACTGGGCTCTGTCTCTGGGCTCTGTTTCTGGGCTCTGTTTCTGGGCTCTGTCTCTGGACTCTGCCTCTGGGCTCTGTCTCTGGACTCTGTTTCTGAGTTCTGTCTCTCGGCTCTGTCTCTGGACTCTGTCACTGGACTCTGTCACTGGACTCTGTCACTGGACTCTGTCACTGGACTCTGTCTCGGAGCTCTGTCTCTGAGCTCTGTCACTGGACTCTGCCTCTGGGCTCTGTCTCTGAACTCTGGGCTCTGTGTCTGGGTGCTGTGTCTAAGCTCTGTTTCTGAGTTCTGTCTCTGGGCTCTGTCTCTGGACTCTGTCACTGGACTCTGTCACTGGACTCTGTCACTGGGCTCTGTCTCTGAACTCTGTCTCTGGGCGCTGTGTCTAAGCTCTGTTTCTGAGTTCTGTCTCTGGGCTCTGTCACTGGACTCTGTCTCTGGGCTCTGTGTCTGGACTCTGTTTCTGAGCTCTGTCTCTGGGTTCTGTCACTGGGCTCTGTCTCTGGACTCTGTCTCTGGGTTCTGTCAATGGGCTCTGTCTCTGAGCTCTGTCTCTGGGCTCTGTCTCTGGAGTCTGTCTATGGGCTCTGTCTCTGGAGTCTGGTCACTGGGCTCTGTCTCTGGGCTCTGTCACTGGGCTCTGTCTCTGGGCTCTGTCTCTGGGCTCTGTCTCTGAGCTCTGTCTCTGGAGTCTGTCTATGGGCTCTGTCTCTGGAGTCTGGTCACTGGGCTCTGTCTCTGGGCTCTGTCTCTGGGCTCTGTCTTTGGGGTCTGTCTCTGGAGTCTGTCTCTGGGCTCTGTCTCTGGAGTTGGTCACTGGGCTCTGTCTCTGGGCTGTCTTTGGGCTCTGTCACTGGGCTCTGGTCACTGCACTTCCTCTGGGCTCTCTTTGGCTCTATCCCTGGAGTCTGGTCACCAGGATCTGGTCACTGGATTCTGTCTCCCATACCTCTCATTCTGTAGCAAATGCCTTTCTATGTGATGATGTTACTGATCTCTCTCAATTTGCTGTTGAATGCAGGTCACGTTTGATAGTTGGATAAGTGGTTGTATAAAAAAGAGCTTCTTTCTGCCTCTCAGGCTGCTGGTGTGTGATTGTGTGTGTGCATCTGTGTCTGTGTGTGTATGTTTTTCTGTGTGTGTGTATGTGCCTGTGTGTTTGTATTTCTTTGTGTCTCTGTGTGTGTCTGTAAGTGTGCATGTTTTTCTGTGTGTGAGAGTGTGTCTCTGGTGTGTGTGTGTCTGTGTGTTTCTGTGTGTGTGTGCATGTTTTTCTGTGTGTCTGTATGTGTGTCTCTGTGTGAGAGTGGGTCTGTGTGTGTGTCTTTGTATGTGTGTCTGTGTGTGTGTTTCTGTGTGTGTTTCTGTGTATGTGTTTGTGTGTGTCTATGTGTGTGTGTCTGTAAGTCTGTGTCTGTGTGTTTCTGTGTGTGCATGTTTTTCTGTGTGTCTGTTTGTGTGTCTCTCTGTGCGTGTGTCTGTGTGTCTTTGAGTGTGTGCCTCTGTGTGTGTACAGCTGTGTGTGTGTATGTTTCTGTGTGTGTATGTGTCTGTCTCTGTGTGTGTGTGTATGCGTGTCCGTGTGTGTGTTTTGGTGGCGGTGTTCGTTGCCAGTCAGTTTCAGGCGGAGTCCCAGGCTGGGCGAGCGTCACTGGCAGTGGGCTGGGGGAGTGCCTGCCTCCGCCCGCTGGGCTGGCCGCTCTCACTCGCTGCTCCGCTCGGCGCTGCACTCACACCTGAGACAGGAGGAGACGGAGAGAGGGGGAAGGAAGGAAGAAGGAAGGGAGGAAGGACAACGCTGGTGACCATCCCCCCCCCGCCCCCCCCCGCAGTTCAGCAGAGACCACCCCCCCCCCCTCCCCTCTCTCTCCCCCATTCCCACCCCTGGGGGGGTGGTGATCGGCGGCAGCAGCAACATGTCTCGACCCGCCGCCGCGGCGATGCTGTCGGCGAACGGCTTCGGCTTCCCCCCGCAGAATTTCGCCCGGGTGGTGGTTTGGGAATGGCTGAACGAGCACGGCCGCTGGAGACCCTACAGCGCGACTGTGTGTCACCACATCGAGAACATCATCAAGTGCAATGCCCGGGGCAGCGTGGTGCTGGGGCAAGCGGAGAGCCAACTCTCCCCTTATATCATCGACCTGCAGTCCATGCATCAGTTCAGGCAGGACACCGGTAAGTGTACTTTGCACAGCCTGGCTAGCCCTGTCACCGCCCCCCCCCCCCCCCCCCACCACACACACACACAGACAGAGAGAGACACACACAGAGACACATACTCACAGACATACCCACATAGAGACAGAGGCACAGACACACACATACAGACATATACACAGCGACAGACACACACATAGCCATACACGTACAGAGACATATACATACACACACAGACATACACACACACATACAGACATAGACACACACACATGCATACATACACAGATACACACACACCCATAGACACATACATACACAAGGCGCCCACACACAGAGATACATGCACACATACATACAATAATATTACAAACAACCACACCTACTTGCCCTCAAAACCCCCCCTCTCCAAGCAGACCCTTCCCACCCTGTTAAGCCACAACCCCAGTGTTAAGGCTTTTCTTCCTCCCTCCCCACTTCCCCCTCCAAAAAAAATGGAATCGTTTCTTTCCCTGTCAGACACGAGGGGTAAATGTCAGCCCTGAGCCTTGCCACCAGTCGCATGGAAGAGGGAGAAACAGAAGAGGCTGTTGCCCCAGTCTGGATCCCCATCTACAATGCATGGCTTCACCCCTGGAGCGGTGTCGAGTTGCAACAGTAACAGACATGACACCGGATCGGCGAGATTTATGCCCCCAGTGCGGCAAATATATATATATAATTTGCCTTTTTTCCTTCCCCTCTCTCTCTCTAACATCGAATTGCACCTTTTCCCTCCTCCAGTCGCTATCTGTAAAAATAGCCCCATGAAACTTGCCAGCCCGCGGGTGAAATCGCTTCTGAAGCCTGCAGCAATGTCTTTAGCACGGTTGTGTGTTTTTTATTGCTCAAGAGGTGGGTTTTGCGAAAGCTGCCGGCCAGGAGATAAGAAAGGGGCTAATTGTACATTGCTCACCGCAGATTTCTGACTTGCAGGGGTGTTTTTTGTGTGCCGGCTATCATCGAAATTCCTTTTCGTTTCAATAAAATATGCTCTGGAACATGACAGCATCTGTGGCTGTGCCCAGGGGACTGGAGGGAGCTGGGAGGAGGGTTCATCACTCGGAATGTGTGTGTGTGTGTATCAAATACAATCAAAATGCGCCCGGTTAGCCGGTGCGGAAGGGATGGATCTGGGAGAGATTGTGGCGCAGAGCTGCTGCAATATTCAGCAAAAGGCTGCGGAAGATTCATCCCTTCCAGCGGCTGGCTAATTCACGGATCTGTGGGCACAGCGAGGGGTCTCAGAGTTGGTGGAATTGTCCAAAGCGAAGAATTGCAGTCATTCTAAATGATTCCGTCTAAAATCACGGTCTGTCCACCTCTAGTTGGAAGACTGATGTGGATTGTGTTAAAACAGCCTCGTACCTAGCTCTGAGATTCCAGTTTATCAATATCTGAAGCTCCACGCAAGCTCTATCGACACGATTTAATCAACAGTGCGCTTGATGGGAAACCGTGCAGTGGTAGGAGTGAGCCGCACACATCTATACCAGCACCTCTGGAATATTTTTGGCAGCCCTAGGCTGTAGCTGGTTATGATACAGAAACGGAAATTCTCCCCACATCTACAAATACATGAGTAGGATAGGGATAGAGGGATATGGCCCCGAAGAGTTGGGGTTTTAGTTCAGTCGGGCAGCATGGTCAGTGCAGGCTTGGAGGGCCGAAGGATCTGTCCCTGTGCTGTAATTTTCTTTGTTCTTTATTCTTTGTATCTAAACAAATGGTGGTTTGCAATAATCTACATGACACTGGCTGCCCAGGACATGATTGCAATGGTCAAATCTTTACATGCAAAATCACCTTTCAAATTAGTTATAGAAATACTGCTATTATCTTGGAGGTAACTTGGGAGTGACCATCCAACTAAACCCACTGGCAAGCAGTCCCTATGAGTGAGGTGGTTTTGGTTTTTACCTGTAGCTTTCACTCAGCAGTAGCGATGAGGTGTGAATGGAAGTGGAGGGCCCATTCCTGGAAGACGCCTCTCAGTAGCCAGGCTCTCCTGATGAATGGAGGAAGGTAATATTGTAGTAGTGTGCACTCTGGGCCTCTCCAGCAGTCAGCTTGATCTGCTGGTGTTGTTCTTTGTGAACAGGATGGTTTTTATGTGGGGCTGGAGAGGCAGCAGAGTTCCCCTTCAGTCTGGCAGCTCATTTCTACGTGACAAGACGTTGGAATTGTGACAGTGTAACACTCCATTCTCACCCAGGCTTTGAGTTCGGACACAGGCAGATAACAAGCTAAGATTATAGGTTTCATTAGCTTGCTGCAGATGCTGAGGGGAAGGGTGAAATCATGGGCCCCAGGTTCAATTCCCAGCTTGGGTCACTGTGTGGAGTCTGCACCTTCTCCCCCTGTCTGCGTGGGTTTCCTCCGGGTGCCCCGGTTCCCTCCCACAGTTCACAGTGGATTGGCTATGCTAAATTACCCATTAGTGTCAGGGGACTAGCTTGGGTAAATGCATGGGGTTGTGAGGATAGGGCCTGGGTGGGATTGTGGTCGGTGCAAACTCGATGGGCCAAATGGCCTCCTTCTGCACTGTAGCGATTCTATGATACTATGTGCAAACAATGCATATCCACAACTATATTTTTATCATAGAATCCCTACAGTGCAGAAAGAGGCCATTTGCCATTCGGCCCATCACATCTGCACCGACTCTCCGACAGAGCCCTATCCCCATAACCCCACGTATTTACCCCGCTAATCCCCCTAAACTATCCATCTTTGGACACTAAGGGTCGATTTAGCATGGCCAATCCACCTAGCTTGTCCATCTTTGGAGTATGGGAGGAAACTGGAGCACCCAGAGGAAACCCACGCAGACATGGGGAGAATGTGCAAATTCCACACAGACAGTCATCCGAGGCTCGAATTGAACCCGGGTCCCAGGCGCTGTGAGGCAGCAGTGCTCGCCAGTGTGGCTGCCCTAGGATGGAGTTGAAGGAGAAATCAGACTTAGCGCCCCATTTAAAGATGAGAAAGATTTGCAGGAACCATTGTGTTCAGGTTACTGACATTTCAGTCGTTGACTTTTTCTTAATTTCACACTTCGGCACCCAGAACAAGACAATTTTTTTGAGCTGAGATTCACTGCTGTGTAATTGCAGGATTCTGATTCTGGGGGTCATGTTCAGTACCTGTCCTTTGCAAAGACAGTCTGGCTATTTAACACCCGGAGTGATTGTCCTCCAATGCACTTTCAATACTCAAAAGAAAATGATTGGTACAACCTCATTTTACCCTCGCCCTGAAGTTTATAAAATGTAATTATGTTTATGGCCAATATTTATTTTTTATCTGAGCCGCAAATGTGAATAGATAGAATAGATACAATTAATGCATCCCTCATTGGCAACTGCTTTGTTATTTAACTTTTTAAAAAACCCTTACAAGTAGAGGTTTTCAAGGCAACTTAGTGATGCCAGTGTCATAGTGACATCGAAGCTGAAGATATGAGTTGGCATGCTGATTTGATTCCAGACACACGGAGACTGTACTGTGTACAGCTTTGATCTCCTTACTAAGGCAGGGAGATGCTTTCATTGGTAGGTTCACTGGACCGATTCCTGGGCTGAGGGTTTTGTCTCATGAGGAAGCACTAAGGAGGTCGAGCCTACAATTGTTGGAGTTTAGAAGACTGGGAGCTGAAATTATTGAAACATGTGAGATTCTGAATGGGTAGATACAGCGGCACGGTGGCACAGTGGTTAGCACTGCTGCTTCACAGTGCCAGGGACCCGGGTTCGATTCTCGGCTTGGGTCACTGTCTGTGCGGAGTTTGGACGTTCTCCCCGTGTCTGCGTGGGTTTCCTCCGGGTGCTCCAGTTTCCTCCCACGTTCCAAAGATGTGCGGTTTAGGTTGATTGGCCAAGCTAAATTGACCCTAGTTTCGGGGGGATTGGCAGGGTAAATATGTGGGGTTACGGGGATAGGGTGGGATTGTTGTCGGTGCAGGCTTGATGGGTCGAATGGCCTCCTTCTGTACTGTAGGGATTCTATGATTCTAGATACTGTCTCCCCTTGTAGGGGAATCTGGAACGAGGGGGGCACAGTTTCAAAATAAGGGTCTCCCATTTAAGGTGGAGATGAGGATGAATTCCTTCCATCAGAAGGTTGTTAGTAGAGCCGTTAGTAGTTGTTAGTAGTTTGGAGGGCCGAAGGGCCTGTTTCCTGTGCTGTTCTTTGTTCTTTGCCTTTGGAATTCTCTTCCCCAGTGAGTAGTGGAGGCTGGGTCATTGGATATATTCCAGGCTGAGTTAGTCAGATTTTTGATTGACCGGGGAATCAAGGGTTATAGGGCAGTGTGCAAGGGCAGTCAGCAAAGTGGAATTAAGGCCAGAATCAAACCTTATTGAATGTCAGAGCAGGCTCGATGGGCCAGATTGTCAATGCATTAGCAATTACCATGCTTCAACAATAATGCTGGTAAGCTAATTGCATTGTCAAAGACAGGTGATGATCATTGGCTCAACCTCCAGAAGAGGGACTTTTCCCCTCCCGCCCGCCACAGGAATCATAGCGGGCGAGGGTGGGGGCGAGGGTGGGGTGGCGGGGGGGGAACCATGCAATGATTCGTTGACCTCGGATGGATTTTCTGGTTTTAGGGCGAGCGCGGTTGGTAAATCCCACCCTGTAAGTGGATACAGTGGAACAGGTGGGGTTTGGGGAACTATAAGGAGTTTGTAACTCTATTAAGCTGCATGAAGAATAAACTTGTTGAAGGTAAAAGACAAGCTGTTGTATTGTTCCTCCACCATGTACTATTATTGATCTTAAACACAAATGGCCCACATCTATTTGTGTTTATTAGGTTCTTAGGTTCTCGGGGCGGCACGGTAGCACAGTGGTTAGCACTGCTGCTTCACAGCTCCAGGGACCTGCGTTCGATTCCCGGCTTGGGTCACTGTCTGTGTGGAGTTTGCACATTCTCCTCGTGTCTGCGTGGGTTTCCTCCGGGTGCTCCGGTTTCCTCCCACAGTCCAAAGATGTGCGGGTTAGGTTGATTGGCCATGCTAAAATTGCCCCTTAGTGTCCTGAGATGCGTAGGTTAAAGGGATTAGTGGGTAAATGTGTAGGGATATGGGGGTAGGGCCTGGGTGGGATTGTGGTCGGTGCAGACTCGATGGGCCCAATGGCCTATTTCTGCACTGTAGGGTTTCTATTAAAAAAAATTATGATACGTCTTTCTGTACTGAATTCACTTTTGTGTAATGTCAATGTATTGGAAGTGATAACCACTGCATTGTTGCAATAAAAGGCTGATGATATTACATTCTACACAATTTAAACAGGAAGTTTTACAGAGCTATCCAAAGTTGTTTTAAAGGTAATCCTGACAACAACGATAATTATTTGAAAAGGAACATAATGCAGTACTTAATGGATGCTTTTTAAAATCTCCTGTACTACTTTCAGAATTGGGGAGACACGGCAGCACAATGGTTAGCACTGTTGCCTCACAGCGCCAGGAACCCAGGTTCAATTCTGGCCTCGGGTCACTGCCTGTGTGAAGTTTGCACATTCTCCCCATGTCTGCATGGGTTTCCTCTGGGTGCTCCGGGTTCCTCCCATGGTCCAAAGATGTGCAGGTTAGGTGGATTGGCCATGTTCAACTGCCCCTTAGTGTCAGTGGGATTAGCAGGGTAAATACATGGGGCTACTGGGATAGGGTCTGGGTGGGATTGTTGTCGGTGCAGGCTGGATGGGCTGAATGGCCTCTCTCTGCACTGTAGGGATTCGATGATTCTATGTTATACTCTAAATTTTGTTAAATCTTGGTCACAAGATTTATATGAACTGTTGCTAGGCAATGTTATGCAACAAACAATGCAGGGAGTGTGGCAAGGTTTTGATCAGTGGCATCACAAATGGAAGACTCTCAAAGAATTGAGGCAGTGATATTCACCTTTTCTTGGGCATTCCATGTCTGATATGCTTATCATATCAAAGGGATCAAAGGATATGGGGTGGAAGGTGGGATGAGGCTATTGAGTTGGATGATCAGCCATTATCAGAATGAATGGGGGAGCAGGCTCGAAGGGCCAAATGGCCTCCTCCTGCTCCTATTTTCATTGTCATTGCTAATTTTGATTGGAGATTTATCTTCAAAACATTATTGCTTTCCTTGGGAATTTTCGGAACAATCTAAAATCCTTTAACAGCTCCGAATAATCTGCTCTGAAACTTCAGCGATGCTGCAGATAGCTCGGCTTGCACCAGGCACCAAAGGGGGGGAGAAATTGGACATTGATGCGCCCATTTTGAATGGACTTACCTTGCATTAAGTAGATCTTTCTCCACACCCTAGCTATGACTGTAACACTAGGTTCTGTACTCTCTCTGTTTCCTTCTCTATGAACGGTATGCTTTGTCTGTATAGCGCGCAAGAAACAATACTTTTCACGTATGTTAATACATGTGACAATAATAAATCAAATCAAATCAAATCAAACCATTTGTCATGAAATAGGCAAATCAGGGTCCAAAGTCAGCTCAATAGGGGAAAGGGTGGAAATTGGAAACGAAGTTGGTGAAACTTGCCATTTCTGATGAAAGGTCATCAACCTGAAATGTACTCTCTCTTCCCCTCTCCACAGGTGCTGCCTGACTTGCTGAGAACTTCCAGCATTGTCTGGTTTTATTTCAGATTTCCAGCATTTGCAGTACTTTGCTTTTGTTTCCCAAATCAGCTCACCATCTCTCTGGAGGTGTACCTCGGGCAAAATTGAATTTGGGCTTCAGTTGCCCAGGGTGCCTGTCCTGAAATAGGTGGTTTGGTTACTCAGACCAGGCCCTATGCCAATGATAATATCCCAGTGTGAAATGTAGCCATAATGAGTGGAGCTGGCGGCAGATCGAGAGCAGCTCAATGGCCAAAGAGGAGAGGGCCAAAATCTTGGAAAATGCTTTAATTTTGTAGAGTCAGGACAGCAGGAAAATTCCTCTTGGCTCCATAAAACAGCAGTGGGCTTCCGCTTGTACACCATGTGCACACAGTCTGTCACTATTGCCACTCCACTATCACAGGACCTCTCTGAGGCTCTTTACCAGTATAGCAGCTGCTTTAAATGAGTGCTGCTGAATCTGGCTAGCTGCTTCTGGACAGCAGGTTAGCGCCCAGGATTCATTGACTAAGTTCAGATGGGACCCACTCAGTGTTGAAGTTAACACAGGGGTCTCTCTGGCATTGACCTGTGTGTGGAACCGTGTACCACTGAATTGCTACCCTGTATCTGCTGCAGAGGAAACATCCCTGCTGAGATTTAAAAAATAAGACTTCGGCAGTGATAGATGCAATAAGAACATGGTCATGTGGCCAAAGAAATGATAGCATTTTACCTTTTATATGGAAGTGTAGCTCTGCCTCTCTCACCCCCACCTGCTTCATCACCAGCTAAGGAGTTGGTGGGGGGTGGGTGAGCCTGTCTCTGCATGGCCCAGAAGCCCCCCCCCCAATTGATTTTGAGTTGGGCAATTGCGTTGGCCCACGGGGGAGGAAGTCCTGCATCTGAGAGCTGCCAGCCGAACAAGTGACCGGCATCTCTCCAGTTCCAGCAGCGCCACCCGGTAACAGTGGCCACTGGTGGGACTGCAGCCAGTCCCCAGTAAGGAATTGCCACTGGAGCTGGATAACCAAGAGTATGGAGGCTTTGGCTGGGGCCTGTCTGCCCGGTCCTTGTGAATGGGGTGGAGAACTGCCATTGGGCTGGTGGGGGAGGGAAACTAGCAGGGTGGGGAATACCCAGCTGGGAGGGTGGCGTCTCCATTGGGCACAGGGTATCCGAAAAGGGGGGGGGGAGCCCCCGCCCACAACAACCCCAACATTTATAGGACACTTAGAAGCCTCGATTGGCCCATGGATGGATTGGCTGGGTGGGTGGCTGGGCTGCCCAGTGCCTCCCTACAGCTGGTAAAATGCCTGAATGATAATGAGCTGGGTAGACAATGTTGCCACTCACCATGCCGCCCAGTTTTATGTCCCCACCTGCCAGCCCCACCCTGGAGGGAATGGGGTGAGGAATGATGTTGGTGGGGGAGGGGGAGTATAAAATGCTGCTTGTATGTCTTACTAGAAATTTTACTTTAATTCTAACATCTAGCTGACATAGGAGATTGGAGGTTGAGTTGAAGTATTATGATTTATTAGAATATTATCCTTAAGGTGTATTTTGAAGGTAGGATCTTTGGCAAAGCCCCTTCTTGACTGCTCCATACCTGAACTGTTTCTGAATGCCAGAATAACATGGAAGTACACCTCTCTTTTAAACTTGCAAAATACTTGTAACATAACTATAAACAATATCAGCTGTATCATTGTTGTTACAATCAGCCCCCAAGTGAGGCCCCCCCAATTTGTTAATCTGGGCGAGATCCCTCAATTTGTTATGATCTGGCTGGGATACCCCCAAATTGTTCTGCCCCGGGTGAGGAGGGATGAATTGGCTCCCTTTCTTTATTCAACCCCCTATGTTGGTCGCAACAAGATTAATCTAAAAAGGATTAACTAAGGATTAGGGGCGGCACGGTGGCACAGTGGTTAGCACTGCTACCTCACAGCACTGGAGACCCGGGTTTGAATTCTGACTTGGGTCACTGCTTGTGTGGAATTTGCATGTTCTCCCCGTGTCTGCGTGGGTTTCCTCCGGGTGCTCTGATTTCCTCCCACAGTCCAAAGATGTGCAGGTTAGGTGGTTTGGCTATGCTAAATTGCCCCTTAATGTCAGGGGACTAGCTAGATGTATGGGGATAGGGCCCAGGTGGGATTGTGGTCGGTGCAAACTCGATGGGCCGAATGGCCTTCTTCTCCACTGTAGGATTCTATGATCCCTCCCTTTGCAGCTCCCTTTTCCAAGTCCCAATATTTGTATTTTAAAAGGAGCCAATTTAACCAGGCTTTCCTGAGTTAAAGACAGCGTGCGTTTATTAACTACTAAAGGAAAGAAAATGGTAAAGCACATGCATATACACTCATACAGATTAGTAATGAGAATTCAGTCCTAAGTAAGTGAAAAAAAGTTATATGAAACAGTCCTTTACTTGCGAGGAGTAGATAATTAAGTGTTGCGGTTGTTGCAATTTGAGATTCCAGTAGCGCTGACTTCAGCAGGCGAGTAGTTGGTTGTAAGTTTCCAGCATGATGTAGTTTAGCAGAGAAGCTTCCCTATTTCCACTGAGGTTATGGTCTTTGCTCACTTGGTTTACTTCAACAATCAGCGAGACAGAGGTATACTTGTAAAAAGCTTTAGCGGAGGGGGTGCTGCTGCTGGCTGGTTTCTTCTTCTGTGACATGCATGTTCCCGGACACTTATAGCACCACACACACACACACACACACACACACTTGGGGAAGCTTTTCAGCTGGCTTTTATCCCAGTCCTTGTGTATTCCTGGAAGATGAAATCCACAAACCCGTCTGGACGTTACACATATAATACCTCTTGATGAGATGATGCTCATCTTTCATGATCTGCCATTATCTCCACCGGAGATGGCAATTAGTTTTGGAAGTATCTTTGTCTGGAAACAAGGTGGGGCTCCATTGTCTCTCTCAGAGTAGCGCCCACCAGCAGTTCAACCAGTGAGTGACTTTACATCCTGAGCCATCTTGGCTTGTATGTCCATGTTACAAAACTCAAAGGTCTTACTAAACGTTCAGTATTTCCAGAAGTAATTTGATGTTTTTCCTTAATTATTGTGACATTGGAGAGGAAGGAAGTTAAATTGATTCTGTGAAATAATTTCCTCACTGCTTGAGAACACTTCCTGTTCTGTCAGCCAATGTATGGTGTTGGAAGTGATTGTGGACTATCGTAGGACAAACTAATCTTTGTTTCTGACTGAAAGTGACAGTGTGGTCAGGGCTAAATTGGGAGAGGGGGCAGGGAATGAAAGTTGGCCCGTGTGCTCAAATTTACGAGTCAAGAATATCTTCCTTCTGACTAATGAGTTAGTAAATCACCAAGAAACATTGTCAGCATTACGGAAAAATTACTCTAACTTTTCTTGGCACTTGGAACATCGAAGTGTTATGGTCCTAAGATTAAATGCTAGATTTAAACTTTTCTTTAACAAAGTATTGGAAACAATTACTTTTGCAGAAATGTAGGCTGCAGTAATTCATTCAGATGTCTCTTGAACAGAGACATTAGACGACAAATGTTTATTGATCAATTGTTAACTATTACACACTGGCATCATGAACGAGCATTCCTTGTCCAGGAATGTGGATAATATTCCATCAGCAAAATCCTAATCAACAAATGAACTGGTGTGGTAGGTAATAGTCAAAGGATTCTGGTGTAATTCCCTGTTCACAATTCTGTTTCACAAGGGCCTGAAACGGTGATTCCCATTTTAAAGTAATTCTGATTGATGCATATTTTGAAGGGTTGTGTCTTTTTAATTATAAAAGTTACGAATTGTCCAGTCAAATGAAAGCAGAGTAGATGGAGCATGACCAGAACGGCTGTCAGCACTTCTGGAGCTGTAGTCATGAATTTTAACAAAAGTTGTTTGTTTGTTTTTAGATAATGAACACATTGCATTTCGAGAACATTTTTTTTAACCTCTTTATTGTAAGTCCCAAGTTGATCATGTAGCCTTAAATTCTGACACCTAACGTCCCCTTTGCTAAACCCCAATACTGAAAAAATGCACAGCCCTGAGAACATGCTTCCCTTTTTCTTGGCAATGTTGCAGTATCCCTCCTTTGTTGATGAAATATTTCCCTAATGGCATTAATTGAGCAGATTGTGTGGAAATCATGGCTGAGATTCAACCCATGATATCATTAGTGGAGTCATTCAGGGGATAACACAAATCTAATGAAAATGAAGGTAAAAGTGCAACAGTTACAACTTCTGAATATTTATAATTTGTAGAAAAAAAACGATCAGTTGTCAGTATGTTGGGGGAGGCGATGGCTTAGTGGTATTATCGCTAGACTATTCATCCAGAAACTCAACTAATGTTCTGGGGACCCGGGTTCGAATCCCACCATGGCAAATGGTGGAATTTGAATTCAATAAAACATATCTGGAATTAAAAATCTAATCGTAGAATCCCTACAGTGCAGAAGGAGGCCTTACGGCCCATCGAGTCTGCACCGACCACAATCCCACCCAGGCCCTATTCCCGTAACCTCACATATTTACCCTGCTAATCCCCCTGACACTAGCATCAATTTAGCATGGCCAATCAACCTAACCCGCACATCTTTGGAGTGTGGGAGGAAACCGGAGAATCTGGAGGAAACCCACGCAGACAAGGTGCAAACTCCACCTGAGGCCGGAATTGAACCTGGGTCCCTGGTGCTGTGAGGCAGCAGTGCTAACCAGTGCGCCACCATGCCGCCCAACCATAATGATGACCATGAAACTACTGTCGATTGTCGGAAAAACCTATCTGGTTCACTCATGCCCTTTAGGGAAGGAAATCTTCCGTCCTTACTTGGTCTGGCCGCAAACTACATGTGACTCCAGAGCCACAGCAATGTGGTTGGCTCTCAGCCACCCTCTGAAATGACCCAGCAAGCCACTCAGTTGTATCACCACCAGCTTCTCAAGGATAACTAGGGACGGGCAATAAATGCTGGCCAGCCAGTGATGCCCATGTCCCACGAATGAATAAAAAAATTTACAAAGTTTGCAGTTAGTAAAGTAGGTTGAGTATTTATTTAAATACAAGTGGTAAATATTCTTGGTTTGTCAATGAATTGGGACTGATCATGCTGTCATTGCAGATGGAATTTGTTACATGTACAACATTACAAGTAATTTGAAGGAACTGTGTACTTACCAAGACCATCATAGTACAAGATATAGTTTATAATTTGTGTTCATAGAATCATGGAATCCCTACAGTACAGAAGGAGGCTATTCAGCCCGTCAAGTCTGTACTGACCGCAATTCCACCCAAGTCCTACCCACGTAACCCCACACATTTACCCTGCTAATCCCCCTGACACTAGGGTCAATTTAGAGTGGCCAATCAACCTAACCCGCTCTTGTTTGGACTGTGGGAGGAAACTGGAGCACCCGGAGGAAACCCACGCAGACACAGGGAGAAAGTGCAAACTCCACACAGTGATCTGAGGCTGGAATTGAACCTAGGTCCCTGGTGCTGTGAGGCAGCAGTGCTAACCACTGAGCTACCATGCCACCCTATATTATGCTTATAAAATATATACATCTGTGAAGATATAGATGGGGTGGAGGAGTACAGTACTATAATCAATCTTTTCATGTTTAATAAATGTTTTATTCTTCTGCTAAAAGTGGCAGTCCTGAGGTTCTATTTATCCATGTCTCTGAAGAAAACATAAAAGTTACGGTCAATGATTCCATTCTGAAACCTGGCTGTCCAGTGGTAACACCAGCTGTGATTGTAACAGTGCAGTCTCTCAGTTTTTCTGGTTCAGTCAATTCAGCCTTCAAGGCGCATTCACTGGCAGACATATTGCATATGTGGTCCCCAGTTAAGGTTAGCACTGACACAGTGCCAATCTACCAAGCCGCTTTCACTTGGATCTAGTCAGTATTGATGGTGTAACCTTCCAGAGTTCTTTTTCAGCTGACCAACTAGCATCATCTGGTTCATTATCTGGCCCTCTAATGCAAACTGTCGGTTCATTCACTGCCTGAGCTATTCTCACCACATTTCAGATTTCGATCCCGTTTAGTTTGCTCATACATCGCTTTGCCAAGAGCTTCTAACATTTTATTTTTCTTACTACCCCAGAGAAAAACAATCTTCTGATAGAGCATGGGCTGGCTTCTTCTCACTTCAATTCGGTATTCCTCTTTCTCTTTCTACCTGCTTTGTGTTTCTGTCCACATCTATGTGCTGATCTCCTTTATCTTTCAGCTCTCCTGCTTATAGCTCTCCTTTGTGTCTGACCGCATGACCCCGTCTCAACTTCCTTCCTGTCAGTGCGGCTTCCAGGTCAATGGTTGCCAGGTGTCATGAACCAATAATTCTTATTATTCAAGAAACTTACAACTGATCTCATAGAATCATAGAATCATACAGTGCATAAGAGAGCCTTCGGTCCATTGAGTGCACACCGACACATTAGAAACACCTGAACTCCCATCTAATCCCATCTGCCAGCACTTGGCCCATAGCCCTGAATGTTATGATGTGCCAAGTGTTCATCCAGATACTTTTTAAAGGATATGAGGCAACCCGCCTCTACCACCCTCTCAGGCAGTGCATTCCAGACCGTCACCACCCTGCTAAACCTCCTGCCCCTCACCTTGAACCTATGTCCCCTTGTGACTGACCCTTCAACTAAGGGGAACAGCTTCTCCTTATCCACTCTGTCCAAGTACCTCATAATCTTGTACACCTCGATCAGGTCATTCTTCTCTGCTCCAATGAAAACAACCCAAGTCTATCCAACTTCTCTTCATAACTTAAATGTTATGAAGCATCCTGGTGAATCTCCTCTGCACCCCCTCCAGTGCAATCACATCCTTCCTTATAATGTGGTGACCAGAACTGCACCCAGTGCTCCAGCTGTGGCCTCACCAAAGTTCTATACAACTCCAACATGACCTCTCTGCTTTTGTAATCAAAAAAGTGGATAAAAGTGGATAAGTGGATAAATCTATTTACAAATTATACAAACTCTTAAACACCTTTTCAAACATTTTTGTATTATTACAGATTCCACAGATATTTAAAAGAAATTACAAATTTTCCTTACTGTGCTGCTTTTGGGGTCAACGATTGTCACCTTAATATGATCATCTAATGTAAACTAGAGTGGGAAAATAAGGAAAGCACATTTGGCATAGCCAGTTAGTTCCCAGATGTAGGGTCCATTCATTTGTTCGAAAAGACGAGGGGACAGAAGTTTAAAATGGTATGAAGTTTAAAATGGTTTTCTCTTTATTTAACAAAACTTGAGAAACATTTAACATGACAGAAGTGAGAAGAGAGCGAACTTCGAGACTGGCGTCACAGCCAGGCCCTATACAAAAAAATGTACCAAGATGAGCGAAATCTGACAACTGAACTGAACATGTACTGAAATGAAAATATATTTCAATCCATATCTCATTATTGGAAATGTTTTTCACATACTGTCTTTGTCTGCAAAACAGTCCTTGCAGCTACAATTATGAAAAGCTTGCTTTGCCTGCATTGTGTACCCTTTAGGAATGCAGTCAATTTCTAGCTAACCCAGCATGCCTTCTGAGCTTTAAAATGTAGTCAGGTTAACAGTGTTACTCAACCCCTAAAGTCTAGCATTTAAATGTAATTGCAGAGGCAGAAATATCTTAAAATGAAGTTTTTGCTTAGACTGAAGTGAACAGGGCTAAGCATACATAGGATCCCTTACCAGATAAACACAAACGAATGACAAACCATTTTTCAATGATCCAAAATCATTGATTTAGAGAGCACTCATAATAATGATTATATTTGATAACAGTGACTATCACAATTATGTTTTATGTTACGGCAAAGAAATATAAGCAAGACCCATGCTATGTTCTGTGATTGCAATTCTTTTATTGTGGTGGTTGTTGATCTATTTCATCAGCTATCTGTCATTTTCACGTTTCTGGGCTGTGGCTTCACTCAGATATTTCTGTGGTAACATTGAACTTTCTGAAGGAGTTCCTTTAGCTGCTTTCCCAAGATCAGCATAAGACACTCGTTGTTGGAGAAGCTTTATTTTACAGCCGAACCACATACCGGTCTCCCATCAGTAACAAAGTATGTCTTCCTGGTGTCTTTCATCTTTCAGACTGGCACCAATTTAAAGTGATTTAAAGAAACTCTGGTGGAATTTCCCAAGTCACTGCCGGTCCAATGGTGGGCGGTGAGAATTCGGCAGGAGACCCATTTACGCCGGCGCCAATATCCTGTGGGATCTTCCATCGGTGCTCGCCATGGTAGATCGGGAAACCGACTGGAGGCTAGCGGGAAACAGATTTGTATCCCGCTCATGGGGTGCAGACGAAGACCCAAACCCCACCCCTGCCCACACCGAATTCTCAAAGCCGCTGGTGGGAAAACACGCCAGTCCAAAACACATCTGGAACAGCATGAGGTGCAGATATTAAGACTCATCTATGCCTGGGGCTGCCTCCGGACTTTGGGATGGAGGATGCCCACAATCCTGGACCCCGGAAGACCACAGCAGTGGGTAGGGGGAAGCATTTATAGATGGACCTTCCAGATTCGGAGTCCTGGGCGGAGGGGGGAGGTGGGGGGCATCCATCTTCCTGCCTCAATGTTCCTAGAGATCTTTTTCAATATGGCAACCAGATTGTTCGGCTGACTACTGGCATTGCCACTGGCAATGTGTGCAGGTAGTGAGTTCTTTGCTGTTATGGCGTCATCAGACTCAGGCTTAAAGAAGATATTTCATTCTCTTTGAAAAATTCTTAAATAATTAATTCTTTGTGGCCCCTTGCTTAACTTCAGATTTTGAAATATTAATATAATGCGTCAATATTTGTAGCACTATAAATTAAAAATACAGTACAAATGTGATCTCAGCTCCGCAATCACGAAGATTGCTTGTCACACTAAAGCAAGTTTTGCAATATACATACTTTCCCTTACAATGCTGATGCAGAGAATGAACAGTTTGTATATTTTAATTATGGAATTATACAAAATAATCTTTGGTTGTATAGAACTTGAGTCTTGTTGAAAAAGGACACGCTGTCGAAGCTTTGAATCTTGCACTCATCAGGATAATTTGCAAGAATACCCGATGTAAAGGGAACCCACAGCCCAGCAGGAAGACCAGTAGACACTTTAGTCTGGCTGCTATCTTTTGGATTGTCAAGCATTGGTGGCCCTAACAGGTGTTATTGTCCTGCTAGCATTGCTCTCGGAGAGGGCACTCCCTCTACATTTGGTATTCTTGTAAATTGTCCTGAAGAGTGCAAGATGAAAAGCTTTGAAAATTGACCAGGGCAGGACAGTGGATGTTGTATACATGGACTTTAGTTAAGCCTTCGATAAGGTTCGTCATGGCTGGCTGATGCAGCAAGTGAAGTCATATGGGATCCGAGTTGAGTTGGTGAGATGGATACAAAACTGGCTTGGGCATAGAAAGCAGAGTAGCAATGGAAGGATACTTTTCTAACTGGAAGTCTGTGACAAGTGTAGTTCCACAAGGATCAGTGCTAAGGCCTCAGTTGTTTGTAATATATATAAATGATTTGGAGGAAAATGTAGGTGGTCTGATTAGTAAGTTTGCGGATGGTACAAAAATTGGAGGAGTAGCAGATAGTGAGGAGGTTTGTCAGAGGATACAGCAGGATACAAATCAGCTGGAGACCTGGGCCAAAAGTTGGCAGATGGAATTTAACGTGGACAAATGTGAGGTGATGTGATTTGGAAGGTCTACTCAGAAGGTAAGTATACAGTAAATGGTAGAGCCCTTAGAAATATTAGCATACAGAGGGATCTGGGCGTGCAGATCCACAGTTCCCTGAAGATAGCAACTCAGGTGGACAAGGTGGACAAGATGGTCAAGAAGGCGAATGGCATGCTGGCCTTCATTGGTCGGGGCATTGAATATAGGAATTGGAAAATCATGTTGCCGCTGTATAAGACTTTAGTTAGATTGCATTTGGAGTATTGTGTACAATTTGGTCGCCACACTACTGGAAGGATGCTGAAGCATTGGAAAGGGTGCAGAAGAGATTTACCAGGCTGTTGCCTGGCTTGGAGGATATGGATTATGAAGAAAGGTCGAACAAACTTGGATTGTTTTCATTGGAGCATCGAAGGATGGGGTGGGGGGGGGGGGGGGGGGGGGGGGGAGGGGGGGCGGGGGGGAAGACCTGATAGAAGTTTACAAGATTGACAGGCTTGGATAGAATGGATAGTCAGAGTCTTTTTCCCAGGGTTGAAGGGTCAATTACTTGGGGACATAGGTTGAAAGCGAGAGGGGGAAAGTTTAAAAGAGATGTAAGGGGCAAGTTTTTCTCACAGAGGGTGGTGAATGCCTGGAACGCGCTACCGGAGGAGGTGGTGGAAGCAGATCTGTAACAACGTTCAAGAGACGTCTGGATAGATACATGAGTAGGCAGGGGATAGAGGGATATGGAACATGTAAAGGCAGGAAAATATTAGATTAGAGAGACATTAGTGTCCGCACAGTCTTGGTGGGCCGAAGGGCCTGTTCCTGTGTTGGACTGTTCTTTGTTCTTTAACAACTTGTGGCTATTTTCACCAATTTAAAATAATATTGAATTGCTTTCATTTCAAGTTATGTTTATTCATTTCATTTGTACCAAAGAATATAAGCAATAACGCGGACACATCACAAGGAATTAAATGGCTGGGAGGGTTGGCGTAAGAGTTATCACAAGTTGGAAGCAAGTGATGAATAGTATAGTCATTGCTTATTTAGGAAAGTCATAGATTTGGAAAATTTAAAACCCGGCTGTAAGTTATTGTGTCTTGTTCCTCGGTGAATTCAATGGGAGGTAAAATTGGGAAAGGTGCACAAAGAATGGCCATGTCTGATATTCCCATTTATACAAGTGTCAAATGTCACTGCTTTCATGTTTGCACTTATTAGTCTTAAACAAACTCTTCTTGTCTCTGAAGTAAAAACAAAAAGAAATGCTGCAAATCGGAAACAGGCTTGGTGACATTTGTGGAGTGAGAAACAGAGGTAATGGCCGGAATTCTCCGGCCAGTCACGCCGGTGTGATTTGCTGGTCCAGCCAGCAGCGCACCTCCTGCGCGGGTTTCCCGGCAGCATGGGGTGGCTTCAATCGGAATTTGCATTGACAGTGGCGGGACCAGACGATCCGGCCACCAGTGAACAGTGCGCTGTCTCCCACCGCTGAGACAAACACTGAGGGGAGACTAGAGAATCTCATCCAATGTCTCATTCAGGTCCATTAACCTGAAAACCTGAAATGTTGGGTCATATTTTAACCTGTTCAAAACCCACTCAGGCATTGTTAAAATCAGGCCCATTAACACTTCACTCTCCACAGATGCTGCCTGACCTGCTGATTATTTCCAGCATTTTCAGTACTTATTTTGGATTTCCAGCACCTGCTGTACTTTGCTCTTGTTGTTTTCTCACTGTATTGTTCTCAGACCAAAATGCAATTGTGACGTAGCAATGTCCTTAAAGAAAGGCTTGTACTTGCACTAATGTATATCATAACCTCAGGACATACCAAAGCACTTCATGGCCAATGAACTACTTTCAAAATAGCCACTGTTTTAATGTAGGGAACAGATCAGCCAATCCACACACAACAGGCTCCTGCAAACAGCAAAGGATTACGTGTCCAGAACATCTTTTTGTAGGTATTTATTGAAGAATAAATGTTGGCCATAACCCCAGTCAAACACTCCTGCTTTTCCTCAGATGGTAGCATGGGATCTTTCACAGGCACTGTAGATGACAGGCTGGGTCGTGCTTTAATATCTAGCCCGAGAGATGGTGGTTCTTACAGTTTGCCGAGCTCTTTGAATATATCACTGATATGTTAGTCTAAATTATGTGCGAAAGTCAGTGGACTGGGGCTTGAACCCATGACCTTAGCCTGACTGAACACCCCAGCAGGAAGACCAATGAACTGTCTTTAGTCTGGCTACTATCTTTTGGCTTGTCTTGTGTTGGTGGCCTTACCAAGTGTTATACTTCTGCTGGCATAGCTCTGATTCATATGAGCATGTGGACCTTCCACTATGTCAATGTGTACCCTATGGGGAGGGAGTGGTTCCTGGGGTAGCAATGGCAAGGAACAAACATTTCAGAATAGGTTGGGAGGCACTAGTAGTGCCCTGTAATTTGGCCCAAAGTATTATCCATATAATCCTCTGACTTGGCTGGGTTCTTGAGAAACCTAATTAAGAATTTGTTTTTGGCATTCTTCTGCCCATTTGAATGCCTTTTCAGTATTGTGACAGTGGTCCCATCAGTATACTGTCCATTTCCCTCTGTTGTCCTAGTGGTATCCCTCTTGCTGGCAAGACTCTGACCAAGACCCTCCCCTACATGGGAAATGCTCCAGGATAATGGGTTGGGGTAATGATGGAGTCGAGCAGCTGACAAAAACTGAACTGCTTTGATACCATTGCAAGGAGGGAAGTATGGCCTGGAGTGTCTGGCTCAATAACCAATTTGGGCAAAACCATTTCATGTCCTAATAACTCTTTGGTGAAAATGTATTCTAATTTACCCTTTCATTCTTCCAGTGTGCCAATTCACCAACCAGAATCTTTTAATTCTTTATTGTCCCAAAATGTTTGTAATTTTGAAGGCCTCCAAAGGCCTCTATTCCAATGGGTCAATTTTTTTAGCCTCTTCCCATAACGATAATCTGGTAGCATTCTAGTAAATATTCATTATGCTCTTTTAATGAATGCAATATCCTTCTTATAAAGAGTTGTAAAGAACTATATTTAATACTCCCAACTGTAATCCAACAGTCTTTGTTCAAATTCAACATTTTTCTTTACATTTATGATCACTGTTGCTATGAAACCCGGGATTCTTTTAATGACCTATTCAATCTGCAGTCCTACCTTTAAAGATCTACCACATATAGTGTTGCACAAAGTCTTCAAGTGAAGTTGGCCTATTGGCTGGCGGATAATTGGGGGGCTCCCATTTAAAGTTATACATTTTTGTCCTTATTTTTATGGTTCCATTATAAATTACTATGTCCACAATTTCACTGTAGAGTCTCCAATAGCAAGATTAGCGATAGCAAGATTATAGAGTGTTAAGGTTGTATAGGCAGTTATTAGTATGAATTAGGACATAGGAATTTAGAACGCAAAAGTTGGCTGGAAGTGCGAGCATGATGAAAGCTATTAAAGATTTATCTCCATCCCTGATCGTTCTGTGCCTCCTTTTAAAGATTTCACTTCAGGTTTACTGGTTTTGCATCCATGCCTACTAGTTCAGTGCTTGCAAGCCAAGAGTAATAGTTTATATACATCTACCTCATCTGTGCCTATCATCACATTAAAAATCCAGATGATAGATTTCTCACGCTTTTAACACACACTGGGGATAATTCCGCATCAGTTCATTCCATTTTATATCACCCAATAATATCACTGCTATCCCGTAGCATATCACTTTTGAGCTCTGTGATCTTAAGTGGCTGTGCCCTTGGATGGTTTAGCTTCTGAGGATTCTTTGAGGGGAACAATGTTTTTTATATTAAGAAATGTTGCTCGCCTTGAGCTTTCAATTGGCCAGTGTTAAAATTGCGGGAAGATAACTTGCACTGTATCATTTATGAATTCCTGTAATTACCTTCTGCCTGTAATGTGAAGCATTATTCATTGTGTGTAACTAAAGGCTGAGATACACACATCTAAATGTAACTGCTGTGGGCACAGAACTTATTATGTGATGCCAGTACTAACTGTAGAAGACAGGAGGGTAATATATCTGGTTGAAATTAGTATTTTGGATAGTGAAAGATAATTTATAGTTCAATTTATAATTTATAATTTCATTAGCCCACAACATAATAGATCAGGCCAACTCCAGGAATGCCAGCATCCAGTATTCAATTAGCCCCTGCACCAATTTTGTCTTCATTTGTATAAAAATAACTCCTTCAAATTGAAGGGAAAGGTTTCTTCAGAAGTGCTGTTATTTTACTGAGTGAATTCTCCTCACTGAGGGGCCACGGGGAAATAATTTTCTGTTGGATTTTGAGGATGTTGGCTCAGTTTGTTGATCAAAACAACATGGGGGTTAGGCCACAGAGTGGCCATGATTACACTGAATGGCTGAACAAGGTCAAGCAGCTAAATAAGCCCCTGTTGTTCCTATATTCCTATAACATTCCGTGGGGCGGCACGGTGGCACAGTGATTAGCACTGCTGCCTCACAGCACTAGGGACCCAGGTTCGATTCCGGACCCAGGTCACTGTCTGTGTGGAGTTTGTGCGTTCTCCCCATGTCTGTGCGGCTTTCCTCCGGGTGCTTCGGTTTCCTCCCACACTCCAAAGATGTGCGGGGTAGGTTGATTGGCCATGACACATTGTCCCTTAGTGTCAGAGGGACTAGGAGGGTAAATATGTGGGGTTATGGGAATAGGGCCTGGGTGGGATTGTTGTCGGTGCAGACTCAATGGGCCAAATGGCCTCCTTCTGCACTGTAGATTCTATGAAAAGGAGTTGGAATAACAACTACACTTTGCATTTATATAGCATCTTTAATGTAATACCATTTCCCAAGGTGCTTCACAGGACATTTGTGAAACAACATTTGATACTGAGGCACATGGGCAATATATGGTCATGGCCCAAGAGGTAGGTTATTAAGGAGTACCTTAAAGGTGGAAAGAGAGGTGCATGAAATAACTCCTCAGAAGTCTGTGTTCCTTCACCAGATTCTCTTTATTTACAAACTTGTCTCCACTCCTAAGAGTGCTTCTGGTACAAAGTCAGAATCTGAAGTGTCAGTAGCCCTGACACTCCTCATATTATACACAGGTGAGACTCCCTGATTGGGCAGGCAACCTCAATCAGGGAGCTCATACTCCAAGAGGCCCACCTCCTGGGCCTCATTGAGGTCATTATAGTGTAGGGTTGAATTCCAGAACTTGGGGCCTAAACAACATGGCCGCAACTGAGGGAGCAATTAAAATCGGAGATGCTCAAGAGGTCAGAATTAGAGGAATGCAGATATCTTGAGGATTATGGGGCTGGAAGAGATAACAGAGACAGTGATGTTTTTGCAAACGAGGATGAAAATGTTAAAATCAAGGCATTACTTAACTTGGAGCCAATGTAGGACAGCGAGCACAGGGGTGGTGGATGAATGGGGCTTTGGGGTGAGTAAGGACATGGCCAGCAGATGACCTCAAGTTTACAGAGGGGGTAGAGTGTGAGAAAGCAGCTAGAGTTGCATTGGAATAATCACATTTTGAGGGAACAAAGGAATGGATGTGGGTCTCAGTGGCAGATGCGCTGAGGCAGGGGTGATTACTGTAGGTGGAGATAGGCAGTCTTGGTGCTGGCAGAAGGTACATGACCAGAAGCTCATCTTGGGATCAAATACAACACCAAAGCTGTGAAACAGGCTATAGGGAATGGTGTTTGTAGCAGCAACCCGAAGACAGTGGCTTTGTTGGCCTGATATTTACTTAAGAGGCGTGTATGAAAGAAAAGGCATTCAAAAACAGCAGGGGAATGATAAGGTGACCATGCCAAGAAAGGTTCAAAGGAAGACTTCGAAGTTTCAAATATATTAAGCTGATCTTGTTCTACACTCTAGCTATGTAATTCTACATTCTGCACCCTCTCCTTTCCTTCTCCCCTATGTACTCTATGAACAGTATGCTTTGTCTGTATAGTGCACAAAAAGCAATACTTTTAACTAGTATCCCAATAAATCAAATAAGAAGTCTCACAACGCCAGGTTAAAGTCCAACAGGTTTATTTGGAATCACGAGCTTTCGGAGAGCGCTGATGAAGGAGCAGCGCTCCGAAAGCTCGTGATCCCAAATAAACCTGTTGGACTTTAACTTGGAGTTGTGAAATTTCTTACTGTGCCCACCTCAGTCCAACGCCAGCATCAGGGCCAATAAATCAGATCAAATCAAAAAAATGTCACTTCCAAGGTACAGAAAGATTTTGAACCAGGTAATATAGAGAACTCATTTACACCACATGCTGCAAAGAATGATGATGGTGAATGCTTTCTCATCGCAAAAATATAACATTGACAAAGTACCGACAGGAAGTCGGCTTTTTAAACACAAATCAGCACATTACATAAATTACCCAGCGTGAGTGAGATTATTTACATATGCTGCACAACTTGTATTTAGAGTATTTGCTAAATAGAATTAGATATGTTTCTGATTTATTTATATTTTGCCATTTTGTCTTCCAAGCAATTATTCTTGCACAATGAAGCCTTTGCTAACAAAGCACTCAAGATTATGTTGGTTGTTACTATCGATGGGATCTGGGAACCCCTTTTGATATATTGTATAGGATTTGGGTGTGGGACATAAATGATGTTCATGCCATGTGAGAGACATAAGTTCATAAGATATAGGAGCAGAATTAGGCCATTCGGCCCATCGAGTCTGCTCCGCTATTCGATCATGGCTGATATGCTCCTCATCCCCATTTTCCTGCCTTCTCCCCATAACCCTTCAACCCATTACCAATTAAAAATCTGTCTAACTCCTCCTTAAATTTACTCTCTGTCCCAGCATCCACCGCACTTTGTGGTAGTGAATTCACAGGTTCACAACCCTTTGGGAGAAGTAGCTTCTCCTCAACTCTGTTTTAAATTTGCTATCCCCTTATCCTAAGACTATGACCTCTCGTCCTAGAATGCCCCACAAGAGGAAGAGTCCACTGCATGTATACTTTATCCATATCTTTTATCATCTTGTATACCTCAATTTGATCTCCCCTCATTCTTCTAAATTCCAGAGAGTATTGGCCTAAACTGTTCAATCTCTCTTCATACGACAAACCCCCCATCTCTGGAATCAATCTAGTGAACCTCCTCTGAACTGCCTCCAATGCCACTACATCTTTCCTCAAATAAGGGGACCAAAACTGTGCACAATACTCCAGGTGCTGCCTCACCAATGCCTTGTATAGTTGCAGCAATACTTCCTTACCTTTATATTCTATTCCTTTCGCTATAAATGCCAACATTCCATTTGCTTTCTTTATTATCTGCTGTACCTGCATGCTGGTTTTCTGTGACTCATATTGATATTGGGATCAGTAACTGTAGAAATAATGATACTGCAGCTGAGTACAGGTTACAATTGTTCTTTACTTTGAGAGTGTTAGTGTAGTTTGGGCAGAATTTTCCATTCCTTCCTGCCTGTGGGATCTTACAGTCTCGCCCAAGGTGATGCCCCCTGCAGTGGGATGGACGAGCCACACAAACGTCATGGACATCGGGGGGACCAGAAGATCCCGCCAGTGGTGAGCCACCTCCATCACCAGAAATCATGCACTGGGGGGGGGGGGGGGGGGGGGCGCAGGGGGAGGGAGCAGGGGGTGGGGGGGGGGGGGAATGACACGTGGGGGCTGGGGGGGCGGAGCTGGAAAACCTCATGCTAGCAATTAGTCATTGTCATGCTAGGTGTGTTGGGACAGCACGGTGGCACAGTGATTAGCACTGCTACCTCACAGCGCCAGGGACCCGGGTTCAATTCCGGCCTCGGGTGACTATCTCTGTGGTGTTTTCACGTTCTTCCTGTGTCTGCGTATGTTTCCTCCGAGTGCTCCGGTTTCTTCCCACAGTCCAAAGATGTGCAGGTTAGGTTGATTGGCCATACTATATTGCCCCTTGGTGTCAGGGGGACTATAAAGCCATTAGACATAGGAGCAGAATTAGGCCACTCAACCTATCGAGTCTGCTCTGCCATTCAATCATGGCAGATATTTTTCTCGCCCCCATTCTCCTGCCTTTTCCCCTACTAGCAGGGTAAGTACACAGCATTACTGGGATAGGGTCTGGGTTAGTACAGGCTCGATGGACTGAATGGCCTCTTTCTGAACTGTAGGAATTCTATGATTCTATGTCAAAGAAACAACAGAAAGAAAGAAAAGCAATGAAACAAGGAAGGGAACATGACATTTAGGTTTTTGATAGAAATAGATTGATTAAATGAATAATTAAGTACAAAATGCATTATTCACTCCATTCTTCTTTGATGAGAACCATTGAAAATCTAATTTAAACTTTCTTTTCAATGATTGCCTGCTTTACCCAATGTTTGAAGACAGCATTCATATTTTCTATTACAGCTGATGAGTTGGCTTCGTTGCACTTAAGTGAGTGCGTGCCTGTTCTGATTACACAATTGTTGGAATTTCCAGACCACTGTTGTTCATCTTGACACACACAAGGATGTTTGCAATTAGTTTCTTGTATTTATGTATACTGTACACTTTCCTGGCTCCCTACCCCGTAATTTGTTTCAGCTGCAGTACGATGATACCTTTGCCTCTGATCCCCAAGGGCCTACCAAACCTCCCGTCCGTAACCTCAGCAAGAGAAAGCACTAACAATGACAACACCAAAGCGGACAAGAATATTCTCAAACTGAAGACATGCCAAGCTGTGATTACACAGCTGAACAGATGACTTGATTCTGTCTGTTATTTCCTGTGTCCACTGAGTTCAGCAGAGATGACTCTGTAAGATTACAATGTGTATCGACGGAGATATGGAAAAGAAAGTAGTAGGCATTCCACTCACTAACACTTACTCTTTGTCTCAATGGGAACTAAACATCAGGAAGACCCAGAGCTTGAGAAAAATCATACAAGCAGATGGTGAATTTTCAACCAGAAAAATCAACTTTAAGAAAAACAGTGCACTTCTTTAAAAAAAAACTGGCTTGTAACTTATACAGGAGGAGTGACCGCAGGGATACCTGCTGCGTTCACACATACAATTTTAGCATGTTTTGGCAGAGTGCCTGTAATCTGAACTGAGCCAGATGTGTGAGTATTGGGTAGCTTACCTATTGGAGGCATTTATTTGTTCCACCAGTTTATATAAGTGTTTCTTTTCTACGTTTTCGACACCTACTGGCAAAAATTACATTGTTTAACGTTAAACTGGGTTGGATCATTGATGTTCACTGGACCCTGGTTTGAAAATTCATGAAAGTGCAGATTTGAACTCTGCACTGCATCACATTTAAGAGCCCAGTTCTAGCTTTGCCCCCTCCTCAGTTACTATAAACACACGCCACCTCGTCCTTTTCAGTAGCCGTGCTTTGTTAATACAGTTCAAACCACTTTACAGATTCCTTCAGCCTGCAACTTAGCCTGGGGCTCACTTTACTTCGATGCTGTGTTTAAGATTGACTTGACCTGAACCAATGGATCCTTTTATTTAAGAGTTTTAATGTGTGTAACACTACAGCAGGCTGTGACTTGTTAAACTGTAAATCTGTTTAACTGCTGAATGCAATTTAAATGCGGGATAAAGATGGTGCACCATCAATTATAATGTGAATGTTTATGATATATAACTGTGTGTATGTGTGTGTGTGTGTGTTTGTGTGTGCATGTGTGTTTGTGTATGTTTGTGTGTGTGTGTGTTTGTGTATGTGTGTGCGTGTGTGTGTGTGTGTGTTTGTGAGTGTGTGTATATGTGCGTGAGTGTATATGTGTGTGTGTGTGTGAGTATGTGAATGTGTGTGTTTGTGTGTATGTGTGTGAGTGTGTGTGTGTGTATGTGTGTGTATTTGTGTGTGTGCATGTTTGTGTGTGTGTGTGTATTTGTGTGTGTGTGTTTATGTGTGTGCATGTTTGTGTGTGTATGTTTGTGTGTGCATGTTTGTGTGTGTATGTATGTGTGCATGTATGTGTGCATGTGTGTGTGCGTGCGTGTGTGTGTGTGTATGTGTGAGTGTTTGTGAGTATGTGAGAGTGTGTGTTTGTGTGTGTTTGTGTGTGTTTGTGTGTGTTTGTGTGAGTGAGTGTGTGTGTGAGTGAGTGTGTGTGTGGTGTGTGAGTGTATGTGAGAGAGTGTGCGAGTGTGTGTGTGAGTGTGCATGTTTGTGAGTGTGTGTGAGTGAGTGTGTGTGTGTGTGTGTGAGTGTGTGAGTGTCTGTGTGAGTGTGTGTGAGTGTGTGAGTGTGTGTGTGAGTGTGTGAGTGTGTGTGAGTGTGTGTGTGAGTGTGTGTGTGTGTGTGAGTGTGAGTGTGCGTGTATAGACTCCCGATTCGAGGGTATATGTCTCACCAAATTCAGTGTTGTACCAAGTGTGACAATATTTTTATTTTAATTGCCTCACTATAACTGTACTCAGTGTATTCACTGGAATATCATATTCTTTTGTAACACAATTCATTTGTGATTGACATTTTTTATGTAAAAAGATAAATATATTATATATATTTCTTTCAATTGTGTTTTCAATAGTCTGTCACATTACAGAAGTTTTTGGAGCCCAGTTAGCTGCAGTTACAGTCCCACGTGTATCAATAGGCAGATGGGATGGAAAGCGAGTGGAGATCTGTAACACCAGAGTTTAAACCTCTTGGCGCATCAGGTCTGTTTCCGGGGGCTCAACGGGCAGGTGTAGAATTCTATAGCCCGAAACAGTCAGAAAATTGCCCATATTATGGAAATGATAGGGATGCGGCTCAATAATATTATTCACTCATTCTTCTGTGTTTCTGCATCCCACTTTGTAATACAGGTGGTATAAATTGAACATGATGGACAGATATTAATGCCCTCCCACATTGGGGACTTCGGTGGTGGAGGGTGCAGGGGGAAGTATTTAATCAGGCGGGAGGGCATTACGTAAAGCCTCTGCTGCATTTCTGCCTCCGCCTTGATTAAGCCCCTGGCAGGAAAGTTCATTAAGGGTTTTAACAACACCAGGTTAAAGTCCAACAGGTTTATTTGGTAGCAAATGCCATTAGCTTTCGGAGCGCTGCTCCTTCGTCAGATGGATCTGACGAAGGAGCAGGGCTCTGAAAGCTAATGGTATTTGCTACCAAATAAACCTGTTGGACTTTAACCTGGTGTTGTTAAAACTCTTACTGTGTTTACCCCAGTCCAACGCCGGCATCTCCACATCAGGAAAGTTCATTGACCGCCTCCCCAATTGAGGCTATTCAGTCGATAATTGATGCCCATTTCAAGTCCTATCTCACCGCCATTGGTATTAAAGTCATGACAGGTGGGGGCTCTCTCTGCAGGTTTGCATACAGGCTCCCTGGGTTGGTGGATTGGTTGGGGTGCCCCTGATTAACTGCACCCAGTGTTTGATCACGGGACCTAGCGTTGGAGAGGGGAGGGGCAGCTGAGAGCTACTCCCTGCCCTTGCTGCTGAGCATCCTCACCCCACCTTCCTGGAGACCTCCACCCCATGACCCTCACTCTGCGCACCTGCTGCCTTGTGAACCCGGGATCCAGCGATGACCCTCAGCAATGCATGGGTGTCATACCAGCAGCAGCCACCACCTCTCCAGTGGCACTGCTGTTCAGTCGAGCTGCCAACCTCTGATTGGTTCACAGCTCTTGGCAGGCGGGACTTCTGCTTCTGAGATCCAAGTCCGGTTACATGGCTGAGTGGCCCTTAATTCTGAGGGCCTTTCCTGAATATTGCGATGCAGACTCTCGCTGGCTCTTCAGTCAGCAGGAAAGACCCTTGTGGCCTCCACTGAATACTGTCCATGGAATTCCTTGATTGTCCCTATAGATTGGAAGTTTTTTAAAAAGAAGTTGCCAACAACTCTTAGTTGGAATTGTGTAATAGTTTTAATTGGTGTTTGTGAGCAATACATTGCCGTCTAAGACACCATAGTCCCCCCTCAGATTCGCATCCTTTCTGCTTCTTCTTGGCCCTAATTTGCACCATTCTTTCCTGCAATCTGTTTTGCTCACCATCCTGATTCTGATACAAATACTTTTCCTCACCCTCCACTTCGAGTGTGTGGAACGTCCTTGCCTCCCTTTTTTATCCTCAGTCTCCTGGTTCCACCACTTCCATTTGATTGTCTGTGAATTCAGTTTCTGCCTCGTTTGACCTGGTTTTATGTGAAGAAAAATTATCGTTTCCGTATCCATCAATTAAATTCTAACCTTTAATAATCAGGTAGGCTACAAGTTAGAATATTGTGTCCAGCTTTGGGTGGCCTTACTTCAGGAAGGATGTCTAAATCATAGAGAAAGTGCACTCGACATTCGGTCAGACAATAGCAGGGGTGAGAAACTTTAATTATGAGCAGAAATTAGGTAAACTGGGGCACTTTTGGTTAGAAAAGGAGGTTAAGATACTTTTTTTTAAACATATCGGCCGTCAACACTTGGAATGTCCTATCATAAACAATTGTGGAAACAGATTCTTCAATGGTATTTAAATGGAAAGTAATTGAATACGTGGCAAAAAGTAAAAGGTTACTCAGTTGATAGCTGCTTCAGAGACCGAAATCCACACAGTGGCTTCTCTGTGGTATAATAAAGTGTAACCACTGGGGAGGCGATGGCCGAGTGGTATTATCGCTGGACTATTAATCCAGCAACTCAACTAATGTTCTGGGGACCTGGGTTCAAATCCCATCACAGCAGATGTTGTGATTTGAATTCAATAAAAAAATCTGGAATTAAGAATCTACTGACGACCATGAAGCCATTGCCAAATGTCAGGAAAAACCCATCTGGTTCACTAATGTCCTTTAGGGATAGAAATCTGTTGGCCTTACCCGGTCTGGCCTACATGTGACTCCAGAGCCACAGCAATGTAGTTGACTCTCAGGCAACTAGGGATGGGCAATATGTGCTGGCCAGCCAGCGCGCCAATGTCCTACAAATGAATTTTAAAAAGTTAGCAAACAGAGTAGCCAGTTTGCATGGTAAGATCCCATGGGCAGCAAATTGTTAACTAGCCAATCTGTTTTTGGTTGTGTTGGCAAAGGATAGAATATTGACCAGGACTCCAGGGGAACTCTCTGCTTAACTTTGAGTAGTGCCATTGTATCTTTTTAACTCAACTAAAGCAGATAGACAAAGTCTTAGTCGAATGTCTCATCTAAAAGACAGCATTTCTGATGCTGCCACACTGCTTTAGTACTGAGCTGAATTTGTGTTAATGTCTACACTGGGACTTGGCCTCTCTACCTTCTGAGTGATGGGTTGTATTTGTGAGGTGTCTGACCTGACCTTGACCTTAGCATCTTTTGCTCTATCTACAGAAACAGAACCATTCTCAATATGCCCCCAGTAAACCTTGATGGCACTGAACCTTCACCCATAACATCTCTACAGTTCAGTACGTTCTGGGAAAGTCTGACTCAAAAACGATGGAACTGGGGCCAGGAGTGCGACATTCTCATCTCCTGGTTCCTCTTCCAACTCCCATCCTTTATTTAGTGGACTTGGTCCTTAAAAGTAGAAAGGGGATGGTGTTTGCCTAGTTATCCTCTCATTCCCATCCTTTCCCAACCGTAATATGCCCTATTTAATGCCAGAGATGTTGGGTAGTTGGCACTGGTGTACATTTATACACATGTATTAGAATGCTGATCACAGATGTTGAGAAAAGAAAAGCTAACGTTATGCAGATACCCAACATGGGAAGAAATTAGCCCACCAGAAATTCAGTCTACCATAGTGAGAGGCACTGAGACCTGAACAGTTCATCAAAATAGGAACAGTGGGTAATGAGACAAAAATCTATTGGAAGGATGTCTAGGGCGCAGCTCACCATCACCTTCTCAAGGGCAACTAGGGATGGGCAATAAATGCTGGCCAGCCAACGACACCCACGTCCCAGAGTCAGTGTCAGGGTACACGTCCCCTAACTTAACACTTCTAATGAGATCATTGAATATTTGTGGCAGGGAGCTCTGGCCTTCAGCACAGTGTTGCTGCCATTAATCAGCTGACTCAAGCCATTTCCTTTGAGCCATGCTTGAGTTCAGTCACTACTCATGGTTGGGTGGAAGGCTGGGGAAGAGGAAGTCCCTCTCACATGCACAGCAGCAAACTTTCTATGTTTCGCTGCCTGCTGTTGCCATGACCATTCCCAGATATTTTCTGTGCTTGCTGGAAGAATGGCAGCAGCTGAAATTCGAAACCTCCATGCCCTCCTTAAATGTTGGTAGAACTTCAAGAACTGCAGCAACTCATAAATTCCTGCCTTCTTTAGGGTAAGGGGTCATTGATTCTGGTGCTTGCCCACTGCCAGGGGTTAGCACTGCTGCTTCACAGCGTCAGGGACCTGGGTTCGATTCCTGGCCTTGGGTCACTGTCTGTGTGGAGTTTGCACGTTCTCCCCGTGTCTGCATGGGTTTCCTCCGGGTGCTCCGGTTTCCTCCCAAATTCTGAAAGATGAGCTGGTTAGGTGCATTGACCCGAACAGGCGCTGGACTGTGGTGACTCGGGGAATTGCACAGTAACTTCATTGCAGTGTTAATGTAAGCCTTACTTGTGACTAATAAATGAACTTTAAAACACCCTCGCTATGACTGTAACACTACATTCTGCACCCTCTCCTTTCCTTCTCTATGAACGGTATGCTTTGTATAGCGTGCAAGAAACAATACTTTTCACTATATACTAATACATGTGACAATAATAAATCAACAAATCAGCTGAATCCAGGTTCATTACATCTTGTGAAACGTGCACCATCTACTTTATGTAGTAATTTTTATCCTTATTAAATAAAAAATCTTTCACTGAAGCCCAACCTACATTTTTAAAAGCTGGGGACCCTGGTTAGTGCTCCCTTTCGACTGCTTAGAATTGGAACTTGCTGAAAGAGTGCGGAGCCTCAATGTGTTAAGTCCCACAGTCAATTTTACCTGCTCTCCGGGTTTCAGTCAGGTAGGCAGGGTTAAAATTGGTCCGTACGGTAAAGTGCAATATTCGTTTCTCCATGTAACTATCCTGATTCTGGGACGGCACGGTGGCGCAGTGGTCAGCATTGCTGCCTCAAAGCGCCACTGACCCGGGTTCGATACCCAGATTGGGTCACTGTCTGTGTGAAGTCTGCACGTTCTCCCCGTGTCTGCGTGGGTCTCCTCCGGGTGCTCTGGTTTCCTCCCGCAGTCTGAAAGACGAGCTGTTTAGGTGCATTGGCCGTGCTAAATTCTCCCTCAGTGAACCCGAATAGGCGCCGGAGTGTAGCGACTAGGGGATTTTCTCAGTAACTTAATTGCAGTGTTAATGTAAGCCTAATTGTGACAAATAAATAAACTTTAACTTTACTTCTGATTAGGAAACCGCCTCGCATTGGAGGCTGCATGCATGGTAGACGTTGGAAGGGCTTCCTAAAAGTAAATTTTGATCAACAATTCACTGTAAAGACATGGCATAGTTCAGAGAGCCTGTAGTACAGGATTCTATCTTTACAGTCTCCAATTTAGGCCACAAATTCTCGATAACTCTTACACCTAATGTTAGTTCTTTTATTTAACTTTGTCAGTGTGCTTCACGATGCCAGTCACGCAAATATTATTGACAAATATTAGCATAAAACATGTTAATACTTTTAGACCACAGGTTCCTGGGCAACTTTGGCCCTGATTACTCATCTGTAAGATAATCTAATTAGCAGTAATGGATGAGTGCCGATCATGGCATAAGCCACCGGACAGCTCCACGCAGCCAGGCATAATAATTACTTTCCAAATTGGTTTGGATTGCACTTTTTCAAGTGAGAGAAGCCTTCTTGAACAAATGTCCATTTATTTTGAAGTTCTTCAGAGGTGCCTCGGAATGTTGTTACTGCTTAATCCAGAGAAACAGTATAGGCAGCGCTTTCTTAAGCGAGCACAGCTAGCTACGAGGCAGCACAGTCTCTGACATTTGCTGATCCTTCCAAAAAGACTGCGAAACGTCTTGACATAATTGCATGTAAGCCTTGATGGGGGTCTGCAGTGC
Organism: Mustelus asterias; assembly: GCF_964213995.1. Lineage (NCBI taxonomy): Eukaryota > Metazoa > Chordata > Chondrichthyes > Carcharhiniformes > Triakidae > Mustelus > Mustelus asterias. The sequence continues at coordinate 104,216,652 of NC_135813.1, forward strand.
GGTAATCCAACTAAAAGTGCAGATTAAGTAGGGGAGCTCTGTGGAAGAAAAGACGATATAAGGGCACATCTATGTACTAAAAAAACATTGTGTAAAAGACCTGAATGTCAAAAGACTCGAAGGTGCTGAATGTTTACCAGTGTCGTTGTAGGCAGCTCGTAAACATGTTGAAAAGCGACACGTTAATGAGTTCTCAAATTTTATCACATCATTTTAAAGGTAAAATAAACTGATGTCAGTTTGATATTGAGTGTTTGAAGAAACAATGTATGATGGCTAGAAAATTACTGGGCCTTTGGGAACTTGTCCTACTTGCATTGGACCATTACACAGAAAAACAGAGATTGCTGGAAAATCTCAGCAGGCCTGAGTGCATCTGTGGACAAAGAATAGTAAGGCGTTTGATAAGGTTCACCATGGTAGGCTTCTGCAGAAAATGCAGATGTATGGGATTGGGGGTGATCTAGGAAATTGGATCAGGAATTGGCTAGCGGATAGGAAACAGAGGGTGGTGGTTGATAGTAAATATTCATCATGGAGTGCGGTTACAAGTGGTGTACCTCAGGGATCTGTTTTGGGGCCACTGCTGTTTGTAATATTTATTAATGATCTGGATGAGGGTATAGTTGGGTGGATTAGCAAATTTGCTGATGATACCAAAGTCGGTGGTGCGGTAGACAGTGAGGAAGGGTGTCGTAGTTTGCAGGAAGACTTAGACAGGTTGCAAAGTTGGGCCGAGAGGTGGCGGATGGAGTTTAATGCGGAGAAGTGTGAGGTAATTCACTTTGGTAGGAATAACAGATGTGTTGAGTATAGGGCTAACGGGAGGACTTTGAATAGTGTGGAGGAGCAGAGGGATCTAGGTGTATGTGTGCATAGATCCCTGAAAGTTGGGAATCAAGTAGATAAGGTTGTTAAGAAGGCATATGGTGTCTTGGCGTTTATTGGTAGGGGGATTGAATTTAGGAGTCGTAGCGTTATGTTGCAACTGTACACAACTCTGGTGCGGCCGCACTTGGAGTACTGTGTGCAGTTCTGGTCCCCACATTACAGGAAGGATGTGGAGGCTTTGGAGAGGGTGCAGAGGAGGTTTACCAGGATGTTGCCTGGTATGGAGGGGAGATCCTATGAGGAGAGGCTGAGGGATTTGGGATTGTTTTCGCTGGAAAGGCGGCGGCTAAGAGGGGATCTTATTGAAACATATAAGATGATTAGAGGTTTAGATAGGGTGGATAGTGATAGCCTTTTTCCTCTGATGGAGAAATCCAGCACGAGGGGGCATGGCTTTAAATTGAGGGGGGGTAGTTATAGAACCGATGTCAGGGGTAGGTTCTTTACCCAGAGGGTGGTGAGGGATTGGAATGCTCTGCCAGCATCAGTAGTAAATGCGCCTAGTTTGGGGGCGTTTAAGAGATCCGTAGATAGGTTCATGGACGAAAAGAAATTGGTTTAGGTTGGAGGGTCACAGTTTTTTTTTAACTGGTCGGTGCAACATCGTGTTGCAGATGTGAAGTGGTCGCACTCTGTCTAGGTGGTCTCTGAAGACGGCTGTGTACTTACAAACCTGGAACATTATGAAAGACATGTTCTTGTGCAACTGATTGCATGAAAAGATGGAATAGAAATAGAAAAAAATGGCGCCATGTAGCATGTTCAATGATATAGCAAACAGCCCAGTTTGGAGAAATGAAAACAATCAGCAGATTTACAAGAGATTCTGAGGATTTCTGAGAAGCTTTCAAAACACACGGTGGCACAGTGGTTAGCACTGCTGCCTGACAGTGCCTGGGTTCGATTCCCGGCTTGGGTCACTTTCTGTGCAGAGTCTGCACCTTGTGTCTGTGTGGGTTCACTCTGGGCGCTCCAGTTTCCTCCCACAGTCTGAAAGACGTGCTGGTTAGGTGCATTGGCCTTGCTAAATTCTCCCTCAGTGTACCTGAACAGGCGTCAGAGTGTGGCGACTGGGGGATTTTCATAGTAACTTCATTGCAGTGTTAATGTAAGTCTAATTGTGACATTAATAAATAAACTTTAAAAAACAAAATTTAGGGGGATGCTAATGAGTTGCGCTGTTCGCAGCTAGAGTATGGGCTCACTTCATCAAAAAGCAGCTTCCGTGAGTAAAGCTGCAACAACCGGTCCTTTTGTATTTTTGAAAAATTTAAAAATAAATTGACATTTATCAAACGAAACTCCTCTTGCTGGAAATAGCGCAAACTGCACTCAATTTAGAAAGCGTGTCTTTCTAAATCAGCAGACTTGGCCAAACTGGCAAAGGGGGAAACCTGCACTTTGCCAGCTGTTCACCAGGAAGATATCAGGCGACTGTAGGCTACAAGAATTGCTTAATTAGGTCAACCAAAGAATAGCACTGACTGCATCTGTGGAGCAGTCCTTGTGCAGTTGCAGTTGAGGGGGTAGAGCAGTTCTGGGGAACTAATTTGGGGGAGGATGATTGATTTGTTGAAATGTGTGGAATGTCCCGTTGCCTCCCCTCACATTACAGAGGGGAAGGTGTGAGCTGGAGTCGTTCTAACCAGAGCCGCTCACTTCTGGAGTGTCACTTAATAACAAGTGTCCTGACGTCGTCTCAAGCCTCTTTATGGGCAAACTATTTTTGGGCAATGTCAAAAACTGCCTACAAGGGAATGTGGAATGGGAACACAGAAACTGTGGTTCCATTTTGCTAAACAGTAAATGAATACAGTCTGCACTGAAGCGAGTCATTACTCAGTTCATTTATCATCGGGGGAAAAAAAAATTGGACCATCCTGTGTGATTGTCCCTGATCTGGAGTGTTTGGATCCACTGAGACATGACCCAAAACAGTAGTGGGATGGGTTTTGTTCAGATTTTAAGTAATGGTTTCTATGCACGCAGGAGTTCCTGCCTTACTTGCTTGAATCTGGGACATGTTTTAAAAAACTCTGACCCAGTATCAGGTGTTTGTCGTTTTAATTTATTTTTTTCATGTTGAGGTTTCACACAAAGAGATAACTACCAATCAGGTGCCATTTGTAAAGGGGATATCAGTGTTTTTTTATTCGTTCACAGGATGTGGGCTTCACTGGCTAGGTCAGCAATTATTGCCCATATACTATTGCCCCTTAAGAAGGTGGTGGTGAGCTGCCTTCCTGCACTGCTGCAGTCCATGTGGTGTAGGAACACCCACATTGCTGTTAGGGAGGGACTGACTTTATGCAGCATAAAATACTAACGGCCCCCATTGAGATGTAGGGCACGGCGGCACAGTGGTTAGCATTGCTGCCTCATAGCTCTCGGGACCTGGGTTCGATTCCAGGCTTGAGTCACTGTCTGTGTGGAGTTTGCATGTTCTCCCCATGTCTGCGTGGGTTTCCTCCGGGCGCTCCAGTTGCCTCCCACACTCCAAAGATGTGCCGGTTGGGTTGATTGGCCATGCTAAATTGTCCCTTAGTGTCCCGGGATGCGTAGGTTAGAGGGATTTAGTGGGGTAAATGTGTGGGGTTGTGGGGATAGGGCCTGGGGTGGGATTGTGGTCGGTGCAGACTCGATGGGCCGAATGGCCTCCATCTGCACTGTCAGGTTTCTATGGTTTTTACATGAAGCAAGAACACTTGGGGCCTGTTTGGACCTGTCAGCCACTGCTGAATTTTTCTGGTCTGCGAGATGCCTGGTGAACAGCCAGAATGGAACTTGTTAAACGCCGGGATTTCCTGCAGAGCTCTTCAATGATAGCCCCCAGCCTTGGCATCAGGCAAGCACCTCCCTACTGGTTATGAAATTCCGAACCATCCATACCGAGAGAAACAAATCCAAACATAACTTCAAACATTCTTTGAATGGAAAAGGAAACTCTACGGCGGAAATATTCTTCCACCCATAGACACAAGTGCACTATCCTTTAGGGATGTCCTTGTTGTGCCAGGTTGGAAAAAAAATCTGGAACTAGAACAAACTCTGAGGGGTACAGGGAATTGATATATAAGGAAATGTATCACGGGAAGATAAATATGGCAGCTCTCATTTATTTGAGTCTGGACTGCAGTCTAAGAAGAATCTCAGTGCATCCTTGAGAGGTTAAATGATTAAATGTGGTTTTACCACAGTGGTTTTCTGATGCATCTTCAGATATTTTTCTGTTTGGGTCATCTCTCTGTAATTCATAGTTTGCAAGTTCAGAGAAAAGACTGGCACCTCTAAGCATATGTTTCCATTTTTTATGGTAAACATCAGATCCTTAGGCAGTGGGGCTGTTGCCAAGAATGGGACTAACTGGCTGATTACTACTTGCATCAGTATAAAAACTTTCAAACAAAAAAGAATGACTGAAAAGTAAAGGTCAAAAAGTCAAGGCAGTGATGATGTGCGCAGTCTGTAATCAGTCTTTACCGAGAGGAGTGAGGCATATTCATAATCGATTTATTGGACCACATAATTGTGTTCAAAGAATTCTTTATTACTTAAGTAACAGTATATCCAATTATCTAATTGTTCACTTATCATAGAATCCCCAAACTGCAGAAAGAGGCCGTTTGGCCCATCGGGTCCGCACCGACTCTCCAGAAGAGCATCCCACCCAGGCCCGCTCCCCCACCCCTATCTCCGTAACCCCGTGCATTTACCATGGCTAATCCACCTATCCGACACAGCTTGGGACATTAAGGAGCAATTTAGCATGGCCAATCCACCTAACCTACACATCTTTGAACTGTGGGAGGAAACCCACAGGGACACGGGGAGAGCATACAAATTTCACACATTCTCCCAAGGCCAGAATTGAACCCGGGTCTCTGGTACTGTGAGGCAGCAGTGCTAACCACTGTGCCATCCTGCCACCCTTCTGTTTCTTCAATCCATGGCCATTATTTAGATGTGGTGGGGAAGGATATTTCAATTCCCTCCATTTAATAGAAATAGGGCATTACAATGAAGGTGGCTTCCTTGGCACCCAATTCCCAGTGTCATTGAGAATTTGCCTCATGACAGCACCGCCATAAAATATGAATGCTATTTCATGTGAGGAGCATCAAACTGTTTACATTGCTATAGTTCCGGTGTAGTTTTCTCACCTCTGAGCCAGAAGGTTCTGGAGTTCAAGGCCTACTGTTGAGTATCAGTACTCTTGTACTGAGGGAGTGCTGCACTGTTGGAGCTGCATCTTTTGGAAGAGATGTTAAGCTGACGCCCCATCTTCTCTTTGTCCGGGCGGCTGAAGCACCCACCTGAATCAAGACAGGAGCCTCATTAAACCGGGAAAATCGGAGTCCTATGGCATACCGAACACTCCACTGTTGTTTTAATGATCCACTGGACAGAATGTGCAAATTGCCAGCTCCATGTGTAAGACGTCTAACAACACCAGGTTAAATGTGGTGATTGTGAGACTACTTACTGTGCCCACCTAGTCCAACACCGCATCTCCACATCAGGACTCCATGAGAATGAGGGAAGTAAAGGCCCCAGCAGGTACGGCATGAAAATGATTTCTGTAGGAGGAGCTGGGCTGTTGCCAGCCTGGGCCCCCCTCATGCCGCTCCCCTTGTATTTTCCTGCAGCCCATAGTGCACTGACCTGCAGCTAATGAGCAGCAATGGGAGGAGGTGGGGGGTGTGCAGGTGGAGGCGGTGGCTGAGGGGGGGGGGGTGCTTATTTGGTTGTCAGGACGATACAGCTCCTCCTCCAAAATGTTAAAGAGCCAAAACAAAAGGGTTCAGGCGCTGATTGATTTCACACTGAGTGCAGGCAATAACATTGAATTTCCACTGGTCTCTTAGGAAATATTACATTGCTTTGGCGCTGCAGTTTATGATAAACTGAACGTTGACAGCGACGTAAATGTGATTTAAGAGAAAAATGAAGCAAAATCAATGGCCAGTAATTCATCACACTGCAGTGATTGGCAATTAACTGTGATCAGAGATCTGGTAAATGACAAGGCGGTTATCATCTCGCTCCTTGTGTGAGACGGAGACACAGTCAAAAAGGTACTTTTCTGTGTCAGTTGATGTTGGTTTTGACCTGTTTCAGAATGATTGTTGAAACAATGCTGATTAAATTATGCTATGAATTATTTGCGAATCATGCTGATATTTACATGCAGCAAGCTTAATTTAAACGCTGCCCTGTTGGCTTTTATTAGTCATGATGTGGAGATGCCAGCGTTGGACTGGGGTAAACACAGTAAGAAGTCTCACAACACCAGGTTAAAGTCCAGCAGGTTTATTTGGTAGCAAAAGCCACTAGCTTTCGGAGCGCTTGCTGCCCCTTCGTCAGGTGAGTGGGAGTTCTGTTCACAAACAGGGCATACAGAGACACAAACTCAATTTACAAAATAATGATTGGAATGCGAGTCTTTACAGGTAATCAAGTCTTAAAGGTACAGACAATGTGAGTGGAGAGAGCGTTAAGCACAGGTTAAAGAGATGTGTACTGTCTCCAGACAGGACAGTTAGAGGCAAGTTATTGGGTTACAGATAGTGTGACATGAACCCAAGATCCCGGTTGAGGCCGTCCTCATGTGTGCGGAACTTGGCTATCAGTCTCTGCTCAGTGACTCTGCGCTGTTGTGTGTCGTGAAGGCCGCCTTGGAGAACACTTACCCGAAGGTCAGAGGCTGAATGCCCGTGACCGCTGAAGTGTTCCGCAACAGGAAGAGAACACTCTTGCCTGGTGATTGTCGAGTGGCGTTCATTCATCCGTTGTCGTAGCGTCTGCATGGTCTCCCCAATGTACCATGCCTCGGGCTATCCTTTCCTGCAGCATATCAGGTAGACAACATTGGCCGAGTTGCAAGAGTATGTACCGTGTACCTGGTGGATGGTGTTCTCACGTGAGATAATGGCATCCGTGTCAATGATCCGGCACGTCTTGCAGAGGTTGCTGTGGCAGGGTTGTGTGGTGTCGTGGTCACTGTTCTCCTGAAGGCTGGGTATTGTCATTGATGAAGACGAACATCTCGCCAAGGCCATCCCCACATCCCCACTTCTTGCCTTCAAACAACCGCACAACCTCAAACAGACCATTGTCCTCAGCAAACTACCCAGCCTTCAGGAGAACAGTGACCACGACACAACACAACCCTGCCACAGCAACCTCTGCAAGATGTGCCGGATCATCGACACGGGTGCCATCATCTCACGTGCGAACACCATCCACCAGGTACACGGTACATACTCTTGCAACTCGGCCAATGTTGTCTACCTGATACGCTGCAGGAAAGGATGTCCCGAGGCATGGTACATTGGGGAGACCATGCCTCAGGCAAAATGCGCTGAAACATACATGGAAATGTTGAAATTAGCCCCGACAACGTTGGGCAGTTTCTCTGTTTCCCCTTCCCCCCCTTGATGACTTCGATAAATCCATCCTTATTCCACTTTTAGTGGCTTTCACGTGACTCTATTTCCCTTCCCCCTCCCCAATGATCCCATATTCCTCGTTCATCCCTCTGCAATGCTGCCTCATCTTTCCCTGGTGACCTTTCTGCTCCATGGGGTGAATTTTACAGCCTCCTCCTTGCCTGTGTGTTTGAAGACAGGGGGCAGGGCACATAAAATAAAGCTGAAGCCCACTGCCTTCCCTCCCATCCCTGACCTGACACCCATATGGCGGGGGGTGGGGGGGTGGGGGGGGGGGTGGGTGGGGTAGACAAGGCATCAAGCAGGGTGTCTGCACTTGGACCTATTGAATCCTGTATACGACCAATTAATGGCCACCTTACTGCCTCATTTTGCCACCACCACTGTTTTCCCCCTGGGAGGGGGAAATAACTTCTACTCTGTGCAATGGTGTTGGGCAAATCCAGGGGAAAATCACCTTGAGGGCTTCCCTGTGCCAATTGGAGGTAATCCCATCCCCAAAGTCTTAGCCCCCTCCAGCCCCGCACTCTCCCTGTTAACCTGTCCCCCCCACCTCTTAAACCCAGCTCCCCACTCCCCTTAGAAACATCACTGTCTGCATTGATTAAAAATCTTTCTCGACATTTTAGAAGTACATTATGGCTGAAATAAATTACAGCACTGCAAAGTATATTCAAGTCTATTTTAAAATGCAGCAAGGAGGCACTAAAAGTGATGTATACAACATGGGAGCTATTTATTATTTTGCTTGGAGCGTTACTACGCAACTAGTAATTTCAAAGAGAAGGAAAGAACCCCAGAATATATTTCTAGGAGAAGTCACCTCCAAGTGACATATTGGCAAGAAACAAAGCATTTAAAGATCTACAATGAGTAAAAACAATACTGTGCAGTGGAATGCGTGAGAAATATCTGTGAACGTATTTCACTCCAGAATTTGTAGGTGATAAGATGATCAAAGTTTAAGCGGCTTGTGCAACACATGCTAGAATGTTCTCCCCGGATCCACCCTCTCTTTTCCTTCAAGAAACTCCCTGAAGCCCACCCCTTTGGTTGCACTGCTAATATCCCGTTTAGTTTGTAATCCTTCATTTTCTAAATGATGCTTCAGGCTGGGGCGGCAGGGCAGCACGGTGGTTAGCACTGCTGCCTCACAGCGCCAGGGACCTGGGTTCGATACCTGGCTTGGGTCACTGTCTGTGTGGAGTCTGCATGTTCTCCCCGTGTCTGCGTGGGCTTCATCCGGGTGCTCCAGTTTCCTCCCACATTCCGAAAGAAGTGCTGGTTAGGCGCATTGACCCGAACAGGTGCCGGACTGTGGCGACTAGGGCAATTTCACAGTAACTTCATTGCGGTGTTAATGTAAGTCTTACTTGTGACTAATAAATAAACTTTAAACTTTAAGGGGCCTTTCTTTCTTTTAAAGGGGCTGTATAAAATGTTGGTTATGTTAGTTGTTGGTGGTGATAACAGCTAGAAAGCTAACGCATTTCAATTGATTTATTTCAACATGTTACATCGGTGAGACTGGCAATTCATTACTGAAAAAACAATCAAATTATTTACACAAACAGAAAATGCTGGAAGATCTCAGCAGGTCTGACAGCATCTGTGGAGAGAGAATAGAGCCAACGTTTCAAGTCGACAAAGGGTCATCCTGACTCGAAACGTTGGCTCTATTCTCTCTCCACAGATGCTGTCAGACCAGCTGAGATCTTCCAGCATTTTCCCTTTTAGTTTCAGATTCCAGCATCCGCAGTAATTTACTTTTTTTAAATCAAGTTATTTACACTAGTTGAGCAACCATCTTGCTATTACTGCAACCTGCTGGGCAGGAGGCATTTCGAACATGTGAAACTGTGTAGTAGTTACTACCTTAACAAGTTTTCTGGTTTCCTTGTCAGTATTAATGTGAATGCAAGTCTTTATTCTTCTTTCATAATTACTAGAACAAGATAGTTAGACAAATAAATAGCTGTATGTGTTATTCATAATTGTGAACTTCATTTTCCATTCCAAAGTTTACTGCAGACCAGTAGAAGGTTAAAATCATGGGCACGATCTTATCAGGCATTCATGCCCCATCGGCACTGCAAGCAACGATGGAGAATTTGGCGCTCAGCCAAATCTCCCTTCACTGCAGCGGGACCAGAAAATCCTGCCGGCTTGAAAGGCCGGAAAATCCCACCCCATATTTAACAATAATGGCTACTTGCCAGAAACGACCACGGTGCTGTGGATTTTCTTGGTGGGAGAAAATCATGTCCTCCCTACAGTGCAGAAAGAGGCCATTTGGCCCATTGAGTCTGCACTGACCACAATCCCATCCAGGCCCTATTCCCGTAACCCCACATATTTACCCTACTAATCGTCCTGACACTAGGGTCGATTTATCCTGGCTAATCAACCTAACCCACACATTTTTGGACTGTGGGAGGAAACCGGAGCACCCAGAGGAAACCCACGCAGACACGGGGAGAACGTGCAAACTCCACACAGACAGTGACCCAAGACCGGAATTGAACCCGGGTCCCTGGCACTGTGAGGCAGCAGTGCTTGCCACTGGGCCACCCTGCGGGGTTAAACATATGAACGAGGATCAGGAGTAGGCCACTTGGCCCTTCGAGCCTGCTCCGCCATTCAATAAGATCATGGCTGATCCAATTGTATCCTCTCGCTTACTCCCAGTAACCTGGCCTCCCGTATGTTTCAGTCAAGTTGCCTCTTACTCTTTCAAACTCCAGCAGGTACAAGCCGAGCCACTCCACTTTTTCCAATCAGGGTTCAGTGGTTTTACTCTGCACCCTATAACAGAGTACAGTTTTCACATACACTCAAGTAGAAATTTAACAGTTGTCCACTATCAGCAGGTAAAGTCAAGAATGGGGCCCTGAATACTGGACCATCTCCAATAGTCTTTGTAAATTGCATTTATTCAGATTGACACTAAATTTCACAAGTAGTATTACTCTCTGCACAATTTTGGGAACAGGCAAAATATACAACAGAGTACAACGCTGTAAAACCTCTGTCAGATTCATGCTTAGAAAGCTGGCTCTTCAGACAGACACCTTACACTTTATTGAGCATGGAAAAAGCCTCAACAAAATTCCAAGGAGGTATGTCCTGGTAGTGTAGTGGTCAAAAGCAGGAGCATACGTGATCCCTTATTAATGTTCTGAGGTCTAAATTGCTTTTATAGTCTTTTGCCTGTTTCCCATCAAACATATCTAAGAAAGGTATATTGGTTTGGATGCTGAATGCAACAAAGTATAATTGGTGAAACAGTGTGGAATGCCAAATCACTTTTTAATCAATGTATGGTAAAATTAATATCTGGGAGAATGTTTTTTTATGTTATGATGTTTAATTTAAACAGCATTCATTTTTCCTCTCACCACCCATCCATAAACAGAAAGGTATTTTGGTTTGTTTCCCTCTTTATAAGTGGTGGGGCATTCCCCCATTCCATTGGTTTTTGTGTGGCCCAATTTTCAAAGTAATAACTCCACAGCAAACTTCAGATGGGATGAACTCGAAGGGTTAGTTTAATTGCACACATTCAAAGCACGGGAATAGGGCTGCAATGTCACCTCCACACTCAGACAGTAAAGAGAAGGATAGAGAAAATAAGGGTTTTACAGTGCAGAGAAAGTCAATATTTGTTCATGTAGGTTTCGGAGTCCAGAATCAAAGTAAAATGAGGCATTGTTTCAGGCAGGTCGGTGAGCTGAAAACCGATAATTCACTTTTCCGGTTATCAATCTTGTAAAATCATGGCATGATCTTATCAGACATTCACGCCTCACCGACACTGCAAGCAAGGATGGAGAATTTGGCGCTCAGCCAAATCTGTTTACTGCAGCGGGACCAGTATAGAGCTCACTGACCTCCCTGAAACAATGCCACTTTTTACTTTGATTCTGGACTCTGGAATCTACGGCACAGAAGTTCTAGAAGAAGCAGTGCGGGCCAGGTACCCAACCTTGGCCAGAGCAGAGTTCACGCACCAACCGACTCAAGAACAGCTTCTTCCTTGCTGCCGACAGACTTTTGAATGGACTTACCTTGCATTAAGCTGACCTTTCTCTACACCCTAACTATGACCGTAACACTGTACTCTCCACTCTCTCATTTCCTTCTCTATGAACTGTATACTTTGTATAGCGCGCAAGAAACAATACTTTTCACTGTATGTTAATACATGTGACAATAATAAATCAAATTTAAAAATCCTTCAGTGTGGTCTGCTAGTTAGATAGTAAAGAATAGGCTGAGCTTTGCAGTTCAGCAAGGCAGTATTACTGGATCCATATATCATGACTCTCACCTCTCTACGCTTACATGACAATTGATAATAGCTTACCATGGTCACCATTGGTGTAAGCTAGCTTTCAGGTAAACTAATTGTAAGAATTTTAAACTCCACCAGCTTTCATGGTGGGATTTGAACCCATGTCCCCAGAACAGGGCCCCATGAACCCATGTTCCCAGGGTGCCATGGCGGCACAGTGGTTAGCACTGCTGCCTCACAGCGCCAGGGATCAAGGTTCAGGGTCACAGTCTGTGAGGGGTTTGCACATTCTCCCCGTGTCTGCGCGGGTTTCCTCTGGGTGCTCCCACAGTCCAAAGATGTGCAAGTCAGGTTGATTGGCCATGCTAAATTGCCACTTAGGGCCCCATTTTACCATCAAGTTGCGCCCGTTTTTTGGTGCGTAAACCTTGATAAAGTCGGACGTGAGGCAAGTAGCGCGATCCGCGCCTTCCTCCACGTCGGTTCCCCCTTTACCAAGGCCTGAAAATGGCCGCATTCGGGACCGTGCCCAAAACGGGCACAACAGCCATTTAAATGCATATGCATGCATTTAAATTGACTTAATGGGCTGCACGCCCAACCTGACCGCCACTTCCCCCTTTACTACCACATTCGCCAATCCAGAATCAGCGTGAAACAGACATGCTCCACAAAAGTCCGATTCGGGCGCTCCAGTTAGTGAGGAGCTAAGTGTCGAGCGTCCGACGGCTCTCTGCTTGAGATCGGCGGCGCCGGGGGGGGGGAAGGGGAGGGTCCACTGCCACTCTGCCTGAGATCAGTGAGGGGGAAGCTGGAGGAGGGCCCATTATCGGTCTGGGTGGTGGGGGGTGGGGGGATAAGGGGGTCAGTAATATTGTGGGGGTGGTGCAATGTCTATGTGGGCCAGGGGAGGCGTTATTTGGCCTGGGAGCGATGTGGCAGGGGAGTGTTATTCTATCATTTGTTTTTCTGCGGATGCGCAGTTGGAGGCGCTGATCGGAGCTGCAGGATTTTGGGAGCATTAAGCCCCGCCCACAGGCTTGCGCAGCACGATTCGGACTCGCTGATATTTTTTCAGGCAGGGTGTGTATGGGGGCGCCTGAGAACGGGTCTAAAAGCCGGATCTGAAACACTCCCAGTTTCAAGTCCGTCCAGCACTTAGAATCAAAATGGTTAAATGGGGCCCTTAGTGTCAGGGGGACTAGCAGGGTAAATATGAGGGGCTACGGGGATAGGGGCTGGGTGGGATTGTGGTCGGTGCAGGCTTGGTGGGCCGAACGGCCTCTTTCTGCACTGTGGGATTCTAAGATTCTATGATTGTAACATTAATGCTGACCTCTAGATTACTCATCCAGTGGCAGTGCCAATATGACACCATCTTCTCATGCAAATTGTGGTTAGCACAAACTGAATCTCTTTGAGATTTGGTGTTTGTTTAAAGAATGTTGTGTGGGAACGTTTAAACGTGCCACACCCTGGGTCGAATTCATAACATAACATAGCTTTCACTAATTGCACTTGTTTACTGGCTTTTTGAGAAGGCTCAAAAGATTTAATTGTTTCTTTTTGATGCAAGGACACTGATAGGCATGTTTTAAAACTTCTGCATATAATCTTCTACTTTGATTTAAGAAACTGATGACTGTAACGTCACATAAATAGTTCAGTACGCATGTTTGAAAAGTCATTTAAAATGGGGTTACTCACAGACAATGGATTGCTTACATTTTGCGATGGGCCCATTTTCAGCTGCATTAATCAAACTGCACCAAGTTGCCACAAATGTGTCAAGGAATATATTTCAGAGCGGTTGTTTTTAAATAAAGACTGCGTTTCATAGTGCTGTCCTGGTGTGCTGGTTCATGGCGGAATTTGCGTTGACCGATACGCAAATGAGCTTGAGGGGTCTTGAGGGGTTGATTCTAAGTGCTGGACGGACTTGAAACTGAGAGTGTTTCAGATCCGACTTTTAGACCCATTCTCAGGCGCCCCCATACGCACTCTGCCTGAAAAACAAGTGGGCCCAAATTGCACCCAGATTGTGCCCAAAGCGGAAACTCAGCCACAAGATGTTTGGCTGCCTGATTTCAACTCGGTGAAGGTGAGCGGGTTTTGAGTGAGTTAAAAATCTCACCCTTTGGGTGGGATATTCCAGTCATGCCCGGCACTAACACCTGAAATTTCCGCTCGAGGTCAACAGATCTTTGAACGTTCCTTCAAGTTTTCCGTCCTCCCGCAACAATTCCCACAGCGGGTGGGCGGGACTAACAAACATACACTTTTGTATCAGTAAAGATGACAAAAGGGCAGCACGGTGGCACAGTGGTTAGCAGTGCTGCCTCGCAGCGCCAGGGACCCGGGTTCAATTCTTGGCTTGGGTCACTGTCTGTGTGGAGTCTGCACGTTCTCCCCATTTCTGCGTGGGTTTTCTTTGGGTGCTCCGCTTTCCTCCCACAGTCCGAAAGACATGCTAGTTAGGTGCATTGGCCATGCTAAATTCACCCTCAGTGTACTCGAACAGACGCCGGAGTGTGGCAACTAGGGGATATTCACAGTAACTTCATTGCAGTGTTAATATAAGTCTACTTGTGACTAATAAATAAACTTTAAACAATGAAGATATCGAGTTGTCGTAAAAATGGAAAAGCTTTGCAAATGTCCTTTTACTGAAGGAAAAACCACTGTTGTTTCCTGGCCGGGATCTGACTCCAGCCCAATGCCAACCTGATTGACTCCTTTCTGCCCCCAATTCACTCAGTTGGACCAGGCCTCCGCAGCAGGACTCCAGAGGCTGCCCCACCACTACCTTCTCGCGGCAGTGAAGGGTAAGCAACAAATGCCGGCCTTGCCAGTGATTTTGATTTGATTTGATTTGATTTATTACCGTCACATGTATGAACATACAGTGAAAAGTATTGTTCTTGCGCACTATACAGACAAAACATACCGTTCATAGAGAAGGAAACGAGAGGGTGCAGAATGTAGTGTTACAGTCATAGCTAGGGTGTAGAGAAAGATCAACTTAATGCAAGGTAAGTCCATCCAAAAGTCTGACAGCAGAAGGGAAGAAGCTGTTCTTGAGTCAGTTGGTACGTGACCTCAGACTTTTGTATCTTTTTCCCGACGGAAGAAGGTGGAAGAGAGAATGTCCGGGGTGCGTGGGGTCCTTAATTATGCTGGCTGCTTTGTCGAGGCAGTGGGAAGTGTAGACAGAGTCAATGGATGGGAGGCTGGTTTGCGTGATGGATTGGGCGATATTCACGACTTTTTGTAGTTCCTTGCGGTCTTGGGCAGAGCAGGAGCCATACCAAGCTGTGATACAACCAGAAAGAATGCTTTCTATGGTGCATCTGTAAATGTTGGTGAGAGTCATAGCTGACATGCCAAATTTCCTTAGTCTTCAGAGAAAATAGAAGTGTTGATGGGCTTTCTTAACTATAGTGTCGGCATTGGGGGACCAGGACAGGTTGTTGGTGATCTAGACACCTAAAAACTTGAAACTCTCGACCCTTTCTGCTTCGTCCCCATTGATGTAGACAGATTCTCACACACCACAAATAAACCCAAGAAACAAATGAAAGTGCTGCAAAGGAACGGAAATGAGAGTCAGACAGATGGCGCGAAAAGGTCCAGAAAAGGGTGTGAGGCATGCCCGGGCTAGCTGTAAAAGGTCTGATCGCTGGCAGTCAATGCAGGGCTGAAATATGTGAGCCACTCGTTACTAGTTTGTGATGAGAAATAGCACCCCCACCCAGAAATGCAACCTACAATTAATCCTCCTCCTTTTCACAGAGCCATTTGTAAGAGAATTTTTAAAAAAACTTCCAATTGTCTCCATGGTAGCAGAGTTACCACCGTCAGGCGGGGAGGCAAAGCAAGGCCGAAAAATAAACACTCTTTCTCTTGAGGAAGACAGTGGGATTTCTGCACTTGGATTATATCTTTAGTCTATAAAGCCGCTGCAAACACAGGATTTATCTTATCTTGCCCACCCTATCCCCGAATCTACTTGACACCATCCTCCCCCGCCAACCCCCCCCCCCCCCCCGCCTCCCCGGCAACAGGTTTTTTTGTGGGGTGGAGTATGGGGAGATGGAGAGGTGGGGGTGGGGACTGCAAAGTAGGTCCAATGACTGCGATTGGAGGTCCTGATTGATTTAAAGGCAGGGCCGCTCTTAAATGGTCTGAATCGGATTCTCGGCAGCCAGATTGAAAGGCGAGTGGGCTGTTGGGGGGGTAAGCATGCGGCACCTGGCCACAGCCGGGGGATGGTGGATGGGAGTGCGGAAAGGGGTGGGTGCTGGTCAGATCGCAAGGGTAGGTAAGAGTGGGAATGTTTTTGGCCCACGAGCAGTGCTGGAAACGCAGTTAGCTGTTCCACCCAGCCTTTCTTGCCTCCCTTTGGCTGCTGGGTTTCCTGATTCCCAGGAGGTACAGTCAGCTGCATTTAAATCTTGACGAGAGATAAAACCATAGGCTCCGGCCTCATTAAAATGATCAACCGGCCTCCAGATTTCCTGCCCCCATCCTGCCTCAGTTAAAACTGGAATTGGCCATGGTAAGATCAGGTTTCCCATTTCCTTATTTTTAGTCCCCACCACTTCCCTCCTGCAAACCCCTTGGGGTTAGAATTGCTTCCCCCCGCCTCCACCCCCATCCCAAAGGTTGAAATGATTTTAGATAGGGAAGCAAAAGAATTGGGGAAAGTGTTAGGTCAATAAGTGCTGGCAAGTGGGATTAGGTGGGCAGTTTCGGGCCTTTCATGCATCGGTGCAGAATCGGTGGGCCGAAGGGCCTCTTCTGCACAGTAGTATTCTGTGATTCTGTGAATACTTTCACAAGTACTAAAATATTGAAAAAGGACACAGAACGCTAAAAAGGGTTAATGTTTATTTCAGTAACTTCCGAACACAACCAAGATTGAGTGTCTCACTGAAGGAATTGAGGATGGCATTCGCAGTACAAAAAATGGACTGTGTGCGGCGTGTGATTTTTGCGACCACTGGTAACCTGTGACCTTTCTAACATTGCAGAATATGACAAATGGCCTAATAAGCTGTGTGAAGGTTTTATTAAGGCTTCGGATATCTTTCTCACTGATGGTTGTTTTATTTATATAGGACTGAAAGTCAACGACTTTGAAGCCCTTTCTCTTGGATATGTGTGTGATCATTTGAATTTTTTAAAGAAATAGTCTCATTTTAAGAGCATCAATTTCTGGGAATTGCTGCTAGGAAGGCTTCGAAATGCTGAAAATATTAATTTTTTGAAGTTGGAGTGACAGAACTCACAACACGACAAATACATGAATAGGATGGGAATAGAGGGATATGATCTCCTGAAGGGTAGGAGGTTTTGCTCACACGGGCAGCATGGTGGATGCAGGCTTGCAGGGCCCAACGGCCTGTTCCCGTGCTGTAACTTTCTTTGTTCTTTGTTCTTGTTCTTTGTTCTTTGTTAACACTGTGTCAGGTAAAATAACCCCTTCCAGTCCTGCTGAGGGCAATCCCCCTCTGGCGTGTTCCCCAGCAGCGGGAAGGGCGAGCCATGTAAAACATGGTGGGAAAGGAAGATCCCACTGGCGGCCAATGGTGAGCCGCCTTCGCTGCTGGAAAATGAGTCAGGAAGAACAATCCCGCCCGATGTAACTGTTTGAAGTTCTTTCGCTGCCCTGTTAAATTCACGCTTTATTGTATCACAAACTGTGAACACCCGGGTAGTATTTAATCCAACAGTCGATAAAGTAGCACGCTGTGGAGCAGGATGAGCTTAAAATCATTGTAGTATCGAATGTCAACCCATCGAGCAATGGAAGGAATGAATGAAAACAATGATGTTGTATTTGAAAGCATGCCACTGGGGGCTCTTCGATGGAAATTCTTGCTGGGCGCTGTGGCAAAGATTAGTTTTCTTTGGTTTCTTTTGTGTCAAGAATTTTGTTAAACGGCCTTTAAAATAAGCAATATTTAGCAAAGAGGGGGTTGCTGGAATAGTGGACGAGATCAAAATAGATCGAACAGTACAAAGTGGATGTAATGGGATGCCTCCCACATTGGTGAGTAAAATTAGTTTAGAAATTGCAAAGGTGCTGGCCACAATCCTCCCAACGTTCTTTAGAGAGATAGTGCCAGAGGGCTGGAGGATTGCAATTGCTGCACCTTTGTTCCAGAGGATTAGGGTAAACCTGGCATTTACTCGTCTGTTTTAGAAATAATAATCCTGAAGAAAATTAACAATGACTTGGACAAGCACGGCGGGCCAACATGGATTTGTTAAGGGAGAAGGATGTCTGACTAATTTAATTCGATGTTTTTTTTGATAAGGTGACAGAGGGTGAATGAGAGGATGAGTGAGGCCAGTACAGTTGATGTATGAACTTTCAAAAGGCTGGAGCTCCACAAATGAGGCTTGTTAACAAAATTAAACCCATAGGATTAAATGGACAGTGAAGAGCATAGATACGAAATTGGCTCAGGGATATAAAGTCATGTTGTTGTCAATGGATGTTTTTCAGAATAGAGTGAGGTATAATGGAGTACTCCAAGGCTCGACACCAGGACCTCTGCTGGTTTTGACTCACATTAATGACTTTGAACTTGTAGATATAGGACAGAGTTTCAAAACTCACAGATAATGGGAAATTTTGAAGGGTAGTAAACAGTGAGGAAGATAGCAACAGATTTGAAGTGGAATAAGACAGGCTGGTGGAATGAGTGGACACATGGCAGATTAAATTCAACATTGGAAAGTGTGAAATGAGACATTTTAGTGGGACAGATAAGCAGAGGCAATACGAGCTAAATAGAGGAATTTTAAAGAGGGTATAAAAAGAGGTTGGCTTTGTCCACCAATCTTTGAAGTTGGCAGATCAGGTTATCAAAGCAGTTAATAAAGGATCATGGAATTTACAAATAGAGGCATAGAGCACCAAAGCCAGAAAGTTACATTAGACCTGCATAGTATTGTGTCCAATTCACTCAAAGTGGTTCACTTTGGGAAGGAGCCAAAGGCTTTGGGGAAGCGACAGAAGAGATTTATTGAAATGATTTTCAGGAGGAGGGTTTAGAATTATATGAAGAAGCTGAGGCTGTTCTTCGAGCAGAGGAAGCTGAGAAGAGAATTGGCAAAGGAGTTTAATGTCTTGAAGGATTTTGATAGCACGAAGAAAGATAAACTGTTACTGGCTGATGGGTTGACTACCCTGTTGGACTTTAACCTGGTGTTGTGAGACTTCTTACTGATGGGTTGATAACCAGAGGACAAATATTTAAGGTGAATAGCAGAAGAACAAAAGATCACACGAGGAAACCCTTCTTTATGTAACATGTAGTTCTGATTTGGAATTTAGTGACTGATAAGATGGTTGATACAGATTCAACAGTAAGCTAACACAATTAAATTAGATAAGTACCTGAAGGAGAAAATAATTACAGGAATGTGGCGAAGGAATGGGGGAATGGGACAAACAGCCTCCTTCCATGTTGCACTATTTAATGATACCTTGATAAAATGCAATACTGAGAATCATTCTAACCATCTAACTCTGAACAAGTGAGGTCAGAAGTGAAATAAGTCCAGACCTATTTCAGGACATCGATGTCTGACAATTGTGTTAACTAGGCATGGTTTTTCAATATATTTCAACAGCCATTTACTGGGGGCTTTACAAAAGTATTAAAGCACCAATAATTTTATTGGATGAAATGGTTTGTGTTTTTTTTTCGTCCCGAAACCATAAAATCCCGCCCGAGGTCAACAGACTTTTCCATTGTCTGTCCCTCACCCGCTCCGATTTCCGTGGTGGGCGGGGCGGTAAAATTCCAGCCAGAATGTTTCCGATCATTTATCTCGCCTGACCTATTGCATTAGATCAAGTTGTACATTACTGGTGGAGTAACTACACTTATATCCAATTATGTCCACTGCGATAACTTTTTAAAAATTCATTCATGGGACATGGGTGTCGCTGGCTGGCCAGCATCTATTGCCCATCCCTAGCTGGCCGAGGGCAGTTGAGAGTCAACCACATTGCTGTGGTTCTGGAGTAGGTCAGACCAGGTAAAGACGGCAGATTTCCTTCTCTAAAGAACATTAGTGAACCAGATGGGTTTTTCCTACAATGGTTTTATGGTCATCAGTATTCTTAATTCCAGATTTTTTTTTATTGAGTTCAAATTCCACCATCTGCCTTGGCGGGATTTGAACCCAGGTTCCCAGAACATTAGCTGAGTTTCTGGATTAATTGTCTAGTGATAATATCACTAGGCCATGGCCTCCTCTCATACTCACATCTGAGTGGTTGCCAGAAGAATATATATTCATGGCCCTTGCCTGTTGGCAGCAGTGATTTAGAAGGTTGCAATTCAACTGGGCAGTTTTGATAACATCGTGGAACCCAAGAACAAAGCAAAGCTTTCTAGATGTTGGCAGAGCTCTGAAGTCCACTTTGAGCCTTAATCTCACGACCAGTTAATGGTTAATACATTTAATATGTACCAAACCTCTTTTTTCTTGAAGTGGTGCTTTGTTTCGACATGCTGTGACTTGAAGTGGCAAAGCAGGTTCAGCTCCCCCACCCTGTCCATCCCTCCCTGCTGAGTTTCTGCGGAGAGGAAAGAAGATTAAGAGAAAGAGAAGAATTAAAAGGATTTTTAAAGATTTGTTGATTGGCATTGTGGATATTTGTATCCTTTATTAAAGCAATGAAAAAACACAAATATAATCGAAATAGATGTGCGTTGCTTTAAGTAGTAACTTCAGCAATTGAGTTTATGAATGATTTGATGGGAAGAGCACTTTCATCATGATATTAAACAGAAGTGCCTGACAGATGGCAGGAGTGAATGCACAGCTGATCAGTGCTGATATCTAACTGAAGTAAATACAGTTGCTAGGATTGAATTGAAGGCTGGAGAGGCTGGACATTTCGCAAGCAGAAGTAGACAGATGCCGAGTTGGAATAATAGGAAGCACGCATGTGCATTTTCGTAGAACCATAAGGTCCCTACAGAAGGAGGCCATTCGGCCCATCAAACTTGCACCGACAACAATCCCACCCAGGCCCCATCCCCACAACCCCACGCATTCACCCTGCTAATCTCCCTGCTAATTTTGAGAGGTAACAAGTTGCAACCAAAATATGGAACAGTAAATTGAAAGAACGTAAAGATTATCATTTAATCTCGCAGCATGTGCCCAAGTCACTTTGTTGGGGCAGTTGTACCACTTGTATCTTAGCTTTCAGATAGAGCGCTGGGGAGGGTGGGGGGCAAGTGAGATTGGCACACTATCTATGTAACTATATACAGATAATAAACTACAAAGGGTTGTGAATCCGTGGAATTCCTGCCCAGTGAAGCAGTTGAGGCTACCTCATTGAATGTTTTTAAGACGAGGATAGATAAATGTTTGAACAGTAAAGGAATTAAGGGTTATGGTGAGCGGGCGGGTAAGTGGAGCTGAGTCCATGAAAAGATCAGCCATGATATTATTGAATGGCGGGGCAGGCTCGAGGGGCCAAATGGCCTACTCCTGCTCCTAGTTCTTATGTTCTTATAAACAGAAGCACTGGAAACCATTGGCAACAAACGGTACTTTTGGTACGGCTGATTGTTTCAGAGGTCAATGAATCAAGCTTTCGATCAGAAGGAGCTGATATTTTATGGAAAGTTCACCAATGATGGCAGTGGGTTTTGTTTGTCTTTTATTGGGAAAATTAGGATTCTGGAAACGTGCTCGCTAATAATTACCGAGTTGTACCTATTTGCTGGAACTGATTAATAGTGGCTTGCGGCTGACTTTGCCCTCAAGCAATTAGTATCTGTTGAAATATGAGGGGGGTTTTTGGCCAGGCTGTGCTGAATTACACAATCTGCTGTTCGATATTGTCAATCTTACATTTACGTTTTATACCCCTGCAGCATTCAGGAAATGCATTGCTTCGGTTTTGGGTTTGTGCGAACTGGGTGGGGCTATCTTAGTTGTTTTCTTTATTTTTTAAAAATGCGGTCAGTTATTGAAAGCAACGTGTGACTAACTTTGGAAAGATTGAGTGGGTAGGAAGATGTTCAAGGGGGTTAGGATAATACAGAAGTGAGCCTGGAAAATTCCAGGAGGATTAAAGAAAGCCAATTTGTTTTTGTTTGATGTACTGAATCACTTGGTCTCTGATTCCTAAAGAGTAGGATCTCATCTCTACTAAAGAGTCATGCTACCCGGATCTATCCCGGATACGTACCTTCAGCAGAGTGGCTGGCCCCACTGTTCAGCAGGAGTGGGACAAGTGGGCAGCATGCACTTACATAGGGCAATGCTAAGACCGCAGCCGGGATTTTATGACCCTGCTCAGGCGAGGCTCGTAAAATCCTGCCCGAGGTCAATGTCCCGATTCTGGGGCAGGCGAGGCGGTAGAATTCAGGCCCGTATCTCCAATGCTGTGTGCAGTTTCAGCCTCCCTGTTTAAGGAAGGATGTAAATGTGTTGGAGGCAGGTCAGAGGAGGTTCACTAGATTGATACCTGGAATGAGCGCTATGCCTTGTGAGGAAAGGTTGGAAAGGCTGGGCTTATTTTCATTAAGAGTCTAGAGGAGTGAGGGGTGACTTGATTGGCTTTTACAAGATCCTGAACAGGTAGACACAGAAATAATGCTCCCTCTTGTGGGTGAGTCCAGAACGAGGGGACATTGTTTTAAAATTAGGGATGGCCCTCACAGGACAGAGATGAGGAGAATTTGTTTTCTGTCAGAGGGTTGTGCAATTTTGGAACTCTTTACCTCAGAAGACAATGGAAACGAGGTCACTGTTTTTAAGACAGAGGTAGGTAGATTCTTGTTAGGCAAGGGAATCAAAGCTTATTGGGGGTAGATGGATCAACGCAAATGGATCATCCTTGATTCATGGGCGGCACAGTGGTGAGCACTGCTGCCTCACAGCGCCAGGGACCCAGGTTCGATTCCCAGCTTGGGTGACTGTCTGTGTGGAGTTTGCATATTCTCCCCGTGTCTGCGTGGTTTTCTCCGGGTGCTCCGGTTTCCTCCCACAGTCCAGAGATGTGCGGGTTAGGTTGATTGGCCATGCTAAATTGCCCCTTAGTGTCAGGGGGACTAGCTAGGGTAAATGCATAGGGTTATGGGGATAAGGCCTGGGTGTGATTGTGGTCGGTGCAGACTTGATGGGTCGAATGGCCTCCATCTGCACTGTATGATTCTGTGATCTTATTGAAAAGCGGAGCAGGCTTGGGAGACCAAATGGCCCACTTCCATTCCTATGTCGTATGTTCATATTTTAGCACAGATGATCCAAATCTCCAACCTGCTGGGAGATGGGCAAGTTACTGTTGGGTGACACTTTATCCTATAGACTAAAAACTAGAGATATCAAAACTGAAAAGGTCAAGTGCTGGGCAGTCTTAGAACTTGAACATAGAACTTGCTCGCTGAGAGTCAAGAGCTTGGGTCCCAAATTATATCTGACGGAGTGCATGCCTGGTTTGAAAACTCCCCACTTCAGTCAGTTAAATTTAGACCTATAGCTGTTTATGGCAAAATGTTCACTACTTTTAAAATGTGGGAGATAGCAGTGCTCATCAAAACAATTGGGTGAGTAAATGAGCTGAAAATGCTTTCCTTCTCCACATTTGGTTTTATCCCCCACTATTTCCTTGCACACTGCTGCATTCAAATGTTTTCTCAGCAACATGGAAATTTTTCACAACAGGTGTGGGCCCTTTCGCTCAACATTTCCTCTTGATTTTGTACAGCAGAGATCAAAGTGAAACTTTAATCACCAAAACATCGCTGCATTATCCAGTCAACAGAGAGCAACAAATCTCACAAACCACAGATGTCTAAGTGACAAATAAGTACGTAAACCCCAGGCATTTCCCCGAAACCAAAAGTCAGCATGGGCTGTTTTTCAGTGAATCAATCGGCTGTTCCACATTGGTGTCACTCCCGCACTCCACTGCTTCTTCTGTTTTCACTTTTATATTTGTGAGGTGTTCCTGGGGCAATTGCTGAGTTTTTACTGACTTAGATGTTTAAACGCCCTTCCATAACGAGTACCTCCCTTGTTGTTTGGTGAATCTCTTTCACAACTAGTTTCCTCATTCTATCATTGGCGCCCAAGCCGCCAGCTGCAAAGACCCTAGGCGGGATTTTACGGCCTTGCTCTTCCCGAAACGATAAAGTCCTGCCCGAGGTTAACAGACCTTCCCATTGTCCACCCATCGCCCGCTCCAATTCCCATGGCGGGCGGGGCGGTAAAATTCCAGCGCCTATGTTCAGAAATTCCCTCCTTAAACCACCCCACCATTTTCCTTCTCCGACCTCCTAGTTCTATCAGAAGCTGCTTAAAACCTACTTCTTTGGTCAGATGTTTGGTCATCCATCTTAATGGACAGGACTTTCCTGCTAGCTTCGGGACAGATGCCAGGACCTGATGGGACTCCTGAAGCCATGCTTGCCAGGAATCAGAGCAGGGGGGCTATTTTCCCTGGGGAGCTCCTTAACTGATGGCCTTCAAGCTCACTAACCTAATAAAGGAGGACTTCCTTTGATGTCGGCCCAATCAGCTGCAGAGGCTGTGGAGCCCCGGTGAGGGAGGTGAAAGCTGCTGAGGTATGTAGGGCAACCTGAGGGCACTTCTTCATGGAGGACTGAAAATAATGAAATATTTTAGAAAGGCCAAGCAGGCCTCCGATTGGAAAAGAAAACCCTCCGGGTGGCAGTGCTTCAGTCCACAGGAAAGATCTTTCCTGCCCACAGCCCCTTCTTTCGGGGAATGGAGCCTGTGATAATCGATCTGTTTGGCCATTTATGAACAGACCTTCCATGGTTATCAAGATCTGGAGTAGGACTTGAACCCAAATCTCTGCAGTGTAGAAGAGGCCATCCAGCCCATCGAATCTGCACTGACTGTCCGATCCAGCATCCCACATAGAACCTCCCCTCTGCCTTATCCCGGTAACCCTGCGCATTTACCATGGCTAATCCACCTAATCTACTGATCTTTGGACACTAAGGTGCAATTTAGCATGGTCAATCCACTGAACCTCCACATCCTTGGATTGTGGGAGGAAACCGGAGTGCCCAGAGGAAACACATGCAGACACGGGGAGAGCATGCAGACAGACAGTGACCGGAGGCCGGAATTGAACCCGGGTCCCTAACGCTGTGAGGCAGCAGTGCAAGCCACAGTGCCACAGGACTTCCACCAGATTATGTTAACTGATTTCTTACTGATGTTGATCGGACTTTGCTGTGCCAAACGTGGCACTGCATTTATCTATGTCACAACATCTTTCAAATAATCATTATGAAGTGCTTTGAGACAACCGGCGTATCTGAAAGGCGCGATATGAACTCAGGTAGTTTCATTCTGGAAACAAGGGGTGTGATTTTCCGGCTGTTTCTGAAGATCCCGCTGAAGGCGACCCCCGTTGTGGGTTCCTCAGTTGCGGGATGGACGAGCCACGCAAACTACCATTGACATGAGCGGGATAGGAAGATCCCAATGATGAACTGCATCCGCTGTGGGAAAATCTGCTGCAGAAGCGCTAGAAACTTCCGGCCAATGAATTTTTTCGAGAGAGGTGAATATTTTAGTATATTACAACTTTCACAATTTAGAACTGTGTTTAAATATCCTGAGTTACAGAGAGAGATTGAATAGGTTGGGACTTTATTCCCTGGAGCGTAGAAGATTGAGGGGAGATTTGATAGAGGTGTATAAGATTTTGATGGGTATAGATAGAGTGAATGCAAGCAGGCTTTTTCCGCTGAGGCTAGGGGAGAAAAAATCCAGAGGGCATGGGTTAAGGGTGAAAGGAGAAAAGTTTAAAGGGAATATTAGGGGGGGCTTCTTCACGCAGAGAGTGGTGGGAGTGTGGAATGAGTTGCTGGATAAAGTGGTAAATGCTTTTAACATTTAAGAAAAACTTGGACGGGTTCATGGATGAGAGGGGTGTGGAGGGATATGGTCCAAGTGCAGGTCAGTGGGACTAGGCAAAAAATGGTTCAGCACAGACAAGAAGGGCCAAAAGGCCTGTTTCTGAGCTGTAATTTTCTATGGTTCTATGGTTCTATGGAATAGATCCTATTAAAGCATATTGCCCATTCTCTGAACCCTACTGATTTCATACAGATCATCCTTTCTTTAGCATTTATTAACATTGGATTGTGATATAACTAATGGGGTCGGCCGAAGGATGCAATACTTACAGCTTAGTTAATTTTAACTGGATAAAATGGAGCTGAAATTGTTTTGTGCATGACTAGTTAAGGGAGATATAACTCGTGGAGTGATCTTTATCTCTCCATTCCTCTCCCAGGAGAAAAGGCAAATCCTAAAGATATTATCTACATTAGTGAATGAAGAACTGGACCACAGGAACGTTGTGTGTGTTTCAACTTGATTGGACGTACTTGGAGTCATTGTTTAAGCATATTTTGCAATGGTTTTGTATTGCTGGATAAAACGCCAAGAGCAATGAAATGTGTCACTGATTCCATTTTGTTCTCAGGCTGCGGAAGTTTAGTTCTAATCCAACTATTAATCCAAACTTGCTTGGTTAGACAGGAATGATTCAACCTGAAACATGAACCTGTCTTTTCTCCACCACAGATGCTGTCTCTTGGCAGTCTATTTGCCGCGTTTTTGGTTTGCCTTTTGGATTTCCAACATTTGCAATTTTTTTTTCCATTGCCAAGGGCTGGCACGGTGGCACAATGGTTAGCACCGCTGCCTCATAGTGCCAGGGACCTGGGTTCAATTCTGGACTCGGGTCACTTCTGTGTGGAGTTTGCATATTCTCCACATGTCTGCATGGGTTTTCTTCGGGTGCTCCGGTTTCCTCCCACTGTCCAAAAGATGTGGAGGTTAGGTGGTTTGGTCATGCTAAATTGCCCCTTAGTATCAGGGAGATTAGGAGGATAAATACATGGGATTATGGAGATAGGGCTTGAGTGGGATTGTTGTCAGTGCAGGTTCGATGGACCAAATGGCCTCCTGCTCTGTAAGGATTCTATGATTTCTTTTTGTCATAGCATTTCAGTCGACAGCCTCTAAAACAAGCCATTCCAATTGGCGTGGAGTTTGTTTTTAAGGTGAAGGCAATCGAGGGTATGATGCTCTGAGTGTGACTGGAGTCCAACTGAACTGAAAGCTCCAACGGTCCCTGAATGGCCAATATCTTGTAGTGTTTATCCATAACCTAAACTGCGGGTCCTTCCACTCTGGCAAAAACTGTTCTTTTTCAAATGCTTGCATGCAAGTGTCGAAGACATTCACAGCAGCAGCCGGCTGGGATTGTATATGGGTTTGACTCCCAGTGGTTCCCAAAGGGTGCGGCGCGCCACACTGGTGCGGCGAGAGAGGATGGCGGGAAGATTCAAGGACAATCAAAGAAACATTTAAACATGCATGTATAGAAACCCGTAGAAGTTTCCAGATTTCATGCCATCTCTCTTTGTGTTAAGACTTGACACCAGTGTGGCGCGCCGTACCCTTTGGGAACCACTGCGTGTAGCCAAAACATCGGCACATATATCAGAAAGGAGTTTAATACCCACTGTCGCGTGATCTGTGGGATTGTCAGTGCTCGGGTAAGCCCGAGGGGAATGGTATAAAGGGCTGGGACTTCCTGACCCAAACTGAATAGGATCTCTGTGGGGATGAAAGTATAAATGAGGTATTAGATAAGAAAACAACGGCTCTTGTCAGCGTGTCTTTACTGTGGGGCAGTGTTGTGGGAAAACAGAGAGGATTGCAGCATTGTGGAGGGAGATGAATGAAAACGATAACTCGCAGATTGGCGACATAGGGACTGGTGGGAAACGAACAGGAAATGATTGCGATTCTAAATGAGAGGTTTAAGAAATGGGTCAAGACAAGAGGTTAAAATCAAAGAAGTGAGGAAGAATGAGTAGACTGATTATGATGTATGATAGCCTGAAGGATGAGAATTTGTGTAACAAAGCAATGGAGGAAACTGGGATGATAAATTTGTGGTATTTCAACTACTGTGAATACTGATTTGCTGGATGAGACTTTCCTTGAAGAAATGTCAGGAGTTTAAGTTTAAAGTTTATTTATTACTGTCACAAGTAGGCTTCACTGCAATGAAGTTACTGTGAAAATCCCCTAGTCGCCACACTCCGACACCTGTTCGTATACACTGAGGGAGAATTTAGCACGGCCCATGCACCTAACCAGCACGTCTTTCAGCCTGTGGGAGGAAACTGGAGCATCCGGAGGAAACCCACACAGACAGTGACCCAAGCCTGGAATCGAACCCGGGTCCCTGGCGCTGTGAGGCAGCAGTGCTAACCACTGTGCCACCCTGCTACCCATGGTAGAAAAGGCTTTGTAAAAGCACCAATTTGTTTTAAATCTTTCAAAGAGTAGGAGTGAAATGGGTGGGCAATGACTTGAATGGGCAAATCCTTTCCACTACTGTCTTTATATGTTCCGATACTTGAAGTCGAAGTCCCCAAGGGAGTGTTTCTATTGGAGACAACAGGACCAGTTTACAATCTGCCCTCATTGCAGGCAGGCAGTTGCAATGGCAGTGGCAGGCGACTTGCACACTTCGCCTCTGCTGCCATCCCTTAAGCTTGCAATGTGAATCTGCTCCTTTGAGCAGGTGAGTGGGACAGCTGCCAGCAAGACAACTTCTTTTCAGACGAGGATCAGGCTGCAAGCTGGTCTGGGGCCCGATTACAATTTTAACTTGAGGCCTGCCCAGAAAGCGATTTTGGTTTCCTTGTCAGACCAACCCGGTGGCATGCAGGTCCCAGGCCGTAAGATGTCCAGAGAGGGAAGTCATTTTTAGCTTCTTTTTTTTGTTTTCTTGTGGGTTGGAAGGATAGGCCCCTGGTCCCAGGCTTCTCTTCCTGTCTTCTCACCATTGTGGCTTCTTGACCTTCCTCTTAAACATCACATTGCTCAGCTACTGAAATATTCGTGACTTCACCTCATCGTACAAAATTATACAAGACACATATTTGATTTTAAAATGAGGGCAGTAGGATTGTACATTCATCAATCACACATTTAAATTCAACAGTGGAGAAACAGATTGCACTTTAACAGGTATATTTAACATAAGCAGAAACGCACCAGCCCAACAATCTTTGCTGGCCTGAATATACTTATGTTACTTTTTCCACACCTTATCAGTTAATATAAGAATGCAAGAAATGGAAGCAGCAGAAGGCCATTTGGCCTCTCGAGTCTACTTTGGAATTGATTATGGTCATGGCTGATCTGACCATGAGTATTGGTGCCCGGTATGGTCACTGTTACGCTATTAATTTATTGCCTGTATTTTCCTCTGTTCATGAGTGTTAACATAAAGTGGGGTCGCTCCCCTGCTCCAACTGCACTTTTTTTTACTGACATGAGCGAAACGTGGAGAAGGTGGCCCTATTTCCGTTGGGGATGTTGGTGAGACTCGTTCTTCTTTTGGCGATGGAACCTTCAGGTCCTTTCTTGCGGACGGGAGTGGCAGAAAGGTTCTGCACTGTGTTGTTATGACAACGCTGCAATAATCTACACAATGGCCTCTTTGTGACCCAAGGATGCTTCTCAACACAAGCAAATCAGCGTGTTTGCCAGCCACTATTTTAAACCTATGATCATCCCCTTTTAAGGCAATGACTGCAGGTACCCGCGATGAAAGCGCTGTTCAGAACGACACGGCAATACTATCCGAACACAGTTTAGTAATCAAATGACAGCAAAACATACAGCTGTGTATGTAAAACATGTCGAGGGACATTGAATCACTCTATGCATCCACAGTTTAGGCAACAGGTCTGTCTCTATAGGATTAAAAATGAGTACTGCAATATCAAAGGTATTCCAGTGAATAGTGAGTTGAATGTTTTGGAACTATATCTGCCACTTTTAGGAAACAATACGACAGAGAAAGGCAGGCAGTTACACTCAATTTTTCCATCCTCTGCTACTAATTTGGAAGCATTTGTCACAATAGCCGCTTGGTTATTCCATACAGCGAATCAAGGCAAAACACAAGTGAAACCCCATCAGTAACTCACTCCACACATCCTTCTATCCTTTCTACATCAGACATTTATAGAGAAAAGATACCAAAGGTCATTTCGCAGCATCAGACCCACGCACCTTGTAAATTCAACTGGGAACCAAATAAAATGAGCGCTTAAAAAAAACACTCAAAACTAAAATTAGCTGCTGGTTCTAATCCCAAGACCTTGAAATAAAAATCCATCGCAACCAGAGAGAACATAAATATTGAGTGGAATTAAATTAGCAGGAAAGAGGAGATGGAGCTGGCATAAAGAACCATCCACTTTCCTGATTGTATTTGTAGCAATGTGTTCCTCTAACATGTGTGATTTTGGTTTCCATAGTGAAGTGACAAAAACTCTTCCCCTATCACTGGAGAAGGTGATACAGCAGCAATGAAAACAGCGGTGTGGAGGAATTTATGTCTTTTGAGTAACCACTTTCAACTCTGTCCTGTAAAGCTAAATTATTGTCCTTTCTTGCAACATATTAGAGTTAGTAGTGTGATAATGTTGGATGCGGTTTTGATTTACTCCATTGAACTATTATAGGTTGTCAAATCAGCAGAAACCCATCCACCTTTGAAGAAAGATTTCAGGCAGTACTTGTACTTGTGCCTGATTTCTCTTTCGGAGCACGGCAGAAGGGGCATGTTGTCTACCGCGCAAACTGCAAACATCAGTCTCTGTTTTATTGATCAAAGTGAGCAATATTATAGCAAGGTATTTGGGTACGGTCATTATACAATAGATTGTGAGATTCACTGAGCTTTGAGGGGTTCATAAGGAGGTGAGGGAAAGTACAAGTTGTTCATTGAACCTATGGTATACTACTGAGAAATAATTTTTGTATCATTTGGCAACTGATGCAGTTCAAGAAAGCTCAAGGGCAACTAGGGATGAAGAACAAATACTGGCCTTGTCAGGCTAATCCTGCAAACTGAAATGGGCTGTTGACAATTCAGAGTATCACAAACTCAATTCAAATGGCAGCGTGGCACAGTGGTTAGCATTGCTGCCTCATGCCCAGATGAGCCCTCATTTAGTGGGTGGCATGGTGGCACAGTGGTTAGCACTGCTGCCTCACAGGGCTAGGAACTCGGGTTCGATTCCAGGCTTGGGTCACTGTCTATGTGGAGTTTGCACATTCTCCCTGTGTCTGCATGGGTTTCCTCCGGGTGCTCCGGTTTCCCCCCACAGTCCAAAGATGTGCAGGTTGGGTTGGTTGGCCATGCTAAATTGCTCCTTAGTGTCAGGAGGACTAGCTAGGATAAATACATGGGGTTATGGGGATAGAGCCTGGGTGGGATTGTGGTCGGTGCAGACTCGAATGGGCCAAATGGCCTCCTTCTGCATTGTAGGCTTCTATGATAGGGCTAGGAACTCAGGTTTGATTCCAGGCTTGCATCACTTTTTGTGCGGAGTGTGCACGTACTCCCCGTGTCTGCGTGGGCTTCCTCTGGGTGCTCTGGTTTCCTCCTACTATCCAAAGACGTGCGAGTTAGGTGCATTGGCCATGTTAAATTCTCCCTCTGTGTACCTGAACAGGCGCCAGAGTATGGCGACTAGGGGATTTTCACAGTAACTTCATTGCAGTGTTAATGTAAGCCTACTTGTGGCGCTAATAAATAAATAAAATTAAGAAATAAAATAAATTCTCAGTGCTAGATTATTGAAGGACTATTATGGCACTTCAGCTGATGTTAGCAATGGAACAAACTTCCACAACAGTAATATGTGATGTAAACCTTAATGTAAATCATACATTGTACAATTAAATAGATATGAAGAAAGGGATACTTGTGTTCATACAATTCTGGAACAGTTTAAATGCAGTGAATTACTTTGATTTTTTTGAGGGAAATGCACACATAAAAATCACTCAAATCCAAATGGAATTAGTAGTGAGTTAACTCGTTATTGGTGATAGCAGTTGAGAGAGGGACTGTGTGGTTGAGACATTTGAAGCAACTCCCTACTCTTCAGGTTGGGAGACTTTTAACAACTGTCTGTTGTTAAATATGACCTCAGCATCATATCTCACCTGAAAGGTGGCACTGCCACAATGTTCTGATCCTTTGATGAGGTGCTCCAGCCCTAGAGAGAGTTTTAACCACAGCTTTCGGATCCTGAGTCAAGACTGTTACGAACTGATTCAACTGACACTAGCTGTAGCAACACCCAAGTTACTTAACGCAAACCCCCAAAATGTTTTGTTTTTAATGATTAGTAAAATCACAAATGTTACAATGAAAATGGTCTGATGAAAGTTAATTGTTTTAGTGGTTCTTTTAAACAATTATATTTATTCATTCACATGATGTCATTATTGCTGAGAAGGCCAGCATTCGTTCTTCGTCTCGAGGTGCCCGTGAGTCTTTTTGAACAGCGTCAGTCCATGTGGTGTCGGTACACCCACAGTGTTGTTAGTGAGGGAGTTCTACCCAGCGACACCTGATTGGAACACCAATCTAGTTCCAAGTCAGGATGGTGTGCAAATTGGAGGGAAACTTGCATCCAGCGGTGTTTGCACGTGTCTGCTGTCCTTGTCATTCAAGGTGGTAGGAGTCGCTGTGTCGGAAGATGCTGTCAATGATGTCTTGGGCGAGTTGCTGCTGTGTATCCTGTAGCTGTGATGGATTGATGGTGAAGCGAGGGATTGGGGTGCTAATCAAGTGGACTGCTTTGTCTTGGCTAGTGTCCCGTTTGGGTGTTGTTCGATCTGTACCCATTCATGCAAGTCAAGAGTATTCCATTGCACTCCTGACTTGTACCTTGTGTGTAGTGGACAGGTTTCGGGGAATCAATTACAAACCTCATTCAAATTGGCATTTACACCTTGGCTTTTCCAGGAGGTTAGTTGGGTGATAGAGAGGATTTTGAATGGAGACAGAATACTTGTGCTTTACTCAAGTCCACCTTTCAGCATTGTTCAAACCTATTATATCTCCAGAAAGTAAGAAGCAACACTCCTATTATTGCCCAAGCCTATCCCAGGACAGAGTCTGGACAATCTTCAAATACATTGCACTTCCTAGCATTATTGAAACACTCCATACAAACATTACTGGACCACACCTCCAGGTACCAACCCATTATATCTCCAGGGACCGCTCAAAGCAACCCCCCATCGGTTAGCACCTTGACATACCCTTGGGCAATACCTGGGCAGAACTTTCTGGCCCTTTCTATCAGCAGGATCTTCTGATTCTGCCGAGATCAACCCCTGCCACCAGGGAAGCCGTGCAAAATGCCGTAGACTTCGGCAGGACTGGAAGAACCTGCTGGTAGTCAATGGCGAGCTGCTTCCCCACATGGGAGGCTGGAAAATTCTGACCTGCTATCACTCGAGGATATTTCCAGGCACCAACGTGTTATATTTCCAGGTATCATTCAAAGGTACCTGGAGACTTAATACCTCAAGAGTATCCTTGAGTTAGACCAGGAGATGGTACCTGGGAGTATCCTCGAGTGATACAAAGAAAGAACAAAAAACAAAGAAAATTACAGCACAGGAACAGGCCCTCGGGCTCTCCAAGCCTGCACCGACCATGCTGCCCGACTGAACTAAAACCCCAAAGAACAAAAAAAATTACTTTGAGATATTTTGAGATACTTTGAGGCATTAATCCATTATATCTTCAAGTGTGTATTATCTCTCCAGGTATTGCTCTAGGGTACCTCATGGTGTTAACCTATTGTCTCCTGGTATTTGGAAAGCATACTTCCAGGCGGGTCAACTAAAATGCAGCTTTGAATCTGCTCACATTACAAAGTGTCTTCAAGTCTCTGCCGGTCCAAAGACATCCACGAGTGAGTAGGGTTGGCAGAGGGACAATAGATTCAAATCTACATACAAACATTATGGTCATAATGATTTGAGGTTAAATAATCGTTACTATACTGAATATATTGAGATGTGAAGGAATAGGACCTATAAAATGTGAAGGTGAGAAAGTCTGTACAGAACCGGAAGAAATAGCAGAGGTGCTTAGTGAATATTTTACCTCGGTATTCACGGTGGAAAAAGACCTGGGTGTTGTACTACAGGATTGAGGCGGACTGAAAAGATTGAGTACGCGGACATTAAGAAAGAGGATGTGTTGGAAATTTTGAATAGCATCAAGATAGATAAGTCACCGGGACCGGATGGGATGTACCCCAGGTTACTGTGGGAGGCGAGGGAAGAGATTGCAGGGCCTCTGGCGATGATCTTTGCATCGTCGATGGAGACGGGAGAGGTTCCGGAGGATTGGAGGATTGCGGATGTGGTTCCTATGTTCAAGAAAGGGAATAGGGATAGTCCAGGAAATTACCGACCGGTGAGTCTGACCTCTGTGGTTGGTAAGTTGATGGAGAAGATCCTGAGGGACAGGATTTATGAACATTTAGAGAAGTTTAGTATGCTCAAAAGTAGTCAGCACGGCTTTGTCAAAGGCAAATCGTGCCTTACGAGCCTGGTGGAGTTCTTTGAAAATGTGACTGAACACATTGATGAAGGAAAAGCGGTAGATGTGGTTTACATGGACTTCAGCAAGGTGTTCGATAAGGTCCCCCATGCAAGACTTCTTGAGAAAGTGAGGGGGCATGGGATCCAAGGGGCTGTTGTCTTGTGGATCCAGAACTGGCTTGCCTGCAGAAGGCAGAGAGTGGTTGTAGATGGGTCTTTTTCTGAATGGAGGTCGGTCACCAGTGGAGTGCCCCAGGGATCTGTTCTGGGACCCTTGCTGTTTGTCATTTTCATAAATGACCTGGATGAGGAAGTGGAGGGATGGGTTGGTAAGTTTGCCGACGACACGAAGGTTGGTGGTGTTGTGGATAGGTTGGAGGGATGTCAGAAGCTGCAGCGTGACATAGATAGGATGCAAGACTGGGCGGAGAAGTGGCAGATGGATTTCAACCCGGATAAATGTGTAGTGGTCCATTTTGGCAGGTCAAATGGGATGAAGGAGTATAATATCAAGGGTAAGACTCTTAGCAGTGTAGAGGATCAGAAGGACCTTGGGGTCCGGGTCCATAGGACTCTTAAATCAGCCTAGCAGGTAGAGGAGGTGGTAAAGAAGGCGTATGGTGTGCTGGCCTTCATCAATCGAGGGATTGAGTTTAGGAGTAGGGAGATAATGATGCAGCTTTATAAGATTCTCGTCAGACCCCACTTGGAGTACTGTGCTCAGTTCTGGTCGCCTCATTACAGGAGGGATGTGGAAATGATTGAAAGGGTGCAGAGAAGATTTACAAGGATGTTGCCTGGATTGGTTGGCATGCCTTATGAGGATAGGCTGAGGGCCTTGGTCTTTTCTCCTTGGAGAGACGAAGGATGAGAGGTGACCTGATAGAGGTGTACAAGATGTTGAGAGGTATAGATCGGGTGGATTCTCTGAGGCTTTTTCCCAGGGCTGAAATGGCTGCTACGAGAGGACACAGGTTTAAGGTGCTGGGGAGTAGGTACAGAGGAGATGCCAGGGGTAAGTTTTTCGCTCAGAGGGTGGTGGGTGAGTGGAATCGGCTGCCGTCAGTGGTGGTGGAGGCAAACTCAGTAGGGTCTTTTAAGAGACTTCTGGATGAGTACATGGGACTGAATAGGATTGAGGGTTATAGGTAAGCCTATATATAAGCCGAGGTAGGTAGGGACATGACCGGCGCAACTTGTGGGCCGAAGGGCCTGTTTGTGCTGTATTTTTTCTATGTTCTATGTTCTATATTCTGATGAGCTGTGAATGTGCACAGCCTTTCCTCATGAGAAATTGAATATGCGCTCCATACTAATTTTTTAAAAAGCACTGCCTAATTGGTATTGGATTTGAATTTTTGTGGTGAACCTTGGGAAGAATGATTAAGGCCAAGCTAGTGTTGGGTGCCTTGGAACACCAGGTACAGGAAGATTAAGGAGCATGGTCTTCGAATGAACTTTCCAGGGTGACCCAACTTTCCTTCCAATCGTCAGTCTAATGGGACCTATCGGAGTTCTTGGATCCATTTAGAGAGGCCTGCTTCTGGCTACTGCTTATTCCTGGTTTCCTGATCATCAGATACAACACATATTATCATGTGTTTAGATATTTATTGACAGAACGCTGGATTTTGCTGATATAACATTGACAATATTTAAAATATATTTAACAATCATCTAAGCTCTTGAGTAAGTCAGCAAAAGCAGCCACTGTTTCTTATTTGGTGGAGATGGAAATGGTAACAGGGATGAGGATTTTTGTGGTTTGATTCATTGCAGTGACTTAACCTAGATTTTTGCTGGTTTTGATAAATGGGCTCTCTTGTGTATTAAAAAATGGTGTGAAAAGCTTGAACTAATTGATTCATCATTTCCCTTGTAGCTGCACAGAGCATCTACAGAACAACAGCAGTCGAGTTAGAGGATGTAGTGTATATAATGTGCTACATGTAAAATGATTGCAATGTGCTAAGTCTGGGTGATGGAAAATGTGTTCTATAGGATCACACTGAATGAAATGTGCCTTTCCGATAGGCTGAATTTTGTTGCTTTTGGGATTGCCCGTAAACTGTATTGTGTTAGGGATAGGATAGCACATTAGCCAGAGACTTGTTTTGAGGATAATACACAAACAGGCAGCACAGTGGTTAGCACTGCTGCCTCACAGCGCCAGGGACCCGGGTTCGATTCCCGGCTTCAGTCACTGTCTGTGTGGAGTTTGGACATTCTTGCCATGTTTCTGTGGGTTTCCTTCGGGTGCTCCGGTTTCTTCCCACACTCCAAAGATGTGCGAGTTAGGTTGATTGGCCATGCTAAATTGTTCCTTCGTATCAGATGGACTAAAAAGTAAAGTAAAGTTTATTTATTAGTCACAAGTAAGGCTTATATTAACACTGCAATGAAGTTACTGTGAACTTCCCCCCGTCGCCACAATCCAAGACCTATTTGGGTCAATGCATCTAACCAGCATGTCTTTCAGACTGTGGGAGGAAACCGGAGCACCCAGAGGACTAGCTAGGCTAAATACGTGGGGTTATGGGGATAGGGCCTGGGTGGGGTTGTGGTCGATGCAGATTTGATGGGCTGAATGGTTTCCGTCTGCACTGTAGGATTCTATGACATTTTACTGGGTGGTAATAAGTTTGGAGACCAAGGGCAGAACAAGATGGGAATTAGTCTATTCTAATATTCGCCAATGGTGTGCAAACTAACTAACTTCCTTTAACCCATATCATACAGTGCAGAAGAGGCTCTTTGGTCCATCAAGTCTGCACTGACATCCAAGAAAAACCTGACCTCCCACCTAATCCCATTTACCAGCGCT
The DNA here is from genome assembly GCF_964213995.1 of Mustelus asterias. Lineage (NCBI taxonomy): Eukaryota > Metazoa > Chordata > Chondrichthyes > Carcharhiniformes > Triakidae > Mustelus > Mustelus asterias. The sequence goes on from NC_135813.1 coordinate 104,253,607, forward strand.
TGGCCCATAGCCTTGAATGTTATAACATGCCAAGTGCACATCCAAGTAATTTTTAAAGGATATGAGACAACTTACCTCTACCACCCCCCCAAGCAGTGTATTCCACACCGTCACCACCTTCTGGGTGTCCCTTCAATATCTCAGTTTAACAAAAACCTGTCAATCTCAGTTTTAAACTTAAAAGTTTTGAAGTTTATTTATTCATCACTGCAATGAAGTTACTGTGAAATTCCCCTAGTCGCCACACTCCGTCGCCTGTTCGGGTCAATGCACCTAACCAGCACGTCTTTCAGAATGGGAGGAAACCGGAGCACCCGGGGGAAACCCACGCAGACAACGTGCAAACTCCACACAGACAGTGACCCAAGCCGGGAATCGAACCCAGGTCCCTGGCACTGTGAAGCAGCAGTGCTAACCACTGTGCTACCGTGCCACCCCAACAATTGACCTAGCATCAACTGCCTGTTTATAGAAGAGAGTTCAAACCTTGGAGGAGAGTTTCAAACTTGAGTTGGAAGATTTTAAGTACGTAGTAACCCATGTGAGCAAAACTGCAGTGCCTTATTTCACTTAAGATTTTGCCTGGCTGACACCTGTCACAATGGGTGGCACACACCAATTGTGTGATTTGAGTTGAGGTATTATTGTATCATTGTGGTGAAACATCATTGGTTCCCACTGGATAGTGCTGAGCCAGGGGCTGGCCAGGACTACAAGGATGTACATATGTTACTGTTGGATTGTGCTATTGTTGCTGTTGGGTTAGGGTGGGGTTGTTACACCTTTGTATTGTAGTGTTGTGGCACATCCCAGTCGGGCTCCGCCTCCTGGGAGAGGTATAAGAGTCCCTGCTCTGGCCGGGACCCCTTCAGTCTGGGATAGTGTATATAAGTTCTGGTAGCTTCATTAACAGTAAATAAAAGCCTTCATTTACTGAGCTTCGAGCCTCGTGTCTGAATAAGCGCATCAATCATGTGATTAGTACTATGACAACAAGGTTTTTTTACTTCACTGCCTATTACAACAAATAGCCTTCCTTATATCAAAGAGGATAATGGATCATTCCTGAGGAGTTACAAGGGAATGATCTAGTCGAGAACCACAATACCATAAGTGTTATCGGTAAACCTGGAGTGAGGAAAGGCGTTTGATCATCCCCTGAATCCTGATACTGGATTGCTGTCCTTAACTTGCTGAGGGATCTGTCTCCTTGTGTTTAATAAGGTTGCAAATGATCTTTTTTACGTTTCTTCCTCGAATGGTCTCATATTAACTTGGTTTGTTCTCACTGGAACGATGGAGGTTGAGGGGCGACAAGAGTTTTACAAGATTATGAGGGGCATGGACAGAGTGGATAGCCAGATGTTCTTTCCTATGGTAGAAAAGTCAAGTACTAGGGGACATAGGTTTAAGGTGCGTGGGGAAAAGTTTAGAGGAGATGCGCGAGGCAGGTGTTTTACACAGAGAGTGGTGAATGCCTGGAATGCCTGGGGCGGTGGTGGTACAATGGCGGCATTTAAGGGGCATCTGGACGAATACATGAATAGGATGGGAATGGAAGGATACGGACTCCGTAAGTGCACACAGTTTTAGTTTAGGCAGGCATCATGGCACAGGCTTGGAGGGCCGAAGGGCTTGTTCCTGTGCTGTACTGTTCTTTGTTCATATTTCCATTTTTGCTCCTACTTGGAGATATTTCTTTGACTTATCTTCCCTGTTGCCGGACGGTATCTTTGAGTTTATTTAAAGCTATGAAGCAATGGCATCATTGTTGATTCTGGGCCACCGGTGTGGTTATTGCTTGGCTGCTCTGATGTGGTGTAGGAATTTCCACACCTTCCAGCTCGAATGCACAAAGTCAATGTTCTCCATTGTTTCCCACTATCTTATGAAGCGTTCTTCTTCAGGAGAGCTGAGGAGTGCTGTTACCACACCAGTGTCTTCATTTTCCCTCTATTCTGCTCAGAGCTGTTCACCTTCTGGGGTGGAACATTTTTCTGAAGACCTGGGGAACAGATTTGGTGGCTGTCAGCTTGAGAAGCCGAGTAAAAGTGTTTGTAGTTTTCAGGGAGGCGTGGGGTCTGGTTAATGGTGGTATCTAGGTGTCTGCTGTAGGCATCCCAGTTGCCTATCTGCAGATTCCAGTGTGGCTTGGGCTTTGAATTTATGGGTGTTAATTTTAGGCTGATGCGGATGAGGTTTGGAAGACGATGTGATTGGGGGAAAGATAGGCAGCATCTATCAGGAGCACATCAGCAATTGGTTATTGCTGCTGTGGGTTGTGAAGCAAAGATCAGGTGAGCAGTCCTTCTTCCACTGGGTGCCAGGCAGCGTTAAATCATACACAAAGTTTAGGTCATACACAGCGTCCCAGTCTGACTGCTGTTCTTGTTGAGGTATCCGCAAGTGTGATGTTGTTGAGGTATCCGCAAGTGTGATGTTGTTGAGGTATCCGCAAGTGTGATGTTGTTGAGGTATCCGCAAGTGTGATGTTGTTGAGGTATCCGCAAGTGTGATGTTGTTGAGGTATCCGCAAGTGTGATGTTGTTGAGGTATCCGCAAGTGTGATGTTGTTGAGGTATCCGCAAGTGTGATGTTGTTGAGGTATCCGCAAGTGTGATGTTGTTGAGGTATCCGCAAGTGTGATGTTGGCTGTTGGAAGTCACCCAGTAGATGGTGTGCTGCAGCTGTATTACAATACTGGGCCACAATCCATTTAGTGGCTTGTGGACAATTTTGACAGTCAGCTTACTTGCTTTGATGGAGATGGAGTAGGGAGTCATCTGGTTTTAGATCCTTTGGTGAGGCTTTCCTTAATGTAGGAGGCTTCCTGGCCGCAATGAGTTGGAACTTGCGAATGTGGGCATGATGGCTGAAGTGGTCCATCAGCTGGGTTTCTCGCAGGATGTCTGTATCCACATTCCTCTTCTTCTGTGAGTGCCTCATGTTTTCCCATGATGGGCCTTCAACATTGAGCTGGTATAATCTAGTTGTTGGTTATTTCTAGGTTTCGTTGTTCCACAGTGAATCTGAGGTTCGGTCACCACCATGGCAGGATGTCTATTAAGCTCGTCAATGAGTCATTTAACACCAATTATCTGGGAGCCCATTGGAATTTAGTGGTGGCTCAGGGATTAAATGGGAGTCGCATAGCTTCCCCACGCCTCCCGAATGCTGCCCATTGGGCTCTATTGGCTTTGCCAGCAGCTTACTGGGGAGGGGGGCTCATTGTCAGGCGTTCCTACCTGATTGAAATACCCCACATCGCGAAGGGGGAACCAACCTGGTTCCCGCTTCCCCATGGAAGGGACACAGGTACCACCCCCCCCCCCCCCCCTCCTTCCTCAGTAGGTGGATGGGACCCACATCAGCAGTATCAGATTCCACTCGTAGTCTGAGGCTGTAATACAAAATGGGTGATGGAGGATTGGCTGCCTGTTTTGCACCCCACCCAGCTGTCTTTGGCTGTTTTGTCATTCTGCCCAAGCCCAGTTCCGTCTGTAGCAGGTTAAGGCTGGTAGTTGGGAAGTATAGTTTAGCAATCAATCTGCAATCTGATACAGGACTGGTACACAATGATGTCAGAAAGAATTAGCATGATTACTCAAAATCATTTCAGATTGTTATCCTGTCTGAAGCTTGCAAACTTGAAGCCTGATTACATTTTATGAAACCATTTCCAGTCTCCTTGATGGAAGAATGTTAAAAAAAAAGAGAAGGGAAAGTTTAGCCCATCAAGCCTGCTTTCTATCCAGTGTGCCGGTGTGATTATTCCAAAATAGACTACCCTCCCATACCAGCCACTAATGCCCTACTTTAAGGATGGCTAATGCCTTCTCCAACCTTCCCTGAATAAAAGCAGTATTGTTGACTATCTCCATAACCCCTCAATGTGCTTTTCTTTGGACATATTAGTCCAGCTTCTTCTCAAAGGTGGCAGTTGATTTGAATCAATTGCCTCCTTTGGGAGTTTGTTCATAGAGTCCTGTGGTTTGGCAGACTCATGTGTCTGCATGGATTTCCTCTGGATGCTCTGGTTTCCTCCCACAGCCCAAAGGTGTGCAGGTTAGGTGGATTGGCCATGCTAAATTGCCCCATACTGCCCAAAGTATGTCAGGGGGATTAGCGGGGTAAATGTATGGGGTTGTGGGTGTAGGACAGGGTGTGGGCCTTGATAAGATACTCTGTTGGAGAGTCGGTGCAGACTCGATGGGCTGAATGGCCTCCTTCTGCACGGTAGGGGTTCTATGCTGTGGGGATTGATTTGGTGACCAATGGCTTTGCCCCTGCCTACCTCGTCCCATTCTCCAACTCCACCAGGAGCTGCCCATCCCTCTGACTCTGGTGTCTTGTACAGCCTCCAGTTATGCTAATACTGGAGTTTTTGCTGACAGCTACCTCGGCCTCTGATGTCCTGACCTAAATCCCTGTGCACCTGCACTTCCCTTTGCTTCTGCAACACCCTCCTCAAAAGCCCACCACATTGACCAAGCATTTGGTTTGGCATCCATTTTAAATAAAAATGATCGCTCTGGGAAGTGCTACGGAAAGCTAGAAACACCACATGGATGCCAGAGGTCGTTCTTAGGAATTAATTAATTCAATGACGCGGTGCGTAGCTTTGGTTATAAAGCAGGAATGCTGTGGGATGGGGTCTCTTTGATGGGGCTGGCAGTGGGCAGGTCTCTGGGCAAAGGAAAAGATGAATACCTGTTACTGTCAGATGGAGAAAGATATTATTTTTCTTTGCTCTTAGCTCTGACAAAGGGTCATCCAGACTCGGCACGAGGGCTCCATTCTCTCTCCACAGATGCTGTCCGACCTGCTGAGATTTTCCAGCATTTTCTGTTTTAGTTTCAGATTCCAGCATCTGCAGTGTTTTGCTTTTATGATGTTATCATTATTTGCACCGTCATGGGAAAAACGTCTGCACACTCATCACATTGCCGTCAGTGACTGATGTGTATAATCTGCAGTGGAAACATGATTATAAACTGTGGTTATAGAAACTCTGAGAATTGCAATAAGCTTCTTACACCAAGATAAGTCAGTGCAAACCAATAAAGTGAATCGCCTCTGTGTCAAGGTGGCTTAAGCACCTATTCTGTGTCCTCTCTCCAGAGAGGACTCTTCAGAATTCTTTTTATACGTCTGCTCTCCCTGCTGATGTGATTTCAGAATTGATGTAGGAGATTAGAAACAAGAAGGACGTTTCAAAGCTTGTGCAGTCAGTGCTGAGTGTATTGTGCTGTCTTTCTATATCTCATTGGAGATGCCTGTAACTAGGGTTAGATGGAAAACACAGATGCTCATTGAAGTCCTGGGGTAACTGCTTTAATTAAATCCTTTAGACTTCATCTATCCAGACAACTGCAGTGGAATGATCAATTACTGTAAGTGCTGCAGTTATAAATGAGATTGAAAAAGGGAGACATTCATGAGAAAGAGGAATTATCATAAGTTACTGATATTTCACATAGAAATGTAGAAACGTAGAAAATAGGCGCAGGAGGAGGCCATTCGGCCCTTCGAGCCTGCACCACCATTCAATATGACCATGGCTGATCATGCACTTTCAGTATCCCACTCCCACTTTCTCTCCATACCCCTTGATCCCTTTTGCCACAAGGGCCACGTCCAGCTCCCTCTTGAACATATCTAACGAACTGGCCCCAACAGCTTTCTGTGGTAGAGAATTCCACACCTCATCTCAGTCCTGAAGGGCTTACGCCTTATTCTTAGACTGTGACCCCTAGTTCTTCACTTCCCAAACATCGGGAACATTCTTCCCGCATCCAGCCTGTCCAGTCCCACCAGGATTTTATATGTTTCTACGAGATCCCCTCTCATTCTTCTAAATTCCAGTGAGTACAAGCCCAGTCGATCCAGTCTCTCTTCACATGTCAGTCCTGCCATTCCAGGAATCAGTCTGGTGAACCTTCACTGGACTGTGTCAATAGCAAGAATGTCCTTCCTCAGACTAGGAGACCAAAACTGCACACAATACTCAAGGTGTGGCCTCACCAAGACCCTGTATAACTGCAGCAAGACATCCTTACTCCTACACTCAAATCCTCTTGCTATGAAGGCCAGCATGCCATTAGCTTTCCTCACCACCTGCTGTACCTGCACGCCAACCTTCAGCGACTGTTCCACCATGAAACCCAGGTCACGTTGCACTTCCCCTTTTCCTAAACTGCCACCATTCAGATAATGATCTTTCTTCCTGTTTTTGCCTCCAAAGTGGATAACCTCACATTTATCTACATTATATTGCATTTGCCAAGTATTTGCTCAGTCAATCAGCCTGTCCAAGTCACCCTGCAGCCTCTTAGCATCCTCCTCACAGCACACACTGCCACCCAGCTTAGTGTCATCTGCAAATTTGGAGATATTGCATTCAATTCCTTCGTTCAAATCATTAATGTATATTGTGAATAGCTGGGGTCTCAGCACTGGACTCTGTGGTACCTTACCAATCACTGCCTGCCACGCTGAAAAGGACCCATTTATTCCCACTCTCTGCTTCCTGTCTTACATTTGGTCAACTCTAGAATAAGTGAGTTTGCAGATTTTCATTGGGCGACACAGTGGTTAGCACTGCTGCCTCACAAGACCGGGGACCCGGGTTCGATTCCAACCTTGGGTAACTGTCTGTGTGGAGTTTACACGTTCTTGCCATGTCTGCGTGGGTTTCCTCCGGGTGCTCCGGTTTCCTTCCACACTCCAAAGATGTGCTGGTTACGTTGATTGGCCATGCTAAATTGCCCCTTGGTGTCCCAAAGTGTGTAGGTTAGGGGGATTAGTGGGGTAAATACATAGGGTTACGGGAATAGGGCTTGGGTGAGATTGTCATTGGAGAGTCGGCGCAGGCTCAATGGGCCGAATGGCCTCCTTCTGCACTTCGGGATTCGATTCTATGATTCAAATGCAGAGAAACATGGTGCTGAATTGTGGGAGACACTGTGGTCCCTGACCCCCAACCCCAGGCTAAAATGTCAGGGGGGTTGGAGCCCACCTGGGGGAGTAATGGCTGCCCCACAGTGGCTGGAGGAGGAATTGCTGCCCCACGGGAACAGGAAGCCCCACCTCTGAGAGCTGCCAGCCAATCATAAGCAGCACTGCTTCCCATCAGCTCAGCGCTAGGACATTGGCGTTCTGTGGGAAGATAATTGTGTACTAATAATGTTGCTGGATTAGTAATCAAGAGCCGCAGATTAATCCTCTGGGACAGGGTTCGAATCCCAGAATGGAAATGGGTGGAATTTCAATTCAATTAATAAAGCTGTAGGAGTTCTGCGGGGGAGTGCATTAAGCCCAAGCTACTTCAACTCCTAGTACGCAACTCGGTGCTTGAGGAGCGTTTGGTGATGGATTGGAACTTGTAAGTGACTAGGGGTCAGTGAGGAGGGGGGATGGTGGGGGGGGGCAGTGGGGGGGGGGGGCAGATTTTGAGAGGCCATTGGGGAAGGGGAACCTGCAGGGGAGAGTGGAGGGGGGGGATGGCTGGTGGTAGTGACACTTGGGTAGGTTCTCTGATGAGGCCAGGGATCCAGTTAAGGAGGGATCCTCCCTGCCCACCACCAACCTGCGCAGGGAAACAAGCCAAGATGGCCATTTGGCATGGGCCTCTCCCACTGTGGGTTTAGCCCTGGCAGAGACAGAATGAACATAAGAACATAATGAGGTCCAAAAGTAGGCATCATTCATTCGTTAAGGGCTTCAGTTGGCCCACTGGCGGATGGGCTATTAGATGCCATCCGCGCTGCTGGTAAAATCGTGGTGGGGGCAAGGAGGGTGGGTAGGCAGTGGGCAGGCCACCCACCGGATTTAATGTGCTCTCCTGCCTTCAAATCTGCTGGGGCAGAGGAGCATTTAATCCATTCCGTGAATACAAATAGAAGTGAATGGCAGCGTGACTTTGATATTGGATGAGGTTAATACGTACAATGCTGTGTCCCTCTCCCTGCTCTCCACTTTGTACTCGGGGACAGATAAGATCAGTTCTGTAGGTCTAACAGAGTTCAAGCCTTGCTCCATTGGAGACGAGAGGAAAAGGAGTGGGCGAGAAATATGCAGAGAAGAGAGATTGAGAGAGATTAAAAAATGAAAGAAAACTGCAACGTGCAAAAGAAAGAGATAGTGAAGAAAGGAAGGTCAAGTGCATGAGGCATTTGGAAAGACAACAGAGACAAAAAGGGTGTGCAGATGAAAAAGAAAGTGACTTTACGGGAAAGGAGAGAAAAGAACGAGAAAAAGGACAGAGACTGGGGGCAAGAATGGGGGAATATGTGTGGGGCAAATGGAGAGAGTAAAAGAGATACTGAAAGACACAGAGAAGCGGGCAGAAGACGGCACCGTGGCACAGTGGTTGGCACTGCTGCCTCACAGCGCCAGGGACCTGGGTTCGGTTCCCGGCTCGGGTCGCTGTCTGTGTGGAGTTTGCACGTTCTCCCCATGTCTGCGTGGGTTTCCTCCGGGTGCTCCGGTCTTCTCCCACAGTCCAAAGATGAATGGGTTAGGTGGATTGGCCATGCTAAATTGCCCCTGAGTGTCAGAGGGATTAGCTAGGTTGAAATGCACGGGGATAGGGCCTGGGTGGGATTGTGGTCGGTGCAGACTCGATGGGCCGAATGGCCCCCTTCAGCACTGTTGGATTCTATGATTCTATGAAGAATGGAAAGTGAGTAGAAAGATTCCGCGGCATGCTTGCCACCAGCCTTTGGCCACAATTGGCTCCTTCTCAGGCTATCCTTCCCCTTCTCCCCTCTACCTAGCACTTGAATTTCAGGCGACCTCCCTTCCTGACAACAGCCCTGAAGCATGTGGCCCAATAGGGCCGGTCTGCCTGTGGAGGCTTGTCAGCTGGTTAATGCTATTGAGGGCAAATTCCAGGCCTTTTGACTCTTTCAAAAAGGAACTGTATGTCAAGCATATGTTGAGAACTGCTTGCAATGTGGCTGTTTTTAATATATTACATTTGAATAAATAAATTGTTCTGAAAGGCACCATGCCGTGTTTATTAAGCAGTTTGTCATGAGCTTCAAAACATTTTCTTTTATCCTCAATACTGGACTGGCTGATGCCGAGCCTACCAAAAAACTTTACTTAGTGAGGCAGAAATGGTGGCCCACTGGAGTTGAAGTCAGTGGGAATCGAGGGGTGGGTGTTGGGTGATGGGAGGGAGCTGATTTCTCCCATTGGAGATATGCCTGGCACAAAGATGGTTGTGTTTGTTGGAGGCCGATCAGCTCAACCTGGGACGCCACTGCAGGAGTTCTGCAGGGTAGTGTCCTAGTCCCAGCCACCTTCAGCTGTTTCATCAATGACCTCTCACCTGCTGTAATGTCACTGATGTTCACTGATAGTTGCACATTTTTCAGTTCCATTCATAATTCCTCAGATAATGGGCGACACGGTAGCACAGTGGTTAACACTGCTGCTTCACAGCTCCAGGGACCTGGGTTCAATTCCTGGCTTGGGTCACTGTCTGTGTGGAGTTTGCACATTCTCCTCGTGTCTACGTGGGTTTCCTCCGGGTGCTCCGGTTTCCTCCCACAGTGCAAAGATGTGCGGTTGATTGGTCATGCTAAAATTGCCCTTAGTGTCCTGAGATGTGTAGGTTAGAGGGATTAGTGGGTAAATATGTAGGGATATGGGGGTAGGGCTTGGGTGGGATTGTGGTCGGTGCAGATTCAATGGGCCAAATGGCCTCTTTCTGCACTGTAGGGTATCTATGATAATGGAACCATCTGCAAGACAGAAGTCAGGAGTATGAAGGAATACTCTCCATTTTTCTGAATGAGTGTCACCCAAAAGTCTCAAACTATCCAAGACAAAGCCAGCCTGCTTGATTAGCACCCCATTCACCACATCAAAACCTTCAGCCCCTCCACCACCAGTGCACCATGACTGTCTATCTGCAAGATGCACCGCAAAACTCACCAAAGCTTCTTCAACCGCACCTCCGAAACTTGCAACCTCTGCTCATAGAATCATAGAATCCCGACAGTGCAGAAGGAGGCCATTTGGCCCATCGAGTCTGCACCGAACACAATTCCACCCAGACCCTATGCCGCAAGACCCCACCCATTTACCCTGATTGTCCCCCTGACACTAAGGGACAATTTAGTACAGTGGCAGCACTGCTAACCACTGTGCCACCGAGCCACATGGTATTAATTAGTGACAGTAACACTCGGGAGACCTGAAGCAATTTTTTTCCCAGCTGTAGTTGATGTCCCGGTCGATGAGTGAGCACAGGACTGGGAAGTTCTGGATGACTGGGGTGGCTTGTATAGGGTGAAGTACTGGGCTGAGTTCTGGATTGAGGCCAAGATGGAGGCCTGATTAGGACACGACGAGTGGTGGACCACGGATAATGCTAACACTACTGCACTTATTAATTAATTGCAATTAGTTCTGCAGTTTAGTGGAACCAAAACAATGTACACAGGCTGCTGCTGTGCCTGGGAGTTGGGAGGCGGGTTGGCAGATGCTAACTCTTGAGATCAAATCAGACTAAATAACATGGAACGATGATGCACAAGGGGGAATCAAGACCATGTGTAGACTCCATATGAAAGGGATGATAATTGGACCAGGATGCGCAGAAACGATCTAGTCTTCATTTTTAAATCATGCACCTTTATGTAATCAATTTGATTTAAACATTGATGGCGATGCCAAAAATGGTTCAGGAAGCAGTTAAGCAGATGTAGTTGAAGGGTCGGAGTCTATCTATGCTATAGGCTGAAGAGATGGGTGTGCAAAACTGAAGAACTGCAGCACCATCGTTGGTGGGATGGTGTCACTAAGAGCCTAAAATTTACCCACATTGCAGCATAGGAATTTTTTCCTTATTTGAGGGACATTGGTGTCACTGGCAAGCCAGCATTTAGTGCCCATCCCTAATTGACCTTGGAGGGCAGTTGATCTGTGGATGCTGCGGCTCTGGAGTCACATGTAGGCCACACCAGGTAAGGACAGCAGATTTCCTTCCCTGAAGGACATTAGTGAACCAGATGGGTTTTTCCAACAATCAACAATTATGGTCATCAGTAGATTTTTAATTCCAGATTTTTTTTATTGGATTCACATTCCACCATCTACCATGGTGGGATTCGAACCCGGGTCCCCAGAATTGCATTTCTGGATTAATTGTCTAGCAATAATACCACTAGGCCATCACCTCCCCAACAATGTAAAACGTTGACAGGGAAGCGTTCCAAAAATGTGCAAATGGAAAATAAGCTTTTGCGGACAGGAAGTGTGCATAATTTATGACTTTTAATATTTAATTGGTATATCAGCACCGCTGCCTCACCGCGCCAGGGACCCGGGTTCAATTCTGGCCTTGGGTGACTGTCTGTGTGGAGTTTGCACGTTCTCCCCGTGTCTGCGTGGGTTTCCTCCGGGTGCTCCGGTTTCCTCCCACAGTCCGAAGATGTGCGGGTTAGGTTGATTGGCCATGCTGAATTGTCGGGGGATTAGCAGGGTGAATGCGTGGGGTTATGGGGATAGGACTTGGATGGGATTGTTGATGCAGGTTCAATGGGCCAAATGGTCTCCTTCTGCACTACAGGAATTCTATAATTCTATAATAATAAAATGTGGCATTCAGCATTTTAGACAAACTGTCACATTTCTCATGGCCAAAAGCACACAATTCAAATAGACTACATACATCACTTCATTTTGTGGTGGGGGGAGGGGAATGACAGGGTAAAAATCACCAGAATCACCACTCAGTCTCCCGAACGATGCTGCCAAATGGCACTGATTACTGTAATGATGACCATGACTGACTATGCTGCCCTTTGTTTGACTCTGGTTACTGCGATTCAGTGTCATTGAACTAGTTTGGAAAACAAATTAAGTTTCTCCCACTGACATTATACTTATGGTGCCAAAATAAAGGGGATGGTGCAATCAATTAAAGCATTGTTCCTTCACCTCTCGAACCTGGGCTAGAATGCAGCTTGTGATGATTGCAGATCTTCTCTCCACCACCACCCCAAGGATATTACACGAGCTCGCGCTGTCTTATCTTGTTCTCAGAGCTGCAAAGCCGCGTTGAAACTCTGACCACAATTTACAGAGAGAACATTTAAGGATGAGAAAAATCCCATTCTGTGCAGTAGGTTAATTCCTGCAGCTTCCAACTCCCCCAGGATAGAATCCACTTAAGTTTTGATCATCTCTGATATCTTTGTCTCGACAACTTTACCTGGCAGATTATTCCAAATGTTTATTTATCATAGAATCCCTGCAGTGCAGAAGGAATGATGTGGAGATGCCGGCGGTTGGACTGGGGTAAACACAGTAAGAAGTTTAACAACACCAGGTTAAAGTTGAAATAAACCTGTTGGACTTTAACCTGGTGTTGTTAAACTTCTTACTGTGCAGAAGGAAGCCATTCGACCCATCGAGTCTGCACTGACCACAATCCCATCCAAGTCATATCCCCATAACCCCATGCATTTACCCTAGCTAGTCCCCCTGATACTAAGGGGCAATTTAGCAAGGCCAATCCACCCAACCTGCACATCTTTGGACTGTGGGAAGAAACCGGGGCACCCAGAGGAAACTCACGCAGATGCAGGGAGAATGTGCAAACTCCACACAGACAGTGACCCGAGGCCGGGATTGAACCCGCGTCCCTGGCGCTGTGAGGCAGCAGCGCTAACCACTGTGCCACTGTGCTGCCCAGATTTTAAATGTACTTCTCCCATTAACTTAAATTTATGTGCCCTGTCCTAATGGTCTGGAGTCACTTTGAAGTAACGTTCTAAGATTATCTGATCTATGCTATTTAATATTTTGCACACTTCAGCGAGGTCCCTTCTACGCTGTCGTTCAGAATAGGATTGTTCTTGAAGCAAAGGAGTTTGAGGGGAGATCTGATAGAGATGTACAAGATTATGACAGGCCTACAAGGTCGACAAAGAAAAGTTGTTACCACTAGCTGCTCGTGCAAGAACTTCCAAACACAGATTTAAGGTGTTGGCCAAAAGATACAACAGGGATGTGAGGAAGAACGTGTTTACACAGTAAGCAGCAATGACCTGGAACTTGCTGTTTCCTAGATTGGTAGAAGCAGAGACAATCAAAAGTAAATTGGATAGGCGCCTAAGGGAAATAAACTTGCAGGACTATGGGGGATAGAATGGGGCACTGGATTGCTCGACACAGAGCTACATGGCCTCCTTCTGTACAGGAATGACTCTTTGACTCCACAACTCTTCCTTCCAGGTGTCGGAGCTGTAGATTCTACAACCTTTCACAAAACCGTATGCTATTAACACTTTGAATCATTCTTGTACTTAGTCTCCTCACCCTCCTCAGTGCATGCCTATGCTTGCTGTAGCATAGTGATAAATACTGAACACTGCACACTGTACTGTCTGATCACCTTAGAAAACCTTAGCCTAAACCTTACTGCACTGTTCTAGCCATGTGTCTCACAGATAACTATTTAAATTACTTTGCCACATTCTTTATGTTGGAAGTGACCAGTATGCTGCTACTAGGTTTTTTAAAATTCCCCTATGTTAATTCATAAGTTCATAAGATACAGGAGCAGAATTAGGCCATTCGGCCCATCGAGTCTGCGCCGCCATTCGATCATTGCTGATATGCTCTTCTTCCCTATTTTCCTGCCTTCTCCTCATAACCCTTCAACCCTTTACCATTTAAAAACCTGTCCAACTCCTCCTTAAATTTACTCACTGTCCCAGCATCCACTGTACTTTGGGGTAGTGAATTATTTTCTATCATTATATACATAGATCACCAATGGAATTTTCCCATCCCGCCCGCCATGGGAATCGTAGCGGGTGGGACACGGACCAGGCAAATGCCCATTGACATTGGGCGAGATGTTCCGGTTTTGGGGCGAGCACTGCCGGAAAATCCTGCCTCACGTTTTATCAACCAGTGTGCAACATTGCTCATGTGCCTGTGTTAGACTTCACTTGACATTTGTCTGCTTAATTGATCAAAGTCCCTCTGTGTGTTGTTAGCTGTGCTCTCTGATGCTGCTTCTCTACTTGATTTTTATACCAACTCCAAACTTCACAATTTGCAATTAGTTCTGGCATCTGGGTTGCTCATATAGATCAAAACCAGTCGGATTGAAGCACTGTTCCATGTTCAGAACACCTTGTCTCTGATTCTGCTCTTCTGACAATTTCTCTGCTTTATAAAAAATATATATGTTTTTTCATTTAAAAACTCCAGTCCCATGTTCTATCTTTGATCCTGATGTCTTTCAGTTTATTTTATTTAAGTGCCACTCCATTATTTATGACGGGTAGCAGAGATAAACTCCCATTGCTCTAATGACAGATGTGAGGAGGTTATTAGAATCAGTTCTTAGAGCAGAGTAACTGAACACTTAGACAAATGTGAGTTGATTAAAGAGAGCCAGATGGATTTGTAAAGGGTAAGTCATGTCTAACAAATTTAGTTGAATTACTTGAGAAGCTAACTAAATGTGTTCGATAAGGAAGCATCTATGGTTGTTATTTCTGTAGACTTCTAGGAGGCATTTGATAAGGTTCCACATTAGAGCCTGTTAACAAAAGATGAGAACTGTTGCGGGCTTTGATGTCAACCTTTGAATTGATCACAACTTTACCCTTCAAGTAACCAGACCAAGTCACAGAGTTCTCTTAAAACAGCAGTTTTAATCAAGCTATAGTGAGGACTCTGGAAAGTCATAGGTCAGTGCCGGTAACTAACCAGAACCCAGAATTCAGGAATACACAAGCAGTTATAGTTTCAAATTCGATTACAAGTAATTAGCATATACCAATCAAAGTATAGGAGATATCTCTATCCACCCACAGTTATTGATTAAGGTTACATCATTCATAAGATACAGATATTAAAACCAATCCAAGCAATCCAAACAGCGTGAAGACATAATTATGTTAGCTGACCTAATCCATCATTATTACAAGTTATTAATGATCTAGTTTGTATCAGTGGATATCACTCCCTTCTTCCAGTTCCAGGTGTCTGATTTAATGAATTTCCTCCCACAATAGGCCTTGGTGCTTATCTGTGAAGACTATTATAAAGACCTGTTTTTTTTCTCAGAGCAGCTTATGTGATTTTTAAACTTGTGTGATTATTAACCCTTTCAAGTACATATGGAATTGGAGGCAGCTTATTGGATTGATTCTGAAATTGGTTAGAAGGTGGGGAGAGAATAGCGGGCATGAACTTTCATTGGCAGGATGTGACAAATGGTGTTACTTGGATAAGGAAAATGGACAGCAGTATATCTAAGTTTGCTGATAACGATAAGTTTGGTGGCTCAATAAATTGTGTCAATGGGAGCAGCAAATTGCAAATGGATGGTGATGGATTGTGCGTTCGTGGCAGATTGAGTTCAATAAGCGAAAATGTGACGTCTTCCACTTTGGAAGATCCCGTCTAGAATGCTTCATTTGGGCGGCATGGTGGCACTGTGGTTAGCACTGATGCCTCAAAGTGCCAGGGATCCAGCTTCAATTCCTGGCTTGGGTCAGTGTCTGTGCGGATCTGCGCGTTCTCCCCGCCTCTGTGTGGGTTTCCTCCAGGTGCTCCGGTTTCCTCCCACAGTTCAAAAGACGTGCTGGCTATGCTTAATTGGCCATGCTAAATTCTCCCTCAGTGCACTTGAACAGGCGCCAGAGAGTGGTGACAAGGGGATTTTCACAGTAACTTCATTGCACTGTTAATGTAAGCCTACTTGTGACATTAATACATAAACTAA
The DNA here is from genome assembly GCF_964213995.1 of Mustelus asterias. Classification (NCBI taxonomy): domain Eukaryota; kingdom Metazoa; phylum Chordata; class Chondrichthyes; order Carcharhiniformes; family Triakidae; genus Mustelus; species Mustelus asterias. Next base: position 104,269,373 of record NC_135813.1, read on the forward strand.
ACTCATTTCTGGACACTGAAGGACGTACTGGCCTTGAATGCAGTGTAATGCAGATTCAGCTGCAGACTACTGGGGCTAAAAGGGTTAAAGTATGGGGACAGATTGGTCTGTATTCCCTTGATTGTAGAAGATCAAGGGACAGTCTAATTGAATGTTTAAGATGATCAATGTGGTGATAAAATGTGTTCTCTGGTACAGTTCAGATCAAAGGGGGGTAATCTTAACATTTGAGCTAGGCCATTAAAGGGTGATGTCAGAAAGTATTTCACAAGGGTTGTGGAAATCCGGAACCTTATTCCTGAAAAGCTGTTGAGACTGCATTATTGAAAATTTCAAAACTAAGACCAATAAAGACCCTTGATATGCAATGTTGATTCGTTCCTCCCTCACTGATGCTGCCTGTCCTGCTGAGTATTCCAGCATTTTTTGTTTCATTTCAGCTTCCAAGTATCCACGCTATTTTGGTATTTTTTATTTGTTCATGGATGTGGGCATTGCTGGCTGGGCTGGCATTTATTGTCCAGCCCTAATTGCCTTTCAGCTGAATGGTTGTCAGGCCATTTAAGAGTCAACCACATTCCTGTGGTTCTGGAGTCACCCATAGGGCAGACCAGGTAAGGATGGCAGACTTCCTTCCCTAAAGGATATTAGACGAGGGTTAAAATACTGATTAGCCCTGATCTGACTGAATAAGGGAATAGGCCTCAGGGACCTCCTCCTGTTTCTGCATTTCAACGTAAAAGTCTTTCATGTGGATAACTGATGAGTTTTCTAAAACTCCAAAAGCTAGATAATAAAGTATTCCTCTATTTCCTTTATTTATAACACATTGAAGAGGGTTCATCCGGCATAACTTTCCACTTCTAAAGAAGGAGGTTGTGGGAGGATTTTCCCGTCCCGCCTGCCACGGGAATCGTAGTGGGCGGGTGGCCGGCCATGCAAAGGTCCGTCGACCTCGGCTGGGATTTTGGGACGAGCCTGGCCGGAAAATCCCGCCTTGTGTTCCTTTTCATTTCTTTGCTGTATTTGCACTCTTTCAATTCTGTTCCCCAGAATGATTGCTCTTATTTGGCTTGTTGGACCTTACTCGGATTGCTGGCATGATAAATAGGTAAGTGCGGAGTGTGGCGGGAGGGGTGGGGGGGTTGGTTTCGATAGAACAAAGAAAATGTTATGGCAACATAGAAGGAGCTTTAATGTGCTTCTGGCTGGGCCATGCACAGCATGGAAATGCTTAATTTATGGAGAATAACCCTCCCTCCCGTTCTGACGCAAGTCACCAGCAATGCAAAATGGAAGGGTCAAGAAGCTTCATTTATATTTACTGAGCAGAGGCAGCCTGCTTGGCGGCATGCCAGTGATGTTGGGCATCCCGCAGCGAGCATTGATATATAGTTAATCACCTCCGTTGCCCTGACTACTGTCATAAAGATGTACCAGATGTGCCTTCTATTAGCCATTACAAAGAGAAACACTGATACTGGAAGCTATGGAGGGGTTATTTTTTCACTCTGGGTGTCTGTTTTCCAAGTGGAAAGAGGATTTTACAGCGAAGAGAAGCTGTGCGGCAGCTGAAGGAAAATCTAGTTTAAAAAAAAGCCAATGGGTTCGCACAGATCTGCATGGTTGAAGCGGCCTATGGCAACAGTGATTTTGAAAGATATTTTTAATCGGTGACCTTTTATGGGGGCATCACTTGGAGCAGATGCATCCTACCTTCTGTGGTACTAAGGTTTAGAATCAACAGGAATGTCAATCTAAATTCCCTTGTTCATTCTTCCTATTAGAGATTTATGGGAGTTCTCACACCGGGAAGAGTTACCTCTGGAGAACAAACTAAATAGAAAAAGAATGGGGGGAAATAATGGTTATTCTTCAATTTTCGCAAATTCCAAAGTGCATTTGCTGAAAACATATTCTATCTGTGGCATTCACAGCAACAACTTATATTTATATAACATTATAAATGTAATGAATCGTCAGAAAATGCTTCAATAAGAATACGATTGGGTGGCACGGTGGCACAGTGGTTAGCCCTGCTGCCTAACTGCGCCAGGGACCCGGGTTCGATTCCCAGTCTTGGGTCACCGTCTGTGCAGAATTTGCACGTTCTTCCTCTTTCCTCCGATTTCCTCCCACAGTCTGAAAGACGTGCTGGTTAGGTGCATTGGCCATGCTAAATTCTTCCTCGGTGTACCCGAACAGGCGCCGGAGTGTGGCGACTAGGGGATTTTCACACTAACTCATCGCAGTGTCAATGTAAGCCTACCTGTGACACGAATAAAATTTTAAAAAATAAAACAAAGTATGACACAGAGCCCTGTAAGGGGATATTAGGTGAGATAACCAAACGGTTGGTTAAAGAAGTAGGTTTTAAGGAGCGTCTTTAAGGTGGGAAGTGAGGGAGAGATGTGTAGGGAGGGAATTCCAGAGCTTGCAGCTGAGGCAGTTGAAGGTATGGCTACCAGTTGTGGAGCAATTAAAATTAAGAATACACTGATTTAGAGGAGCTCAGATATCTCAGAGGGTTGTAAGGCTAGAGGAGGTTATAGAAATAGCGATGGATCAACGCAAGGAGGGATTTGGAAACAAGGACGAGTCTTAAAATCAAGATTTTTAAAAATTTATTCATACATGGGACATGGGCATGGCTGGCTGGCCAGCAATTATTGTCCATCCCTAGTTGCCCCTTACCTGAATGGATTGCTAGGCCATTTCAGAGGGCAGTTGAGAGTCAACCACATTACTGTGGCTCTGGAGTCACATGTAGGTCAGACCAGGTAAGGATGGCAGATTTCCTTCCCTAAAGGATATTAATGAACAAGATGGATTTTTCCAACAATGGTTTCATGGTCATCAGTAGATTCTTAATTCCAGATATTTTTTATTGAATTTAAATTCTACCATCTGCCGTGGCAGGATTCAAACCCAGGTCCTCAGAACATTAGCTGAGTTTCTGGATTAATAGTCTAACAATAATACCACTAGGCCATCACCTCGCCCTAGATATTGCTGGATCCGGAGCCAAAGTATAATAGTGAGTACAGCGACGATAGGGGAGTGGCACTTCTTGCGACAGAACACGGACAACAGAGCTTTGGATTGCATCAGGATTCCTGAGGATAGAAATTGGAAGAGCAGCGTAAAATGTATTGGAATATCCGAGTTTAGCGGCACAAGTGAGAGCTTCAGCAGCAGACAAGTTGAAACATGGGTAACGCCGAGTGATGTTAAGAAGATGGAAATAGGTGGTCTCCAATTATCACTGGATTAGTAATCCAGAGACCTGGGGTAGTGCTCTGGGGACCTGGGTTCAAATCCCACCGCGGCAGAGGCTGAAATTTGAATTCAATAAAAAATCTGGAATTAAAAGTCTAATGATGACCATGAAACCATTGTCGATTGTTGTAAAAATCCATGTGTTTCACTAATATTCTTGTCCTTACCTGGTCTGGCCTACACGCGACTACAGATCTACGGCAATGTGGTTGACTCTTAAATGACTTGAGCAAGCCACTCTGTTCAGGGCAATTAGGGATGGGCTATGAATGTTGGCCGAACCAGTGACGCCCACATCCAAGCAGTCTGATAATTTTAACAATGGGGGAGGAGTTGAAAGAGGTGACCATGAGGTTGAGCTGGGTGTTGTGAGTCATGTGCCTTCAGTTATTGTTGCTGGGAGGCAACTTTCAGATGAGAAATAGGCGGGGCAAGAATAGATCCTTGGGGTTCAACAGAGGTAATGGTGCAGGAGCAGGAGTTTGTGGTTTTCAGGCTAAGATTGGTCTAAGGTCAGGTCTCTGGATTACTAATCCAGTGATAAGAATGGAACCAAGTAATTGAAGTCCCACCAAGCTGAACGACAGTGGAGAGGCATTGGAGGAGGGCTGTGTGGTCAACAATGTCACAGTAACGTTGGGTGCCATAGTGTACATGTGACTTTGTGGTACTGAGGTGACCCGCACAGAATGAATTGGGAGTGACCCTGAGTAATTCAAGGTGCTGCTGTGGCTATGACAGAGCCTGGAGCTTTCAGATGAACTGTCAACTGGAATTGATTGTAGACTTGAAAAGGCAACATTTCAGAGCTTTGGGGAAAGAGAAGTGAAGTAAATCAAAGAATCATAGAATGATTCAACACAGAAGGAAGCAAAGGCAAAATACTGTGGACCCTGGAATCTGAAACAAAAACAGAAAATGCTGGAAAATCTCAGCAGGTCTGACAGCATCTGTGGAGAGAGAATAGAGCCAACGTTTCGAGTCTGGATGACCCTTCGAAACTTTGGCTCTATTTTCTCTCCACAGAAGGAAGCAAGTTCCCGCACTGGCCCTTGACAGCTCTGAGCACTAACTAGATATGTATTTCAAAGAGCTGGCACCAGATGATGGACTGAATGGCCACCTCCAATGTCCATTGATTACAGCCTAATTTGTCAAAGCTGTCATGGGAAGTTTAGATTCCATGCGGGACGAGGATAGGCTCGAGGGTCCTGCACTCTAACCAGTCAGCACCATTGAGGGAAGGTGTCAGAAGAGCAATTGTTGCTTAGACTATTTTAGCGAGCTTTTTTTTAGTATTCCTTCACGGCATGTGGGCATCACTGGCTGAGCCAGCATTTATTGCCCATCCCTGAGGGCATTTAAGAGTCAACCACATTGCTGAGGGTCTGGAGTCACATGTAGGCCAGACCAGATAAGGACAGCAGATTTCCTTCCCTAAAGGACACTAGTGAACCAATTGGGTTTTTAAAACAATCGTTTCATGGTCACCATTAGACTTTTAATTCCAGACATTTTTTATTGAATTCAAATGTCACCATCTGCCATGGTGGGATTCGAACGCAGGTCCCCAGAGCATTACACTGAATTACTAGGCCAGCAAAAATACCATTACGCCACCGCCTCCCTCTAAGTACTGGAGTGTTTTGTGTTTGTGGTCCATGGAGATCAAATGGGGACCCCTCCCTGTTATTGCAGTGGAATGAGGATCGGGACATGGCAAGGCTTTAGGAAACATCTGCATCCAAGAACTGACATAATGCATTTGCAGCTCAGCGAAAGAGCTTTCACCTTTTTGTAAATAGCTGGAATTGATTTTGATGCTGACATGATACCCGTCCAACACTCTGTTTGCACACAAGAATTTGCAAAGCCGTTTTGCAGTGAATACGATCTGCTTTGCCCTGTTATCCACTGGGGCCTTTTATTTTTGAATTGCTGCTCTGTTTGTCATTTACCAGTACTTCCCAAACGGTGCCAATCAGGAAAAGTTACAAAACCTTAAAAAAAAGGAATGTGAGCAGTGCTTCCAAGAATTGAAGTGCTGCAGCACTGCCATCTCTCTGCTGCCGGGACCAAAGCAAAGCTTTTGTTGCAAGTACCCTCAGAGCAATAATCATCATCTTTTCCAATTGTTGACTCATTTGGGGTTCGAGAAATACAAGTTCTTGACATCAAAATACAATTTAAAAGAATGCAAAACTCCAGTTTCCAATTCGGGCGGCACGGTAGCACAGTGGTTAGCACAGCTGCCTCCCAGCACTAGAGGAAGCGGGTTCAATTCCGGCCTCGGATCACTGTCTATGTAGAATTTGCATGTTCTCCCCATATCTGTGCGGGTTTCTTCTGGGTGCTCCGGTTTCCTCCCACAGTCTAAAGATGGTTAGGTTGATTGGCCACGCTGAATTGCCCCTTAGTGTCAGGGGACCAGCAGGGTAAATACATGGGGTTATGGGAATAGGGCCTGGGTGGGATTGTGGTCAGTGCAGGCTCGATGGACTGAATGGCCATCCTTCCGCACTGTAGCGATTCTGTGGGTGGGATTTTATGGCTTCGCTCGCCCTGAACCGTACAATCCCGCCCGAGGTGAATGGACCTTTCCAAGGTCCGCCCCTCGCCCGCTCTGACTCCTGTGGCGGGCGGGACATTAAAATTCGGGCCTGTGAATATATCTTCAATTTATTCCAAAATGGGAGGTTACTACATTTCACTTAAACATGGTGCTTAAAGGTCGGAACCTGAGATTTGCTACACAGTCCTGGGACTGAAGTTAAAGAAATATATATATTTTGACGGTGTTTGTGGAAATTTCAGCACTCTCCTATTCAGTTAGTAAACCTGATCATATCTCAGTTTTAAAAGTGGAAATGTGGATTTCGACATGTCTGATTTTGTATTGCTGTGGGATAAACTGTGAGATAAATGTTCTGTATTTGGAAAACTGATAAGAACATTCAGCAGCAAAATAATTAATAATTCTCAGACCATATATCGACATGCCTACTATAGAAATCCAAGTAAAAAGCATTATCCATCGGAAAATTTATGTATCTAAAAAAATTATGTTTGCGCAATGTTGAGCCTGTCACACTGTCTTTGAAAAAGAATTATTTGTTCTTTGAGTACTGTTTGAAACTCACGTTGATATTTGAGAATTCGCTCAGTCACAAAACACTGCAGGATTGTTCAGTTATCTCTGACACAAGACTAAAATTCCAGTCATCATAAAGAATGCCGATTCAGTCGAAATGGTGGGGGGTGGTTGTGGTTAATCCAGATGTAAGTCCTTACAAGTGACACATTTGACCTTTTGTCACTTTAAATGAGCTGAGAAAGAAGTGAACTTGTGGCCTAAACTTAAGGCTTTGACATTCCTTGATTTGCTGTAGTTCACATCGCTGGTTATAGGGATGGAGGGGGTTACAGAGTAGGAAGGTCGCGAATTGAGTTCAACATGAGAAAGAGGGAGTACAGCAAAGTCTTTGCTATAGAGAGAGTACAATGAAGGTTTACCAGGCTGATTCCTGGGATGGCAGGTCTATCATATGAGGAGAGACTAAGTTGGTTAGGATTATATTCACTGGAGTTTAGAAGAGTGAGAGGGGATCTCATAGAAATTTATAAAATTCTAACAGGGTTTGACAAGGCAGATTCAGAAAGATTGTTCCCAATGATAGGGTGTCCAGAACTAGGGGTCATAGTTTGAGGATAAGGGTAATCTTAAACTGAGGTGAGGAGAAATTTCTTCACCCAGAGCATGGTGAATGTGTGGAATTCACTATCACAGAAAGTATTTGAGGCCAAAACGTTGTCTGATTTTAAGAAGAAATTTGATATTGCTCTTGGGGCTAAAGGGATCAAGGGATATGGGGGAAGGGAGATCAGGATACTGAATTCGATGATCAGCCATGATCAAAATGAATGATGGAGCAGTCTCGAAGGGCTGAATGGCCTATTGCTGCTTCTAGTTTCTATATTCCTGTATTAGCTTTTTGAGATGTTGTGGGGGGGACGAGGAACCAATGTGGGCAGGTAAGGGTTGGGTGATGGTAAACAGAGCTTTCACGCAGGATAAGATGTGGGGAACAGAGTTTTGGATGAGTTGTGGGGTTTAAGGAGGCTGGAGGATTGAAGGTTAGTAAGGGAGCATTGAAATACTCAAATCTGAAAGTGACACAAACCGCAGATGAAGGTTTTAACAACAGATTGACTGAAACTAGGGATGAAGAGAGGATGTTATGGAGGTGAAAATAGGTGACGTATATGATGGAGAAGATAAGAGGTTAGATACGAGGCTGAATGGGATGCCTAGATTCTGATTTTTCTTGGTTCATGTGGAGAAAGTGGCTTGAGAAGGAGCTGGAATTTAAAAAAAGTAGAGAGAATTTATTGGAAAGACTACTTAAGAGGCCGCTCGATTGTTTAATTGGAAGAAATGGTGACACCCCCATGATTGAACGTGGTGAAGTAGTCCGACAACAGTGGAAGGGTGAAGAGAGGTGGCAGATCATAGAGCTGGGAGTTGTCAGCGTACACATAGAAGCTGACCAAGTGTGCGGATGATGTTGCCAAGAGGCAGCATGGAGAGTAGATTTACGTTTCCACAGCACGGGATGGTTATGATAAGGTCAATGGAACTTGCGGTCATTAATCCCTCTAATTCAGAATTTATAGTGTGGTTTGTAAAACATGCCCCTGTACTCTGTCCAATTATGTAAAACATTTCTGTCAAATGGCCATAATGAGCAAGGCGACTTTGTGGTTCTGACCACAAAGAAACCCAGACAGAGTGAGCTGCACGAGTGGGAGATTTCCTCTGTTCCATATTGGCAGTTGTAATGGTGGCAAAAAGTGCCGGCATCAGCATCATTACTACACTGAAACCGAGAGCAAATTCTGGAGTCTGTATGCGCACAGAATAACTTAGAAATTCCAAAATTACTGTCAGGGTGCCTCTGTGCCGAGGGTGAGGCCGTTGAGGTTCCACGGAACCCCATAGCTCAGCTTAATCAATGGGAATCAAGCGAATTGATAAGAACTTCCACACTTACACTCTTAGTCTCATCTTAACCCTTGAAAACATTCCACCTTATTGAATGAGATATAACTAAGTTTTACTAAGTTCGTAATTACTACTGGAAACCCTCACTGGCCCTGAAAACCCTCACTGGCCCACATCCGAACGACGTGCTGGTTAGGGTGCATTGGCCGTGCTAAATTCTCCCTCAGTGTACCCGAACAGGCGCCGGAGTGTGGCGACTAGGGGATTTTCACAGTAACTTCATTGCAGTGTTAATGTAAGCTTACTTGTGACACTAATAAATGAACTTTAAACTTTGAAGTAAAACCTCATTTGTGTAACATCAAAGTCCAATACACCCTGTGGGCACTGGTTCACTTGGCAGACCAGACTTGTTTTAAAGTTTATTTGCATTTGAGTGAATCAACAACAGTAACTCTGGTTGGAGATACTGTTGATTCACTCAAATGCAAGTCATAAAGATTTCTTTCAGAAAGTAACAGTTTGGGATTTTATATGTGGTCTGAATTTTCAGGATGGTGCGCACTCGGCACCCATCATGGGGAGAGTGGGTGGGGATGGCACCCGTCATGGGGAGAGTGGGTGGGGAGCACATCCCCCGCCCGCCCCACAACTCCATTTTATGCTCTAATGAGAGAGAAGTAACAGCGGGCGAGACTTCCGCCCTCACTTGGAAGGAGGTTCCCCCTTGGATTCGCTGTCAGCTCTCCAGCTCATCCAGGCACAGTGCTGCAGTGGCTGGAAGAGGTACTGCAGCACCCTGCTTGGGACTAAGGGTGGAATTCTCCCAATTGGGATGTTGCCCTGTGGCAGGGGGCAGGGACGGGGAGTGTTTCCCACTGTGGAAGCCAGCAGGAAACCACGCCATATGTCCCAGTCCCGAGATTAATTATGTACCCGGTGGTTTTGTGCCATATTCCATGGCAGGGTGGGCATAGTGTAAAGGTGCCGAACATCACAGACCCGCCATTGAAGAAAGAAGGTGGACCTCCAGGAACACTCTGAGGCTGGACGGTGGATCTCCTCGACACTGAATCTGGAAAATTCATCTGCAGGAAAAGACCCTCAAAGTCGCCACTTTATGTTCTCACTAGGGGTTTGGATGGTCTACCTATCTGAGGCCCCGTCTGTCCCAATGTAAAATCGGGTCGAGGCAGGGGAAATCCGCTGGGGGTTGTGGGAAGGAGGTGGCATAAAATTCTGGCCGATGAGTAATTTTAGGTCGGTGTAACATGCTTGAAGGTGAAAAGGTGACTACAGATGTACAGTTCCTTGGGGCTTTCCTCATGTCATTTCTGGGTCCGTTAAAGAAAAATGAACATACATTGATTGAAGCAACAAATCAATAACTCCGTTATTGCTGCATCATGTGACTACCAGGCTGGTAGAAGGCTCTCCAGATGGGCCTTTGATCTTCTGTCTTCGAGCTGCATGCCTCAGTCTGCAGTCTCCGATCCTGTTCGCCATGCCGCCGCTGCCAGCGAGAACGGAGAATTTGGCGCTCAACCAAATCTCCACTCACTGCAAGGGGACCGGAGAATCCCAGCCGCAGGCGAGGTTGGAGAATTCTGGCCATTATTGGCCCGAGATATCTTTTGTCTTTCAAGGAGATTGCTGCGTAAAGGGCAGTAGTGGAGGAGGGGGGAGAGTGGAGAGGGTGGGGCGATGGAGTGGTCGCAGTAGTTTGACAAGTGCCAAATCTCACCTCTTGAACGTCAATCATTATTGCTTTGTAAGAAAAATAAAACTCTTGGAAAGAGACAATTCACAGAAATACAATGATATCTGCAGGTTAGGGTCCAGTGATTTTTCTTTTTAAAATTTATAATTGCGTCAAGGTGCAGTGATTTCTTGGTGGAAAATTCCAGTCACTGCTGATGAGGCAACGTTTGCGAAGGAAAAGCTTCCTGGCCCACCATAGGCCATGAAAATGGTTTGCCAGCTCTGCAGTGGCCCCTATAATTGAATTGTAAATTGCATTTTAAAAGCACCTCCATCTATCCAGCCCAATGCTCTTTCCTTCAAGATTGGGATGTGTGTCTGCTGTCACTTGTTTGCAAGAACCTCAAGTTGTAAATCTCTGATAGGTTGGGTTCCTGTGCACAATGCAGGTCACAGTTACAGGGTCAGAACATGTTTCAAGCCATTAATCATCTTTAATTAAGTGTCACGTTGTATTGGAATGTCCTTGGCCACAGAACTTGTTATCCTCTAGTTTACAGTCTCATCAATAATATTTTTGGTATTGTACATTGTCGGAAGAACATAGTCACCGCCATCTTACAGTCATAAGATTCAACTTGTTTCCTGGAAAAAGATCCCACAGATCCCGTGAGATCCTGACGTTTTTTTTTTAGTTCATCTCACCTTTTAGGTATTTCCATTGTTGTTCAGTCGTGCTAAGGTCCAACTGGAGTCAGGAAGTTGTATGAATGTATTATTTCTCTCTCTATTTCCCATCTGTTAAATGAGGGGAGGGAATTGAAATATGCATTTTATTTTGATGCAATATGTGCTCTCTATCTGTGAACAGTAACTCTTCAATTTGCACCAACACGGTCTTAACCGGAACTGGTTAACTCCTGTCTGACAGATCAGCCGATGTAACGGCTTAAATCTACAGTGCAGAAGAAGGCCATTTGGCCCATCGAGTCTGCACCGACCACAATCCCACCTAGGCCTTATCCCCATAATCCCATGCACTTATCCTAGCTCATCCCCCTGGCACTAAGGGGCAATTTAGCATGGCCAATTCACCTAACCCGCACATCTTTGGACTGGGAGGAATCCAGAACACCCATGGGAAACCCACGCAAACACGGGGAGAATATGCAAACTCCACACAGACAGTGACCCAAGCTGGGAACCGAATCTGGATCCCTGGCGCTGTGAGGCAGCAGTGCTAACCACTGTGCCACCGTGCCACCCTCATAGGATCCATGAGGTGGACCTGTTAAAATATGAGCTCCCTGATTGAGCTAGTTAATGCTTTCCAATCCAGGAGCCCTGCAGAGGTAGATAACGTGGAGTGTCCGTGCTACCGGTACTCAGGCTGTTTACTCTATACAGGGAAGTATCTGTCTGAGTATTGCTAACTATTGTAAATAAATCTGGATGTGGTGAAGAGGTGTCAGCCTTGTGAGAGTTATTTCAACCAGGAATAATGATAATTTTTATGCTGTAAGCTCGTTTGCTCAAAATTATTCCCAACCACGTGCAGACTCAACGAGGCCGCTTTAAAGTTGTCAAAATCAGCATTAGCAGGGTTTGATTGGTCTTGCAATAGGGCTTAAAGAACAACTCCAGTCTTTGGGTGAGCAGACATCACAGTTTTGCTTAGACAATCCTGTTTTTTCACTCAAATTCAGCGCTCCAACAGTTTTTTCCAAATTGCTTAAGTGTCCTTGCTATAGCTCACCAGAGAGCCCTCTCCTGTGTAACTCAGACCTTTCATTTCATTTGCTGTAGGTAATCTCTCCCCCCCCCGCCCCAAAAAAAACCCCTCTTACGCCGCACCCTGGGAATTGGAATGTCATCCACTCACTGATTGTAAAGCAGCTGTGGCCGGGTGCTCCCATGTGTGCAGAGATCATTCTCCCCGACATCCAGAACCAGGAGGCCTCCCTCCCCTAGACTCGCACCATTGGTTGCCCAATGGGGATCAGCCGCTGGGTGACGCCGGAAGATTGACAGCAGTGTCTTCCAAGTCCACTCAATGAGACAGGCGGATGGTAGCCATGGATAATTCCCTGCCAAAGAAAGTGACAGGCAAGTTGGATTGAACTGTTGGACATTCAACCAAAGCCTCTCATCTGTAAAGATACTGTGCTTTTCGTCTTGTGGTCATGGGTGTAACCAAAATCTTCCAAACTTGAGATATGTTTGTGAGCTTAAAATTCAACTTCTGGCTGAAAATGCCCATTATTAGAACTCAGTTTGCAAAATAGACAAGGCTTTTAAATGGATATTGGTCTGACCATAAGGTAAAAGCAAAATATTACTGTAACGATTTTAATCAGGCAATTGAGGTGGGCCTGTTAGAATATGAGCTCCCTGATTAAGGACCAATTTGATGGGCCAATCAAGGAGGCTCTTGCTTTGTATTTAACCAGGAGTGTCAGTTTCTCTGGCACTCCGAGTGTAGGCTGCTAACTGAAAGCACTCTGTATGCTGGTGTCAGACTTGTAAATAAAGGGATTTTAGTGAAGGGACTTCTGCCTCCGAGGACTTATTACAACGATGGAAGCTAGAATCTGAAACAAAAACAGAAAATGCTGGAAATTCTTTGGGGGTCTGACAGCATCTGTGGAGAGGGAACAGAGCCAATGTTTCGAGTCAGGATGATCCTTCAGAGCTCTGATGAAGTTCAACATTCGGAACACACTCCATGCCCCCATGAGACTGGTACCCCAGGAGCCCTGGTAATGGCACGGTGACCAACCATTGGATCTTAAATGGCATCAATCTTGGGAATTGCAACAGGATTCCTGTCCTCCTGGTTGGGTGGGCAGAAGTTTTACTTGATCACTTCTGACAGACATTCCTTAGAGTTTCAAACATATATGTGATATTTAAAGAGAATATGAAGGACGGGAAAGGCTGTAGATAGATTGAAGCATGTCATGGTACCATTTGCACGGCAGCATGGTGGTTAGCACTGCTGCCTCACAGCGCCAGAGACCCGGGTTCGATTCCCGGCTTGGGTCACTGTCTGTGTGGAGTTTGCATGTTCTCCCCGTGTCTGCGTGGGTTTCCTCCAGATGCTCCGGTTTCCTCCCACAGTCTGAAAGACGTGCTGGTTAGGTACATTGACCTGAACGGGCACCAGAGTGTGGCGACTAGGGGAATTTCACAGTAACTTCATTGCAGTGTTCATGTAAGCAGCCTTACTTGTGACTAATAAATAATCTTTAACTTTTTTGTGTTACTGTGAAACATGTACTTTTTTGATTTTTTTTGTGCAGAACCTTATTTGGCCTATAGCACATTTAGTGCCTATTTTTCACAAAGTGTTCTGAATAATTTGTGGGGAAAATATGATGTGATATCTCAGGGTGAGGTGACAGATCAGCAATTAAATATTGGAATTTCTGTTAGAGTGTCACCTAGTGGTATGACAGGTAATTGTTACAAATAAGTGGCATTTGAACTACACAATTCCAATTCACAGATGAAATCTTTATGGTTTTTAATGGGGTGTTATCAAACAGGATTTTGCTATTTTACAAATAGCTGGCTTTCCCTTCATACTTACTGAATGAGGTGGAGGGCCGGCGTTGGACTTGGGTGGGCACAGTAGAAGTCTCACTTTAACCTGGTGTTGTGAGACTTCTAACTGTACTTACTGAATAACGTGGCTGCAACTGGAAAACCGAGGAACAGAGGGCATTCAGTCTATTTACCCTGTTTCATTCTGTATCACATCTGCCTTCCGTCGACTTAGCTATTTGAAATATGCGGAGCATCTATGTTTAGTCATTGCAGTACTTGTGCGTGTGGATATACACGAGTACGTGTGCATGCCTGTGTGATTCTTTCATTTTCCACTTCTGGTATTTGCAATAGAAAGGATTCTCAGATAGGCTGGTATAGGGACGTCCCACACACAGTACCATGCACCTCATAAATAATTAACTCAAAAGGAGCTTCATTTAATGGGAAGACCACTGATGTTATTAAATAAGTGCATGTTTAGCTGAAACGTTCGCCAATGGATAGTTAACCTCAGTTTAAACACTTCATCTATTAGTAATGTGGTAAACATTTCAGTTTTTAATGTAAATATATCTGTGCAAATTCTTCCAATAGCGCTGTATTGGTGACCACTACATTGATTGATGTGAGCTGTGCCTTATTGTCCTAATGATGTTTGCAATATTTCCCCTACTGTATGTCACTTTGTAGAATCCCTGGAAAAAGAATCATTCTGCCTTTATTACAGCGATTTTGAATGCAATAAGTTTTACACTTTTAAGAAAGAGCATATTTTTGTGAGTTTTTATTGTACTTGATAAGTAGGGGGTGAACTGAATTTGAACACTACACTTTAAGTTTATTTATTAATGTCGTAAGTAGGCTTCCATTAAGGCTGCAATGAAGTTACTGCAAAAATCCCCTCGTCGCCACACTCCGGCGCCTGTTCGGGTACACTGAGGGAGAATTTAGCATGGTCGATGCACCTAACCAGCACATCTTTTGGATTGTGGGAGGAAATCAGAACACCCGGAGGAAACCCACACAGATACGGGGAGAATGTGCAGACTCCACACAGACACTGATTCAAGCTGGGAATTGAACCCAGGTCCCTGGCGTTGTGAGGCAGCAGTGCTAACCACTGTGCCACCGTGCCATCTGAAGTAGCTTGTAATGGAGCAGTGGTGTTGCAGCTACAACGGCCTCATGGTGAGATCACCGGCATTCTGCTCTTCAGAGATTTTCTCACTGCTGAATCCCAAAGGAAAACCATCCCTGAAGTCGCTGATCCCCGCAGGAGCTGACTCTGTTGCAGAGCTGCAAGTGGCAATTACTGCTCACAAGATAGTTCAGGAATTTCCCCTGTCAGCACAGACTGCCGCTTCCTGGAACAAACTAGCAGAATTAGGTTACGGGGCTGTTAACCAGGACTAGTAGCGAAAGACCCTCTGACCCTCTGAGGGACTGAACAGTATCAGAAGGACAGCTCCTGAGTTGAGGAGGAACTTCTTCACCCAAAGGGTTGTGAATCTATGGAATTCCCTGCCCAGTGAAGCAGTTGAATGTTTTTAAGGCAAAGATAGATAATTTTTTGAACAGTAAAGGAATTAAGGGTTATGGTGAGCAGGCGGGTAAGTGGAGCTGAGTCCACGAAAAGGATCAGCCATGATCTTAATGAATGGCGGAGCGGGCTCGAGGGGCCAGATGGCCTACTCCTGCTCCTAGTTCTTATGTTCTATGAGCTTGTGAGAGGAGTGAGGGGAGGTGAACACACCCCTGTGAGCTGCACCAGTTGGGAGGGGAGTGCAGCTGTGAAAAAGGGAGCTCAATAGTACCTCTATGAAGTGGTGAGTTCAGAAGAGGCGATGACCTCTTATGAACTCGTGAGTGAACTGTGCCTTTTTGAAATGAAGGGGACTTAGAACATAGAACATAGAACATAGAACATTACAGCGCAGAACAGGCCCTTCGGCCCACGATGTTGCACCGACCAGTTAAAAAAAAAAAAACTGTGACCCTCCAACCTAAACCAATTTCTTTTCGTCCATGAACCTATCTACGGATCTCTTAAACGCCCCCAAACTAGGCGCATTTACTACTGATGCTGGCAGGGCATTCCAATCCCTCACCACCCTCTGGGTAAAGAACCTACCCCTGACATCGGTTCTATAACTACCCCCCCTCAATTTAAAGCCATGCCCCCTCGTGCTGGATTTCTCCATCAGAGGAAAAAGGCTATCACTATCCACCCTATCTAAACCTCTAATCATCTTATATGTTTCAATAAGATCCCCTCTTAGCCGCCGCCTTTCCAGCGAAAACAATCCCAAATCCCTCAGCCTCTCCTCATAGGATCTCCCCTCCATACCAGGCAACATCCTGGTAAACCTCCTCTGCACCCTCTCCAAAGCCTCCACATCCTTCCTGTAATGTGGGGACCAGAACTGCACACAGTACTCCAAGTGCGGCCGCACCAGAGTTGTGTACAGTTGCAACATAACGCTACGACTCCTAAATTCAATCCCCCTACCAATAAACGCCAAGACACCATATGCCTTCTTAACAACCTTATCTACTTGATTCCCAACTTTCAGGGATCTATGCACACAAACACCTAGATCCCTCTGCTCCTCCACACTATTCAAAGTCCTCCCGTTAGCCCTATACTCAACACATCTGTTATTCCTACCAAAGTGAATTACCTCACACTTCTCCGCATTAAACTCCATCCGCCACCTCTCGGCCCAACTTTGCAACCTGTCTAAGTCTTCCTGCAAACTACGACACCCTTCCTCACTGTCTACCACACCACCGACTTTGGTGTCATCAGCAAATTTGCTAATCCACCCAACTATACCCTCATCCAGATCATTAATAAATATTACAAATAGCAGTGGCCCCAAAACAGATCCCTGAGGTACACCACTTGTAACCGCACTCCATGATGAATATTTACTATCAACCACCACCCTCTGTTTCCTATCCGCTAGCCAATTCCTGATCCAATTTCCTAGATCACCCCCAATCCCATACATCTGCATTTTCTGCAGAAGCCTACCATGGTGAACCTTATCAAACGCCTTACTAAAATCCATATATACCACGTCCACTGTCTTGCCCCCATCCACCTCCTTGGTCACTTTCTCAAAAAACTCAATAAGGTTAGTAAGGCACGACCTACCTGCCACAAAACCATGCTGACTATCACCTATCAATTCATTACTCTCCAAATAACTATAAATCCTATCCCTTATAATTTTTTCCAACATCTTGCCGACAACAGAAGTGAGACTCACCGGTCTATAATTCCCGGGGAAGTCTCTGTTCCCCTTCTTAAACAATGGGACAACATTCGCTAACCTCCAATCTTCTGGTACTATACCAGAGGCCAACGACGACCTGAAGATCAGAGCCAGAGGCTCTGCAATCACTTCTCTTGCCTCCCAGAGAATCCTTGGATAAATCCCATCCGGACCAGGGGATTTATCTATTTTCAGACCCTCCAGAATATCCTGCACATCCTCCTTATCAACTGTAATACTGTCTATTCTACTCCCTTGCAACCCAGTGTCCTCCTCAGCTATATTCATGTCCCCTTGCGTGAACACCGAAGAGAAATATTGGTTCAATGCTTCACCAATCTCCTCCGGTTCCACACATAACTTCCCTCTGCCATCTATAACTGGCCCTAAACTTGCCCTAACCAACCTTCTGTTCTTGACATACCTATAGAACGCCTTAGGATTCTCTTTAACCCTATCCGCCAAAGTCTTCTCATGTCCCCTTTTAGCCCTTCTAAGCTCGCTCTTCAACTCCCTCTTAGCCAATCTAAAGCTTTCTAGTGCACTACCCGAGTGCTCACGTCTCATCCGAACATAAGCCTCCTTTTTCTTTTTAACCAACAAAGAAACTTTTTTGGTGCACCACGGTTCCCTAGCCCTACCAATTCCTCCTTGCCTGACAGGGACATACCTATCACAGACTCGCAGTAGCTGCTCCTTGAAAAAACTCCACATGTCGGACGTTCCCAGTCCCTGTAATCTCCTAGTCCAACCTATGTTTCCTAATTCTCTCCTAATAGCCTCATAATTACCCTTCCCCCAGCTAAAACCACTGGCCCGAGGTTCATGCCTATCCCTTTCCATCACTAAGGTGAACGTAACCGAATTGTGGTCACTATCACCAAAATGCACACCAACTTCCAAGTCTAGCACCTGGTCTGGCTCATTTCCCAGCACCAGATCCAATATAGCCTCACCTCTAGTTGGCCTGTCTACATACTGAGTCAAAAAACCTTCCTGCACGCTTTGAACAAAAACTGACCCCTCTAACGAGCTAGAGCTATAACAATTCCAGTCAATATTAGTCAAGTTAAAATCCCCCATAACAATTGCCCTATTACTTTCACTCCTAAGCAGGATTGACTCCGCAATCCTTTCCTCAACCTCTCTAGAACTTTTAGGAGGTCTATAAAAGACTCCCAACAGGGTGACCTCTCCTCTCCTATTTCTAATCTCCGCCCATACTACCTCAACAGATAAGTCCTCATCAAACCTCCTCTCTGACACTGTGATACAATCTCTGACCAATAATGCTACCCCTCCCCCTCTTCTACCTCCTTCCCTACTTCGACTAAAACATTTGAACCCCGGGACCTGCAGCATCCATTCCTGCCCCTGCTCTATCCATGTCTCTGAAATAGCCACAACATCGAAGTCCCAGGTACTGATCCACGCTGCAAGTTCACCCACTTTATTGCGAATACTCCTGGCATTGAAGTATACACATTTCAAACCCTGCTCCGCCCCACCTCTGCAATGCCGTGCATTGCAGTCCCCATCCATGCATCCCTCACTTTCAGCCCCACTACTCAGGATCCCTCCCCCCCCCCGAATCAGTTTAAACCTCCCTGCATGGCCTTAGCAAATTTACCCCCCAGGATATTGGTCCCCTTCTGATTAAGGTGTAGACCATCCTTCTCATAGAGGTCACACCTTCCCCAGTACGAGCCCCAATTGCTTAAGTACCTGAACCCCTCCCTCCTGCACCATCCCCTCAGCCATGAATTCAAACCTTCCCTCTCCCTATTCCTCTCTAAACTATCCCGTGGTACAGGCAAGAGTCCAGAGATAACCACTCTGTCAGTCTTGGCCTTTAGTTTCCACCCCAACTCCATAAATCCCTGCTTAATATCCCCTTCCCCTATCCTCCCTATGTCGTGTGTCCCCACATGTACAATAACTTGTGGTTTATCTCCCTCCCCCCTAAGAGTCCTGAATACCCTGTCAGACACATCCCGGACCCCAGCCCCTGGTAGGCAACACACCAACCCTGAGTCCCTACCTTTAGTTCCGACCCTCCTATCTGTCCCCTTAATTGTGGAGTCCCCAATCACAAGGCCCAGTCTTTTACAGCCCCTAACCACCTGAGCTTTCTCACTCGGCTCACCCCCAGAGATCTGCTCTCTATGCTCAGTTGATTCCTCCTCAACTGTAGCCTCCAGCACCGAAAACCTATTATGGAGGGGAACCGCCCCAGGGGATTGTCTTCCCGATTGCTTCTTACCCCTCCTCCTGGCATTGACCCAAGCCTCATTTCTAGGAGTTACTATTTCTCTATAACTCCTATCAACTTCCACCTCCGCCTCCCGAATTATGCGGAGTTCCTCTACCTCCCCCTCCAGCTCCTTTACACGCTCCTCCAGAAGCTGCAATCTAATGCACTTCTTACAACTAAAATCTCCTGAAACACTACTGGATTTCCTCACCACATACATCCCACAGGAGATGCAGCATACTGCCTGAACTGCCATCCCTGAAGCCATTACCAGCAAGAAAAAAAGAAAACAAAAAACTTCCCCACACTTATAATTAGGTTAGAGGAGGATGGAAGGGTGGGATCCTCTACCAGTGTAGAGGATCGGGTATCTCCTCTGCACCAATTTATAGGGCTAGGGGCCCGAGAGAAAAAAAAAAACTACTACTGAGGGGGAACCTCCCAGGTAACTGACTTTTAAAGTTAAAATAAAAACCCTTCCCAGACTCCTTTGCTGCCCACTTCTAGTTTTCACTTTAAACTTGAAAAACTGCTGTTAAAGTAAAGGCCAAAAAAATACACACACTAGCTGACTAATTAAATAAATAAACAATTCAATTAATCCAATTAATCTCTTACCAGCACTGCTGCTTTTCAATCAGGGAGAAGGTGGAGCCTGTGAAATAAGAAGTTGGAGGGCGAGACTTATGTATGTAAGGGCATAGCCCCTTTAAGGGAATGGGTCATGTGACCTGGGGTGTGGAGTGAGCTGGTTGGGAACGTTTGGAGTATGGAGCAAGTAGATCGAATAAAGATTTGTGTTCCCTGTCGCCTGGCTGAGGAGAAATTCTTGAGGAGATACCTCAGTACGTAGAGATTTTACAGAGAAGACTACTCTGAACTGGAGAGAGTTGTGGGGGTGGTGTGTTTGGGGCAGTATGGGGGGGGGGTGGGGGGAGTGCGGGTATGGTTAGGACAACTCTGGGTGTCTTATTCTGCAATGGTTTAATGTTTCAGTGAGGATCACGTTTTCCAGTGGCAGGCCCATCATTATTTGGATCTCGACTGTGGTTGTTGTGTGAGTGAAGTGGCTGAACAATCTTGCACAAAAGCAGAAAATGCTGGAAATATGCAGCATCAGGCGAGAGAGAGAAACAGTAAATGTCTCAGGTCAGCGACCTTTCATCAGATCATGCAGTGAAGCATTTCACCCGAGCTCGATAGAGGAAATGAACATCATCGTGTTGGATGAAACCTTCCGAAAGCAGATATCCCTCAGGTTTCCAGGTTGCGGTGGAAAATTAACATCAATCCGTGTTTCTAACCTGTTGCCAACCCCAGGGGAGATTTCACGGATATGAAAGCCAGTGCATGGCGCACCGGGGAGGGGAATTGTTTTGATTTATAACGCAGTGGTTTTGTGTGAGGGCCCTGCATGTACCTAGGCTGAGTTGTTGCAGGTGAGGTACTGAGTGACAGCCAGCTGCTTCCTCACAGTTACCGAGAGAGGGGGAAACTGGGTCAGCCAGTGTAAACAGCCATTCAGCATCTCTCAGCGGCAAGTTAGAGAGCACAATTAGAAATGGTCAAAGAGCAGATAAAATGTCTCCCATTGATAATCCAACATATTCAAACTAACAACTTCAGACAGATTTACAACAGAGATGAGGTAATTTTTTTTTCGTAAGTCTTTGGAACTCTCTTCCTGAAAAGGTGGTGGATGCGGAGTCTTTGGGCAGAATTTTCCAGCCGCACTCGCCCCATTGAGGGAGGCGATGGCCTAGTGAACTATTAATCCAGAAACTCAGCTAATGTTCTGGGGACCCGGGTTCGAATCCCACCACAGCAGATGGTGACATTTGAATTCAATAAAAAAAAATCTGGAATTAAGAATCTTCTGATGACCATGAAACCATTGTCAATTGTCGGAAAAACTCATCTGGTCCACTAATGTCCTTTAGGGAAGGAAATCTGCCATCCTTACCCGGTCTGGCCTACATGTGACTCCAGAGCCACAGCAATGTGGTTGACTCTCAACTGCCCTCTGAGGGCAACTAGGGATGGGCAATGAATGCTGGACCAGCCAGCGACGCCCATGTCCCATGAATGAATTTTTTAAAATGCCAGAAATTCCCGCCTGAGATCAACGGACCTTTGCATGGTCCCTGTCCCACCTGCTGCGATTCCCGTGGTGGGCGGGACGGGAAAATTCTGCCCTTTGAGTATTTATAAGGCAGAGGTGGATAGATTCTTGATAAACAAGGGGGTGATAGGTTATTGGAGGTGGGTGGGATGCAGATTTGAGGTTACTGTCAAATCAGCCATGGTCTTATATGTTGGAGCCAGCCTTGAGGGGCTGAATGGCCCACTTCTACTCCTTGTTCATATTTTGTAGGACTTTAAAGGCAGGCTAAGGGTTTAGCTTCCCAATGAACAATGTAGGAAACCCTTTTGCATGTATTAGCAAGTCTTACATGCTCATTAAAAGGCCTGAAATGAAGCTCCCCCTCCAAATTAATTGCCCACCAGCAAGAAATTTGAATGTTCTCATTAGAATCATGTGTTCCTGGCAAGGTAGATTTCCTCTATGATTAATGGTGAGGTGCCACTGCATTGCCTTCTCTGGGAAGTGTCTGTAGATGACAGCCTGTGCTTGAGACTGGGGGTGCTGGCAGTGCAAGCTGTGTGGAGGATGGCCAAGGAAGGGTCACCTAGGCTGGAGCAGTGGCCAGGTAAAGCTGCAAGGTACAGTGCAGGCTGTCCTGGTTCCCTCCAAGTATGGCCCCCAGACCTTTGACCCCATGAGGTAATGGCGGGGATGGCAAATTTTTGATTTGATTTATTATTGTCACATGTATTAACGGACAGTGAAAAGTATTGTTGTGTACTGACAAAGCATAGCATTCATAGAGAAGGAAAGGAGAGAGTGCGGAATGTAGTGTTACAGTCACAGCTAGGGTGTAGAGAAAAATCAACTTCATGCAAGGTAAGTCCATTCAAAAGTCTGACAGCAGCAGGAAGAAGCTGTTCTTGAGTCAGTTGCTACGTGACCTCAGACGTTTACACCTTTTTCCTGACGGAAGAAGGTGGAAGAAAGTATGTCCGGGGTACGTGGGGTCCTTAATTATGCTGGCTGCTTTGCCGAGGCAGCGGGAAAAGTAGACAGAGTCAATGGACGGGAGGCTGGTTTGCGTGATGGATTGGGCTACATTCACGACCTTTTGTAGTGTGGTCTTGGGCAGAACAGGAGCCATACCAAGCTGTGATACAACCTGAAAGAATGCTTTCTATGGTGCACCTGTAAAAGTTGGCGAGAATCATAGCTGACATGCCAAATTTCTTAAGTCTTCTGAGAAAGTAGAGGCGTTGGTGGGCTTTCTGCCTTACCCGCTGACACCACCCCTCACCCCTGGAATTGGTGAGCTGTTTGCAGATGCATAGTTAACACGCTGAACAGCGCAAGATCGGGTGTGGTCAACTGTCCCATTTCCCCAAACGGAAATCACTCCCACTTCCACATCCACCACAGAAAGGAGGATTCCGGGTTAGATATCTGAAATCTTGGAAAGGCAGGAACTCCGTCATTGATATACACCTCAATCAAAGTTTACATTTACTGCCTAACCCAACAAGGATTTTTTCATCATTGTAATCACCTGTACCAATATGGAAGGCTGCACAGATTATGAACGGTTTGCTCATATATGTGAAGATACCATGATGTAAAACATATTTGTGACCAATCTTTCCTGTCACCGTTAAACTGTTTTGTTAGGCCTGTCAGAGGATAGGATGGTAAGTGGCATAGATGGTGGCGAAAACATCTGAGTTGAAATGAAAGGCACAGTGTCACAGTGGTTCGCACTGCTGCCTCACAGCACCAGGGACCCAGGTTCAGTTCCTCGCTTCACTGTCTGTGTGGAGCTTCCACTTTCTCCCTGTGTCTGCGTGGGTTTCCTTCCACAGCCCAAAGATGTGCGGGTTAGGTTGATTGGCCATGCTAAATTGACCCTAGGATCAAGGGGTTAGCAGGTTAAATATGTGGACTTATGGGAATAGGGCCTGGATGGGTTGTGCTCAGTACAGACCTGATGGGCCAAATGGCCTCCTTCTGTACTGCAGGGATTCTGTGACACACTGTGAGCAATGCCCTATCAATATGTTAGAAGAATCTTGTTAGTGTTTCTCCATCACACTTCTGAGTGTCGAAAGTACTTTCTGACCGTGATAAACTGTGAGAAGGTTAAACTAATTAAGCATCTTTCTTTTATCAGACACTCCCACAGTGTTCCTCCAAACATGGAAAATGGCTAACTACTACCCAAATAAACAGTTATATTTGTCAGTGGATTTTAGGATGTAACCTTTTAGGTTGCAAGAATTATTTGAGCAGTTTCCTTAAAGGAATGAGTCAGGCTAAATACAACTCCAGTAAAGTTTATTGTGGGGTCACAGGGATAGCTGTCAGTGCAGGCGTGATGTGCTAAATGGCCGCCTTCTGCACTGTAGATCCTATGATTTATTAATCACAAGTAGGCTTACATGAACACTGCAATGAAGTTACTGTGAAAATCCCCTAGTTGCCACACTCCTACACCTGTTCAGGTACACCGAGAGAGAATTTAGTATGGCCAATGCACATCTTTCAGATTGTGGGAGGAAACAGGAGCACCCAGACACTGGGAGACCATGCAGACGACGCACAGACATTGACCCAAACTGGGAATCAAATCTGGGCCCCTGGCACTGTGAGGCAGCAGTGCCAACCACTGTGCCACCGTGCCACTTACCCTCCTGCTGATCACAGACACGTCTTTTGCAGCACTGTGAGGGAAGAAGTGATGGTGTAAGAATATTTGCAATTGTATGGCACCTAATCATGTTGGTTAATCATCTCAAAGCGACTGACCACACGAGTTCACTTTGGAGAGCTGTAACTGCCTTTGTTTTAAGTAGAACGGCCTTACTCACAAACCAACTGCATCTCTGGACATTCTGCACCTCTGTCGATCAGCTGTGTTTATAATTAAACTCTTCACAGAAAAACAAGATTTTTGGCTGGAGGCAAGTCTGCTGACAGCTCCCTTCAGTTACTTTGAAAATCTGGTATGTGAGGAACCTCCAGAGCTTTTGATTGCAGCTGCAGTAACGCTCTTTGCATTATTTTTGGGCAAAGTAAGCAGTTAATCCTATTGGATTGCTTTTAGACACAACTTTTGGACAAGGGCTCAGCCATTGTACTGCGTCGTGATGTTCAATATTTATTCCTCGGCCTCTTGAAAGTCCAAGTTCAAATTCCCCTCTTGACGTCCTTGCTATGGTGCACCGTTGGACCGGTGCCTTGCAGCACCCGTGTCAGCTACTTTACATCACTGTTCTCTTCAGTTCATCAAGAAATCAATTCATTATGGCATCGATTGGTGAAAGGACAGAGCTTCGTTCAATGTACAACATAGTCTGGGGGGTGCGATCTCATCGCCCGTTCACTCCACGCTCCCACTGCAGCAAATTCGGTGACAAGCCAAATCTCCGTTCACTGCAACGGGATGGGAAAATCCCACCGGCGTGAACAGTCGGAAGATTCCGGCCTGGATTTGAGTTAGATAGAAAATGTCAGGATTTATCGTAAAGGGTAAATTCTCATGATGAGATTTTTTAAAAATTGAGACGAGGTGAAGAACGTTGAAAAAAAATCTGCTAATGTCCATTTTTGCCAAGGATTGACCTTAAAGGGAAAGCACTTTACTGGGGGATGAAGCTTAGAGAAATACATACACCAACAGGTCTATAAAGTTGAGTTTAAGATGGAAGTAATCTCACTGGAGTTTCTCGTGGGAAACATTGTAAGACACATATGTGGGCATTTTGTCACTGTAATTACTCATTCCAAACATTGACGATGATCTGTTTAACTGTAACTTTATTCTGAAGCGCTTCTTGAGGGTTTGGTCCAAACACAACATCTTCCCAGCTGGAATCAAATCTTTTGATCCTGGATGATGAAGAAGGTTGTGGTGTTTCGAAGGCTGGTTTGACATTAATCAGAATTGGACCTTCAGCGCCAACAGGAAAAGCAGTTCTTAAACTACCGGCTGGACGTTTTTCCAGATATTTCTAAGGACTGTTTGGGAAATGCTACCTTTTGTATCACGGCTTCCAGAATCATCTTTGGCAATATCATGGGACAAATTAATTCAGCAGATAAAATAAAAGAAAGCATGTTGTGAAAGGAAAAGATGGAACCAGAGCTACTTTTGAGAAGGTATGAAAATTCTGATACGTTAAATTCCGCAAAAATATTAGGAGTGAAATTCTTGCCTTCACTAATTTTAGTGAGATGGCAGAAAAAGTAAAAAGTGTATTTATTAGTCACAAGCAGGCTTACATTAACACTGCAATGAGGTTACTGTGAAAACCCCCTAGTCGCCACACTCTGGCGCCTGTTCAGGTACACTGAGGGAGAATTTAGCATGGCCAATGCACCTAACCAGCACGTCTTTCGGACTGTGGGAGGAAACCGGAGCACCCGGAGGGGACCCATGCAGTCATGGGGAGAATGTGCAAACTCCACACAGACAGTGGCCCAAGCCGGAAATTGAACCCGGGCCCCTGGTGCTGTGAGGCACCAGTGCTCACCACTGTGCCGCCGACCGGGTCACCCAAAAGCATTTATAAGCTAAGGAAAGTCTGCCTTATGCTCGAGTCACCAGAATTAACAAAGATAGGAAACACCCCCCCCACCCCCTCTCCCCCACCCCCCCCCTCCCCCCCGCTGCATTGTCTCGCTATTGATTCCATCTTGGCCTGAGGATGATGCTCTTGCTAATTAGTTGAATCTTACACTAGTATGTAGTATTTCAGCTGTATCTGTTTCTTACTATTTTCTCTGCTACTGATTGCAATCAATTGTCTTGAAATAATGAAGAACGTGAACGATGTAACTGATGCTGCATTTAAACAGTCTGAGCATTCAGGGTAGACCATTTAGGACGGAGGTGAGGAGACATTTCTTCAACCAAAGAGTGGTGAGCCTGTGGAATTCATTACCACAGGAAGTAGTTGATGCCAAAACATTGGATGTATTCAAGAGGCAGCTGGATATAGCACTTGGGGCGAATGGGATCAAAGGTTCCATTCCTGAGAAAGCAGGATTAGGCTATTGAGTTGGACACCAGCCATGATGGTGATGAATGGTGGAGCAGGCTGGAAGGGCCGAATGGCCTCCTCCTGCTCCTATCTTCTATGTTTCTATGTAAACAAATTCACGCTTTTACAGCTGATACCTGAGCAGCTGCCCACTTGGTTAGCACTCGTCCTCTGCAGATTTTTCTGGAAGCTTCCAGCGTTCGCGAGATTGGACACACGTTAACAAGGACGTTTTTATGCAATGAAAGAGGGAGACCCTGTGAAAGCCCTCCGCATAGTAAACATCTGCTATTGCTTAACATCAGTGTTACAAAGGTCAGTTTATCCAAATGTGTAACAGTGGGATTGGGGCAAATAAATGATCAACTTCACATCTTACAAAACCTTGTCAATTGTCATCGAATCAGATGACAGTGCAGATTATCTTACAGGATTTAGGCTGAAACCGCCAGTCATTAATTCAAAGTGAACAAGGACAGGCAAGAAAAAAGACTGTCTGTTGCATGGAGCTTGTTATATACAATAGCGATACGTTGATCATTTTGATTTGATTTATTATTGTCATCTGTATTCATATACAGTGAAAAGTGTTATTTCTTGCACTCTATACAGACAAAGCATACCGTTCATAGAGAAGGAAAGGAGAGAGTGCAGAATGTAGCGTTACAGTCATAGCTAGGGTGGAGAGAAAGATCAACTTAATACAAGGTAGGTCCATTCAAAAGTCCAATGGCAGCAGGGAAGAAGCTGTTCTTGAGTCAGTTGGTACATGACTTCATGATGTAAGCACTCTACGCTATGCAAAACCATGTGACCTCCTGGAAAGGTGAAAGAACAGTGAAAACCCTAAGTTGATTTGGTTAAAAAGAATCGGGAAATTCTCCCCCATCCCTACTCCCCTGAGGTGATCAAAGCTAGTCCAGGAGATGCCTGGGTAATGCAATACTGCACTTACCGTGTGTGGAACGTGATCTCTGCCCCGGCCAGGGCCAAGTCAAGCTCTTGCTTCAGTCTACTCCGAGTTGTATTCTTTTTCAGAGTGAGTTGGTGATTCAGATGAGCAGTCCCTTCTGAAACTTGAACCCATTGTCCCCTTTCAAATTGTGCGCTCCCGATAGATTTCCCCTGGTTGTAAGAAAGTGGCAATGCAAAGCTCATACTTCAGAACAATAAAGATTAATTCAAAGCACTTGTAGCTTTGATCCTGGTCTGAACTACCATTTACAAAAGCTAACAGCTGCTGACATATCTAGTCACTTGCAGTTTAGACGGCTCCCTAGGCTCCCTGATGTATCTGAGAAATGGTCGGGTTTCCTGTGATTTCTGTCATGGTAACTGGTCTGGATCGAGTGCGTTTGGAGCATATTGGACATTTGTATATTTGCAATGAAGTAATCCGTACACACTCAAGTAATCACAGAATTACTGAATCCTACTGTGCAGAAGAGGCGCTTCGACCCATCGAATCTGCACCGACGCATAAAAGGCCCTGACCTGCCCACCTAATCCCACTTGCCAGCACTTCACCCATAGCCTTGAATGTTATGGTGTGCCAAGTACTCATCCAGATACTTTTTAAAGGATATGAGGCATCCTGCCTCCCCCACCCCCCCCAGGCAGCGCATTCCAAACCGTCACCACCCTCTGGGTAAAAAGGTTTTTCCTCAAATCCCTCCTAAACCTCCCACCCCTCACTTTTAGCTTGTGTTCCCCCGTAACTGACCCTTCAACTGAGGGGAACAGCTGTTCCTTATCCACCCTGTCCATGCCCCTCATAATCATAAAATCATAGAAACGCTGCAGTGCAGAAAGAGGCGCTTCGACCCATCCAGCATGTACCGACAACAATCCCACCCAGGCCCTATCCCTGTAACCCCACATATTTACCCTGCTAATCTCCCTGACACTAAGGGGCAACTTATCACGGCCAATACACCTAACCTGCACATAGACTGCAGGAGGAAACCCACACAGACACGGGGAGAACATGCAAACTCCACCAAGACAGTCACCCGAGGCCGGAATTGAACCCGCATCCCTGGCGCTGTGAGGCGGCAGTGCTAACCACTGTGCCACCGTGCCTCCCACGGTGGTCTATCTCATGTTAAAGCTGACCTCAGACAAGCAGCCTGGGCCTATCACCCACTCCTACCACCACAGCTGCAACACCTTCAATGAAGTAGGACAAGTTTCCGGAACAGTCCATCTGAGTTGATATCAAGTACCCGATTTTATATTTTTGTGTGGGATTGCGGGGAGATGCCTGCTCATGCGTAAGCACAAAGTTTGACCAGATGACCATTAAAGTCTGAAGTGGGACATGCATATGAAACCAGGGCAGAGTGCAGGTCACTCAAAGCAGCATTCAGATCATTGAGAATATCTGTAACTTTTCATTTACAGCAATTCAGCCTCAGTCCAAGGAGATGACATTGAGTTCAATTTAGGATGACAGGATTCGAATAACGCCTCCTTGGGTGAATAGAGATGACTGCCCAGATTCATTCCTGTGCCAGCCAATATTGAGTTACTTGTCTGGTGATCGTGCAATGCTTTTTTAACCACAGAGAGAGAGGGGGGGCTTCATACCAACTTTTCATACCAACCTTGTAGCCTTAGTCAATGCCATGTGACAAGGTCAAATCATAGAATCCCTACAGTGCAGGAGAAGGTCATTCGGCCCATCGAGTCTGCGCCGACTCTCCAACAGTGAATCTTACCCAGGCCCATCCCCTTGCCCTATACCCATAACCCCACATATTTACCCCGCTAATCCCCCTAACCTGCACATCTTGAACACTAAGGAGCAATTTTAGCATGGCCAATCCACCTAACCTGCACATCTTTGGAGCGTGGGAGGAAACCGGAGCACCCGAAGGAAACCCATGCAGACACGGGAAGAACATACAAACCCCAGATAGACAGACATGTTTCCCAAAGGCAGGATGTCCTTTAGGAATTAAGTCCTCGGGACTTTAATGGCTGGCTAAAAAAAAGCTGGTTGAGCTTCCCAATGAAGAATGTCAGGAAACCCTTTGGGATGCATTAGCAAGTCATACAGGATCATTAAAAGGTCACCTCACTGGAATTAAGTGCCCCATTCAAATTAAGTTCCCTGCCAGCGAGAAACTGGAATGTTCACCGTTATGCCTGTATGCAAGCGGCACCCACCTGGCGAGCTTGACTGCTTCCAGTGGCGTTGTCCTCTGGGGAGCACGAGTAAATTCCAGCCTACGTTTGAGACTGGGTGGTGCAAGTTATGTGGAAGATAACCAAGGGAGGGTTAGCGGAGACGGTTGGAGCCATGGCGGACATAGGTGGAAAGGACAGTGCAGGCTGTCTGCGTGCCCTTTAAATATGGCGGCCACACCTTTGATTCAGTGAGGTGATGGTGGCTTCCTGCCTGCCCCCATCAGCAGAATCGGTGAGCTGCTTGCGGATGCGTATTTATTGAGCTGAACAGTGCAAGTGTGTGGTCGGGCATCCCAAACCCCCCCCAACTTACACTCCAGAACAGAAGAGTCCGGCTACTAACTCCACATTCTTTACATTCGCCAACATTGCAATGAAATCTTTAGATAGCACAGAGCAATTTTCACCCATTCCAACTGTTTATTTGTTGCACTAATCACACGTGATGAGATTTCGTAACATTGGCTCCACTCAGCGACAGACATTCTGAATGTTCAGAATGGAGTGGGAAATTCTGTGCACTGTGGTGGCTCAGTCTCTAAACAAAGAACCATCATTGGGTGAGACAGGATGGTTTAAATGCTGTGCATGTGTAGAGTTGAACATTCAAATCGTGAACCATGAAGAGTAAAAGGCTGCTGCACTCTGGCTAATATAATGGTAGAGCTGTTAAAAAGATTATGGTGGCACAGTGGTTAGCACCGCTGCCTCACAGCGCCAGGGACCCGGGTTCAATTCCAGCCTCGGGTCGCTGTCTGTGTGGAGTTTGCACATTCTCCCCGTGTCTGCATGGGTTTCCTCTGGTTTCCTCCCTCAGTTCGAAGATGTGTGGGTTAGGTTGATTGCCATGCTAAATTGCCCCTTAGTGTCAGGGGGATTAGTAGAGTAAATACGGGGGTTTACGGGGATAGGGTCTGGGTGGGATCGTTGTCAGTGCAGGCTCGATGGGCCAAATGGTCTTCTTCTGCTCTGAAGGGATTCTGTCATTCTTCTATGATTAAGTTTGAACCAGAAATGGACTTTGGTGAAGTGGAGAGAGAACTCAGAATTAAGTCCCAGAACACATTCTGCGTATCCATCTGCCCTGGAGTCAGTGAATTATTATGAGGATGGGTCAGAGCAGCCTATGATTTAAACAGTGGCAGTGCGGCATGGCATGACACAGGACTGCGAGTGACACTGAGACCATTCCACTGCAAGTGAGAAGGAGGAAGGCTCGGTAGGAACTGTGAGAGAAATAGCCATCTCCTTCACTTCATGTTCCAATATTGCTGCACATCTGCTCACCTGAAGGCTGGACACTGGTATTTTTATCAGCGTAGGTCAACATTATATCTGTTATAGTCAAATTTATCCTTACCCTTTTAATTTGAGTATCAGTAGGCAAAGTGCAAAGACATTTCCACCTGGAAGCATTATGTATTAGTGACAAATTTAAAATGATTTGTGGTAACAGCTTTAATAAGAACATAAATAAGAACATAAGAACTAGGAGCAGGAGTAGGTGATCTGGCCCCTGGAGCCTGCTCTGCCATTCAGTAAGATCATGGCTGATCTTTTCATGGACTCAGCTCCACTTACCCGCCCGCTCACCATAACCCTTAATTCCTTTAGTGTTCAAAAATTTATCTATCCTCGTCTTAAAAACAAGAAGAGTGAGAGTGTGTGTGTGAGAGAGCCAGTCTCATATTATCCCATGAGTGTTCTGTGTCAGTCGTCGATGGTAACTCTTTTCCCTATGTGTGTATCAGGTTCTACATTAAGCATCAGATTGTCTGCCGCTCTGGACTCAAGATAGCGGAATTTGCTAAGTATTTCCACTGGGACGTTATTTTGCATAGGAACAGAGGAATTAGGAGCAGAAGTAGGCGAATTCAGCCCTTCAAGCCTGCTCCGCCATTCAGTTAGATCATGGTTGATCTCTCCCTGGTCTCGAATCCATCATCCCACCAGTTCCCCATATCCCCTTAAAATCAGAAATATATCTATCTCCTTCTTGAAACCATTTAATGATTCCGACTCCACCGCGCTATGGAGCAGCAAGTTCCACAAGTTCACCACCCTCTGTGAGAAGTTTTAAACCTACCACCTCTCAACCTGTACTTGTGACCTCTTGTTCGAGATGGCCCCACAAGGGGATACACTTGGTCTACATTTACTTCATCAATCTCTTTTAGTATTTTGTATACCTCGATCAGATCCCCTACACCAGCGAGTATAAGCCCAAACTGTTTAATCTATGCCGGATCATGTATATATGATCATGTATGATCATGGCAGAAATGTAAGACCTTGTCCCATGATCACAGTTCTCTGCCTTTCAGGGAGAACAAGTTACCAGCATGGGAGAGACACTCCATGAGTCTTTGTAGCTGAGTTTCTGTTTAGTTGACAAGTGCCGCATCACTAGTGTAGAGGAGTTCATTGATCCAGGAGCAAAAGATGTATGGAATAATATCAAACTGAACCTTAGGACCAAACTGAACCTTAGGACCAAACTGATGGTCTATACAGCCTGTGCTGACAGCATCTCGCTATGTGGCTGTGAAGCACAGGTAACTTCCAGCCGCTAGGAAAAGGAACCTATTAATATCTTTAAAGTTTATTTATTAGTGTCACAAGTAGGCTCACATTAACACTGCAATGAAGTTACTGTGAAAATCCCTAGGTCGTCACACTCCGGCGCCTGTTCGGATACACTGAGGGAGAATTTAGCATGGCCAATGCACTTAACCAGCACATCTTTCGGACTGTGAGAGGAAACTAGAGCACCCGGAGGAAGCCCACGCAGACATGGGGAAGAACGTGCAGACTCCGCACAAAACAGTGACCCCAAGCCGGGAATTGAACCCCGGTCCCTAGCGCTGTGAGGCAACAGTGCTAACCACTTGGTGTATTATAGGTATATCCTGGCAGGACAAAGTCACAAATGCAGCAGTCAACTCAGAGACAGAGCTCCCAAGTGTGGTGGCATTAATCCAAAGAGGCAGCTTCAGTGGATCGGGCATCTCTTCAGGATCAGAGGTGGTCGCATATCCCAAGGACTTTCTGTGGTGAGGTACCCAGAGCCAGTTGACCAGCTGGACGCCCAAGTCACTGCTTCAAGGATACTTGCTAGTGTGTCGTGAAGGTCCCAAATCAAGCCCCAATTGGGAGTCACCAGCTGGCGAAGGAGGGAAACAGCACCACCTCCTGTATGCTGGCACACACCACCACGATGATCAGTGGCTAAAGCAACTTGGCAACAGATGCCAATGCTGAAAAAACAACTCAATGTCAGGTGGTAAGCTCCATGTGCGGCGCTTGTGGCAAAACCTGCCTCAAGGATCAGCCTTCACAGCAATCAGCAAAGGTGCACCAAATGAAGGCCCTCCCCCTCACCACCACCTAAATAGATTGTTTGTTACATGCCCAACATCTATTGTAGATGGAAGAATGCCAATGACAACCGGGATATTTGTAGAGTGGGGGCTGGAGAGAGAGGAGTGGGGGTACAGGAAGCAAATACACTATCGCTGTGGTCCAGGGACTGCCATCAATAGCGGCCCATCGCTATTGATATTGGTTGCTTGCAGACACATTCTTGACAAAATTGGTTTGCCTAATTCCTTATGAAGAAGAAGCAGAGTTGTTATGTTGAATGGCCCTCCTCAGTGGGATATCCTGCCAGGGAAGTCATGGAGATATCAAACTTAGCATCTGTGCCATAAATGCTTCTTTTAGCATAGAATTGATTTATAGTTTAAGCTTATTTATTAGTGTTACAAGTAGGCTAACATTAACACTGCAATGAAGTTACTGTGAAAGTCCCCTCGTCACCACACTTCAGTGGTGCCTGTGTGGGTACAGACAGAGCAGTTGTATTTTCAGGTCACTGTAACAAGACAGTATTTTGTGAGCCAAATCATGGCCTCATGTAAAAAAAAATCAGATAAAAAACTTTGAAAAAAAATCACAGGGGCCTTGATTCATTATCTTGATCTCAGTGAAAGTATTTGGGAATTATATACAGCTTTGTTGGCTAATTGAACTGCTATGTTTTGTGTTTTTTTTGTAATAAACAATCCTTAGGTCAAAATTTCCTAATTTTCCCCTTTTCACCGTAGGGACCTTTTGGTCCCAACCCCCACCCCCACCCCACCCATCCCGCGGCATGCCCCCCAGCAACAAAGGGCAAAGGGTGCGGGGCATGCAAAACTCCATAAACATCAGCAGGACCGAAAAATCCCACTGCTGGCCAATGGCAGGCTGCCTCCGCTGCTGGAAAGTACGCGCACGAGGGGACTGGAAAATCTCACCTTGAGTTTACCATGGAATATTACACGAAGAGGTAGAGGCCATTGAGACACTCGAACTTGCTCTGACATTCAGTGAGATCATTGCTGATCTGTAGCTCAACTCTATTTATCCGGCCTTATTCCATATCCTTTACCAGCCTTGCCTTCTCCTCGGCCAGCTGAGCTTTTTGTCTATCCTCGGTTCTTACAATGCCCTGCCAAGCAGTCAGCCTCCACAGGTCATCGCTGTCAGAGTCTGAATCCCGATGGTCAGTGTCAATGTCTGCAACCTTCACATCATTCTGGCGGGTGTCCTTGTAGCAGAGGAATGGATGCCCCGGAACTGAACACACACAAAATGTATTGGTAGCAAGCTGAAAGACACGGGGTTGCCTTTGCCACTTTCACTGGTGCTGATTTAGCCCATGTCGCAGCAGCAAGACAGACAGAGTTCGAAAGACATTGAATTACAAACCATGGACAGCACAGGAACAGGCCATATTACTGCAGCTGCCGGAAATCTGAAATAAAGATGGCAAAAGCTCGAACTACCCGGGTCAGGCAGCTTCTTTGGCGAGAGAAGCAACTTCCTGATAAAAGTTCATCGATGTATACCATTAACACAGAAACATTCAGCCCAGTGGGCCCATGGCAGTATTCAGATTCCACACAAACCTCTTCTCACCCTTCCTCATCTCACCCTATCAGCATATAGAATCATAGAATCTTCCAGTGCAGAAAGAGGCCATTCGGCCCATCGAGTCTGCACCAGCCACAACCTCACCCAGGCCCTATCCCCATAACCCCATGTATTTACTCTAGCTGGTCCCCCTGACACTAAGGGTCAATTTAGCACGGCCAATCCACCTGATCCACATATCTTTGGACTGAGGGAGGAAACCGGAGCACCCGGAGGAAACCCACGCAGACACGGGGAGAATGTGCAAACTTCACACAGACAGTGGCCCAAGCCGGGAATCGAACCCGGATCCCTGGCGCTGTGGGGCAGCAGTGCTAACCACCGTGCCGCCCCACAGTGGCACAGTGGTTATGTTCCTTTCTCCATCATGTGGTTCTGTGCAAGAAGTGGGCCATCACAAGACTCTCTTCTAGGCTTAATGAAGAGGTATATTGATCAATAAAGCAATTACACTCTTGTATCCGCTGTCTTGTTTGTGCCACACAGAATGTTGAGGATCCATTTAAAAGTAACTTTTAAAATCCCATTGTAAAGATTCTTAGTGCAATAGGCAGGGTCAGTCACACTGAAAGCATACCGACTGGAGATTGAATATAGGTTTCCCAGAGGACTGTAAAAGCTTAGCACACCTGCAAACTCCCTTTTCCAATGACAAAACCCCTTTTATTTATGAAAATCCGAGCATTAAAGCTTTACGGAACTGTCAGGGCACCTTGAAATACTTGAGTTACAAAGGGAAATTCTGTTTTAGAATGACAGAGAAGTGATTACTTTTTGCTTTTTGAGTCCAGTCCCTCAGGAAGCCAAAAGCACCATGTGAAAGAGCGCTGGCCCCTCGCTGTGTACTAGTGCTCCCAGAAGCTGACTCATTGAGGTCACCAAGCAGGCAGCGAGCGGCCTGTCCTTCCTGTTCTGGGCTGGGTTCCAACTCTGTCTTTGGAGGTAAAGCTCAGAGATTGACACAAGTATCTTAATCAGTTTGCCGGCTAGTTCCCTACCTGAAATCTGTCCTTTTGACAATCCTTTTAAGTGATTATTTTTGCTGATGGAGGGCTGAAGACTAATTTGCACGGAACACTGTACGCAGGCACTTGTAAGGGTGGAATGTGCCTGCCGCAAACACCTATTCTGCGTTATATATACACGTTAATCATACGGAACAATAATATTTTGCTCACTTTATCAGAAAATACAAAATGTGCACATTCTGAAGCCAATTGGTGTCTAGGGATGCAGCTTGGGGAGAGGGCAGTGAAAATGTTCTTAATTAGAGAAGTGAATATTTTGCTTATGTTTGCGCATTTTATTCAGTCTGACTTCAGGCCCAATTTATAAAGCGTTTGTAATTATCGTTTCAGCCACCCTTGAGCTGCAGAATCTCAGAGCACTCATTCTAAGAGAAGAAGACAATGAACTTAGCGCACATTGCCTACATCATTGGTGGAAAATATTAAGGCTTCTTTTTGCACTCTTAACCTTTGAGTGCTTTTCCCAAAGCTGTGAAGCTGGGACAGTTGGAGCTCTCAAGAGTAATATGGACAGATTTGTGTTAAGTAGGAGCATCCAGGGCTGTGGAGTAAAGGCAGATGAATGGAGTTGAGGAACAGATCAAGCATGATCTAATTGAATGGCGGCAATAGGCTTGAGGGGTTGAATGGTCTACTCCTGTTCCTGAAACGTTCTTGGTACTTGCATTAGATGAAAAATCGCATGGTTATCACAGCAGAATCATAGCATCTCTACAGTGCAGAAGGAAGCCATTCGGCCCATCGAATTTGTACCGACAAAGCACTTTACCCAGGCCCTATCCCCATAACTCCACATATTTACCCCGCTAGTTTCCCTAACTTATACATCTAAAGGACAATTTTAGCATGGCCAATCCACCTAACCTGCACATCTTTGGACTGTGGGAGGAAACTGGAGTACCGGAGGATACCCAGGCTGACACGGGGAAAACTTGCAAACTCCACACAGACAAGGCCGGAATTGAACCTGGATCCCTGACGCTGTGAGGCAGCCATTGTGTCACCATGCCACCCCTATAGGAGATAACTGCATCCATTACCAAGTGAGCATTCTTTGAGTCATCTGGATATCCATTTGTCTGACTAATTTTTGATTGAAAGCTGATAATACAAAAATGAAAGTGATTAGAGACTGGTGAGGTTTGGTAAGGGGAACAACCAATTATTAACTTGTAGGACAAGTGAGTGAGAGGAGCTGGAGTGTTATAAAGGGCTCTGAATAGAAACTCACTGAATAGAAAATTAAAACAATCTGGTGGCACAGTCGAGTAATGTGTTAACAAGATGTGTCACCATGTAGGTAGGATTAGGCTGTGGGAATCTGGTCCCTGCCAGGCTGGATCCACATGAATTGACCTCCAGTTTGAAGGATCAATGGACATAATACGTCGCTCAGTTGGTAGCATTCTTGGCCATTCAGAAGGTTGTGGGTTCAAGTCCAGTCTGGAGACTTGGACACACAATCTGGGCTGATATTCCAGGGCAGTGCCATGGCCTCCAGGTGAGCTATTAAACCAAGGTCCTGTCTGCCTTCTCTCTGATTTCCCATTTATCACTCGACCAATATCAATGAAACAAATTATTTCGTCATTATCACATTGCTGTCTGTGGGAACGTGTTGTGCTGGCTGCCTGATTTCCTACATTACTGCAGGCAGTGACTACGCCTTTAAAAAGTACTTCGTTCTTTGTAAATGCTTCAGGAAGCCTTGAGGATATGATTGGCGATATATGAATGGAAGTTTCTCTTATCATTGAAGGGAAGGCTATGCTGTTTTTCGCAGCCATAGTTATTATGAAAAATATATCTCTGCTTTTTTTTTGAAGAGATGTTTTGGCACTATGTTAAAGTCAGTTATAGTCTTAAAGAGTAGTTACCTGTTACCCCAGGGGGTCTGTGCCCTGTGGCTCTGAAGTTACAACTCTTTAATATCTGATTTGCGTTTCCCAATTCCAGTTGAATTGTATTAACATCAAAAAAGTCAAGAAAAGTAAAAGCCCTATTCTTATTGTGGGGATTAAACACCAATCTAAGCAGCTGGACATCCATAAGCCGGAGATACTGTCCTGCCCCAGTATACTTTCAGATAATATGCCAAAATTTCGGACAATAAGACGCTGTTATCATGGCCAATGCCAATAATGTGACTTTTGGCCATATTAGCTCTAGATAGTCTTGAGACTCGGAGCCAACTTAGTGTGAGATAGGTCCATTCAAACGTTTGATGGTAGCAGGGAAGAAGTTGTTCTTGAGTCGGTTGGTCCGTGACCTCAGACTTTTGTATCTTTTTCCCGATGGAAGAAGGTGGAAGATGGAATGTGCTGAGTGAAGATATTTAATTAGAGCATTGTTAGAGAGTTTAAAAGAGTTAGAATGAAGTTTTAGAAGCATAGAATGAGAGTAAAAGATAGAGTTAGAAGGTATGCTGGGCACAGCTCGCTTCAGCGCCATCTTGAGAAGTCTGGAGGCTAGTAATTTTTAACTTGGACATTTTGCTTAAAATGTCTCTTCAGATAAAAACAAAGGTGCTTACCCTATGCTAAACTTTCTATATAAACTTCACCTCCAAATATTTAGTGCCTCAAAACTGTGCAACTATCCCCACGCCTGTGTTGGAAACTCTTAAGGCCTTTTTGTTTTTGGTTCAGTCTACCTGGCCCCTTGTGTTCCAAAACACAGGATTTGATGGTATGTCTAGAGTTGTGCCTGAAGTTTGGGATAACGCTGAAATCGCTGGTTAAAGTTTAAAGTTGATTTATTAATGACACAAATAGGCCTACATTAACACTGCAATGAAGTTACTGTGAAAATCCCTTAGTTGCCACAGTCTGGCGCCTGTTCGGGAGAATTTAGCATGGCCAATGCACCTAACCAGCACGTCTTTCAAACTGTGGGAGGAAACTAGAGCACATGGAAGAAACCCATGCAATCATGGGGAGAATATGCAGACTCCACACAGACAGTGACCAAGTGGGAATTGAACCTGGGTCCCTGGTGCTGTGAGGCAGTAGTGCTAACCACTGTGCCACCGTGCCATCACTGTTATAGCAATGAGTGAAGGGTTCACATCTTTGAGAGCCATTTAGAAGTGTAGAAAGAGAGAGATGGAGTTTGGGAATGCTGGGGTCCAATAGCAGGAGATTCAGCCACCGATGGGGTGGTGGGACATGCACTGGAGAGAGGAGAGTGAGAGTTGGACTATAGAGCTCCCCGAATTCGGAAACTGTGACTTAACACAATAGCTACGAAACCTCATTACTTGATGTAATGATATTTCCTTAGGAAAAAGTAGCAAAAGAATCTGAGCATTTGCATTGCTACAGTTCAAGTAGTATTTATTTGTAAGTGGAAGGCATTATCAGTTTCACTGGCTGTCAGCTGGATGTTTGATGGAACCATTTATATCGGTAAGGTAGCAATCTCTTGGTATGATGCCACTGAGCGTTCATGCACTAGCGATCAGTCACACAGTGTGGGATGATCACAAGTTTGAATCTGACTCTTATTAGTTTCCATCCGTGAACTTGAACCCCACTCCAGAAATGTTAGCACAACAAGCTCGGCTGTCCGAAAGAAAGTTGGGCAGCTCCAACTGAGCAGAGTGAAGATGTTAAGTAGAGAGCATCTCAAGTGGATGTAAGAGACCATGCTACTATTCCCAAAAAACAAAATGGCAACATGGCAACAGCATGGGCAGTTTAGCCCCTCGAACCTATTTGGATATCCAGTGAGATCATGGATCATCGGTGACCTAATTCCATACACCTGCCATTAAAGCATCAACAGTGGAGTTCTCCCTAAGTGCCGTGGCCAATATTTATCCACTAAAGTACATCAAAGTACAGATGAACTGAAATAAAAACAGAAAGTGCTAGAAAAATTCAGCAGGTCTGACAGCACCTGTGGAGCGAGCAGAGTTAAAGGCCGGGAGTTTCCAGCTGTTCACGGCAACGAGAACTTCCAGTCTTGCCAACGGTGCATCCCGCCACGGGTTTTCCAGCGGTCAGGGGTGTATTCAACAAGAAACCCCGTTGACAATGGAGGAACCAGAAGATCCCACTGTCAGCCAATGGCAAGCCGTCTCTGCTGCAATGAAACACGCGACGGATTGCGTGGAAAATCCCGCCCAATGTTTCAAATTCAATATAACTCTTCTTCCGAACTCTTTCAGTGGTTCAGGTTTGGGGACTATAAGGTGGGAGGCTGTGGAGGGAAGATCGCCAGAGGAGATGAGGTCAGTGATAGTCCTGGAAACAATGGCT
This sequence comes from Mustelus asterias, assembly GCF_964213995.1. Taxonomy (NCBI): domain Eukaryota; kingdom Metazoa; phylum Chordata; class Chondrichthyes; order Carcharhiniformes; family Triakidae; genus Mustelus; species Mustelus asterias. Next base: position 104,309,026 of record NC_135813.1, read on the forward strand.
TGATGTTTGATGGTAAGGTCGCACGTAGTCCAGAGGGAGGTAGGAGGAAGTGTCTGAGAGTTGGCGCTCTGTCTCTGCCAGCTAGAGATTGGGACACCAAACAACAACAGCACCAGCCTTGCCAGCAGCTTTGACAGCGCAATCAGGGTTAGTGAGAATGGAGTGCCGCAAGTTCAGAGGGAGACTGGTTAGACTGGGTGAGGGGGGTGGGGGTGGGGGGGGGGGGGGGGGAGCGGCAGGTGGCCGCTGTCACGCTAACAATTCTCAGTGAAAAGATCAAGAGTGAGCAAGAGGCCGGAGGGAGGGGCCCGGGTAGAGGGAAAATTCTGGAATCAGGTGAAAGGGTCCGTTGAGCGAGGGAGAGAAGAGGACTGCTGCCTGAAGGTCCAAGGACGGAGCCAAAGGTGATGGAGAAAGAATGAACATTGTGCTTAGCCTGAAATTAATTGAGGTGGGGGGGGAGGGGTAAGGAGACTCAGATTGTCCAGCATCAGAGGGGAATGTCCGATGGAAGAGTGAATACATTACGAGAGCTGGGACTAGGAGAAGGGATGGGACTGAACGAAAGGGAAGGAAGGATCCCGAGGGGCATTGGCACCCGTAAGTTGTTGCAGCTTGTGCTCCTGAATGCGTGAAAGGCACAGATAATGTTCCTTGTTAAAGTGTCAGATCAGATGAAGAATGATATTAAACTGTGGGCCAGGAGAGCTTTGAGATAGGGTGAGACGGTGCTGATAGAAGGGCTGAGTGTGTACACATGGTGGCCAAAGGCACCGAGTGTGGAACTTCAGATGCGGCGAGAACAGTCCGAGGAATGTTGTACGTATTGGAGATGCCCAGAATCCTGGGTGGATTTGAATAAGAAGGATTGGACTCCAGTTGGAATCAATGTGGGGTAAGTTGGAACTGCAGCTAGTCACCGAGGAAGGAGAGTGGGTAAACACCGTATCCAGTACCAGGAGGGAAATGGAAAGCAATGAAGGTGAACATGGTGTAAGAAACTAAACAGAGTGAGGAGAGCAGGACTCCTTCCTGGATGAGAAGTGACAGTGAATTAAACACAAAAATAAAAGCAAAATTCTGCAGGTGCTGAAGATCTGAAATAAAAACGGAAAGTGCTGGAAAAACTCTGCAGCTTTGGCAGCACCTGTGGAGAGAGAAACAGAGTTAACACTTTGAGTCCGTACGATTTTTCCGAAGAGAAGTTACAGGGTAGAGTTGAGCTGGCCATTGTTGCGTGTGGGACTGGCTGCGGTGTTTCCCACATTACAACAGTGACTGCACTTCACATTTTGGGATGGCCCGAGGTCACTAAAGATGCTATTTAAATGCAAGTTATTTTGCAAGGTGTCCTTTAAAAGGGAAGCAGGAGGAAAACTGCAGGGAGTGGGCAGGGGAGGTCGGGGGGGGGGGGGGGGGGGGGGTGTAAAGTAAAAGTATTCATGAAGAGCTATCTTGAAAAAATCCAACAGGACCAGAACTCTTTACCTGAAGGACAGAGGAAGTTAGTTTTTATTTTGTTTGTTCCTGGGATGTTCCTTAGCAAGGCCAGCATTTGTTACTCTTGAGAATGCTTGCTACGCCTTTCTTTTATATATTTGTTCATGGGAGGTGGGTGTCATTGGCTGGGCCAACATTTATTGCCCATCCCTGAGGGCATTTAAGAGTCAACCACATTGCTGTGGGTCTGGAGTCACATGGAGGCCAGACCAGGTAAGGACGGCAGATTTCTTTCCCTAAAGGATATTAGTGAACCAGATGGGTTTTACAACAATTGTCAATGGTTTCATGTCACCATTAGACTTTTAATTCTGGGGCAGCACAGCGGTTAGCACTGCTGCCTCACAGCGCCAGGGACCCGGACTCAATTCCCAGATTGGGTGACTGTCTGTGTGGAGTTTGCATGTTCTCCCCGTGTCTGCGTGGGTTTCCTCCGGGTGCTCCGATTTCCTCCCACAGTCTAAAGTGCGGGTTACGTAAATTGGCCCTAAGTGTCAGGGGGACGAGCTAGGGTGAATGCATGGGGTTATGGGGATAGGGCCTGGGTGGGATTGTGGTCAGTGCACACTCGATGGGCCGAATGGCCTCCTTCTGTACTGTAGAGATTCTATTCTTTGATTATTTTTAAAATTCATATTTCACCATTTGCCATCGTGTGATTCGCACCTGGGTCCCTGGAGCAGTACTCTGGGTTTCTGTATTATTAGTCCAGTGACAATACCACAAAGCCACTGCCTTCCTTTAAGAGAAGAGTTCAGAGTAAATCATATTGCTGTGGGTCTGGAGTTATATGTACGACAGACTGGGTAAGGGTGGCAGATCAGAGGAACAAATTGAGGGGCATCTGACCTGTGGATAAAAGAGCAGTGTATATTCTTTGAGATACTGGTTGTCCTTCATTCCCTTTCGCATTCTCTTCTAATAATCTGAACTTCTAGACATGTTATTGTCTGTCTCAAGATAATGAACAATTTTTTTCACATTGGTTTCAGTACGGAGAGCAGTTCATTTCCTTGCTGTCCGGAGTGTATAGTTGGACATATTCCGGCACTTTCCATTTCAACCATCATCCTTCTTGTTTATTTTGGCTCCATCATGCAGAATGTTCTGTACAGCTGTAAAGTGCAATGTTTGTAGCGTCAGTTTGAAGGCAACAGGATGTGTCTTTTCGTGCTTGAGAGTCACTGGGAAATGGGCTCAAGGATCCTGTTTTGACAGTTTAAAGACAGGCTGTGTATCTATGACAGTGTGCGCAATGTAGGTTATGACATTGGTGAGATAAAACAGGCAGGAGAGAGAAAGAAAAGTAGGAGCAGTCAGAATTCGCCAAGCACCATAGCACATGCTACAGACCGAGGAGTGTGTTCTTCCATAGAATCCCTGCAGTGCTGAAGGAGGCCATTCAGCCCATCGAGTCTGCACCGACTTTCCAAAAGGACATCTTACCCAGGCCCAACTCCCACCCCATATCCATAACCCTGCACATTTACCCTGCTAATCCGGTGACAATTTAGCAGGCCACTTAACCTGCACATCTCTGGGCAGTGGGAGGAAACCGGAGCACCCGGAGGAAACCCACACTGACACAGGGAGAACGTGCAGACTCCACACAGACAGTGACCCAAGGCCAGAATCGAACCCTGGTCCCTGGCGCTGTGAGGCAGCAGTGCTAACCACGGTGCCGCCGTGCCATCTTCTCACTGCTGTATTGACTTTAGAAAACAGCAATACTTTAAATTTAAAAATGAACCTTTTGGAAGGAGCAAAGGTCTGTCGCGGTGCAGCTATCCAGTACAGACATGTAAAGATAAAAATAAAATCCCCCGTTGGTAGAGATTTTGACTTTGCGTGACTCGATGGGCTGAAGGGCCTGTTCTGCACTGTAGTATTCTGTGATTCTGTGATTCTGATGGTGTGAAATGTATGTTTGTGGATCAGAACACAGGTTTCCATCTCTCCCAGCTTTCCTTCCTTCGCAGGAGAGGCTGACGACTTGAGATCACGCGTTTTACCCGTCAGTGTTAAAACCTCCCCATGTTCTCTTTCTATCTCCCATCACTGCTTCTGCTGGAAAAACGCCCCGATTCCTTCTGGAATTCTCCAGAGCGACCGAGCTTCACTGGCACTTCCTGAGCACAAGTTCACTCATCTCTTTACGAAGTAATTGAATCCAAACTTCTCTGTTTCAAGCTGCAGCCATTGGTTGCAGCAATTGTGATTCCTATTTTGAGGGAACAGACTGGAAAGAAACTATTAGGTCTGGAGATCGTATCCAGCCTGGCGGAGTCCTTCATACCTTGTATAGTGCTAGCTACAACTTGCTTTTGACAAAAGAACCAATTAATCTTGTTTTAAAGATCATCATTTTGGGTAAGAGTGGACCACTGCGATATGTAGTCCAACTATCCATAGTCTACTGTTGATGCATTTCTAATAGCTCTAAATCCCAATTGTTACCAAGAAGCTGACTGGTTCCCCCTTTTTAGTAACAGCATTGAATCAACGGATTAGTTGTCCCTGGGGGTGGGTGGAACTGACTAGACCAGCAATTACCCTTGGGAAATGAATGCTGTAATTCTCAAATAATAACAGGGAATATTTGCAATTCGCTGCAGACCCACCTCCACCTGCACCAACTGGCGATAAAACTGACCGGAGACAAGATTCCCAACCAAAATATTAATCCGTCTTCCTTCTCCGAATGCTAGCAGGCTTGCTGCGCACTCCCAGCAGTTTCTGCTATTATTTAATTTTGACCCTTTATTTTTCTCACATAATTGTTTCTTTTTCATTCGGTTTCTATGATCTCCCTCCTCCAGCTTCTTCCATCAGAGATAATTCACTGGAGTCACTGCAGGTGTTGCACTAATCGCTCTGCATCGCTTGCTGGCTGAAGATTAATATAATTTATTGCAGTTTATTGACTTTTTTTTCCCCCCCATTTATCCAGCCCCTCGACTGAGAATGAGTCTAAATGGTGAAGTGGATGCTTTCTTCCAGATGGTGCCAGTATTCAGTCTGCCACAAGCATGCCTACAAACCTACTCTGCTGTGCTTGTGACAAATTCTTCGTAAATTAGTACAGGAAAAGAACATTCATGTAAATTTTAAGTGTGACCATAAGATGTAGGAACAGAAGTAGACCATTCGGCCCATCGAGTCTGCCCTGTCATTCAATGAGATCATGACTGATCTGATAATCCTCCACTTTACTTTCCCACCTTATTTCCATAACCCTCAATTGCCTTATTGATTAATAATCTGTCTGTCTCAGCCTTGAACATACTTAATGACCCAGCCTCCACAGTAAAGAATTCCATAGATTCACTACCCTCTGAGAGAAGAAATTCCTCCTCATCTTTGTCCTAAATGGGTGACCCATTACTCTGAGTGGGCTGTATGAAGGTGCGTGGTGCTGGAATGTTATAGTTCACTCAGGGAATCCAAGTTGCTGTGGCAAATACACTGTTTACATGCATGTTGTAGTCTGGATCAATGGATAGTGATGGTAGAGGTTCTCATGTGCTTACCATCCTGACCAGGAATTGCTCCCATTCTTACCAGCCGCCATTGGCAGGTGTTGGAAGGATTTGCAGATTGACACTCAACCTGTTTGGCCACATTATGAACATTATTTGGCTGTCAAGTCGTGCAGTTGACTTGGGCACCAGAGTGGCACTGCTGCCTCACAGCTCCAGGGACCTGGGTTCGAATCCTGGCTTGGGTCACTGTCTGTGTGGAGTCTGCACATTCTCCCCGTGTCTGCGTGGATTTCCTCCGGGTGCTCCGGTTTCCTCCCACAGTCCAAAGATGTGCAGGTTAGGTTGATTGGCAATGCTAAATTGCCCCTTAGTGTCCCGGGATGTTTAGGTTAGCGGGATTAGCGGGGTAAATGTGCGGGGTTGTGGGGATAGGGCCTGGGGTGGGATGGTCATCGGTGCAGACCCGATGGGCTGATTGGCCTCCTTCTGCACTGTAGGGTTTCTATGGTTTCTATGGAAACCCGACCTTGTGACTCAGAGGCTGGGATGCTGCCCACTGTGCCACAGGACTCCATAAAAGTGCATGGAATCATTCAATTCGGACATGAGAAAGTTAGAGCACACTTGATGTGTGACTTCAGTAGTTGAGCGTAACGAGAAGGAAGGGAAAGTTGAATATCAGCAATATCAGAGTCATCTACTTTCACTTCTGTAAACCTGGGTTTAGATTCATAACAGAGTTAATGAGCCATTGAGTAACGGTGAAAACTATAACTAATTCCAGTACTTTAATTCTCAAACTGACAGACCATGGGTTGTAAGATCTTCAGAGAGTTGGACAAAGAAGAAAGCTTTGTATTCCAAAGAATACACTAAGGTCCAAAGATTGAAAAAAACCACTTGTCTTCAGTAATCAATTGGCCAAATGTAATATGTCAGCCAAATATAACATGTCAGCAAAATGAATGAGCTGAGCTTTGTTCCAGAATTGCAATGAATATTCACTCCAGCATCCTGGAATATTCAGTTGCGCCCTTGTCCTGAATGAAAACATAGAGAAATTACTTTTCATGATGATTATTTTTAGTTGCTTCTCTGCCATGCGCAGACAATGCTCCTGTTTAGAATTTCGCTTCGGTTCTAATCGAGCTTGTGACCCTTGCGATTTAATCTGAAAAGACAAATTGTCGATTGCAATAATTGGAAAGGAAGTTCTGGTTTTTAGGAGGTAAATTAGAAGACAAGAGTCAATACCTCATTGAGTGATCCAGTCTCCACAGTGATACTGAGTACCAAGGAATCCGTGTTTCCAGAATGAAAAAGGGGAAAATGAAGTTCCCACTTTCTGCGGAATTGTTCCTTCATTGAGGCAGTATTGAGTTTTGAAAGTCCCTTTTAATCTGCTGAGGCGCACAAGTTTCATTGTGCAACATAGGTTGATGCAAGTAACTTGGCTATGGTGCAGGCTATGGTGCAAGGTTATTGTAGACAAATATCACACAGACTGATATTAGAAATCCTTAAATAATTATCCATGGTAAGATTGCTATTGTAAGATTCATTCTTTTTTTAATTGATAGATTTCCATTTTTCTTCTTCCATAAGTCTCTCCTGTGTTCAGGTGATCTCTCTCTAAAAAGGCCGGACCATTTGGCCGACCCCAGCCTTTATTCAGCAGCAAGGATGAGGTTGTGCCAGTGTTTGTGCTGGAAGGTCTCCCTCCCCTTGATTCGCCTTGTGTCGAATGCAGCAACTTTGGCAGTGTAATAACTCAACTGAGGCAAAAATCCCGTCCCCAAGTTACTTTATTTACACCATACATCTGTACACAGCCAGCTCTCCAGTAGCTTCCTGCTGAATGCAGGTTGGGAGTCTGACACACCTGCTTTAAATAGGGAGCGTGAAGCTCCCTGACTTAACCATCAATTAAGACTCATCAGGTAGTTCATACTCTAGCAATGTTCCCTGGCTCCAACCCAATCCTGGGTCATTTTCCCAGATGCAGGATACTGGGGGTGGAAAGGGTGGAAAGTTTGACCCTGTTGATTGTTTAATAAGGCCTATAGTCGGAGGCCAGCTTTTCAGGCAGACGTGGAGGCCTTCCCTGTCCTTCTGACTTCAGCGGCAGCCGGGATAACCCTTTCACAATGATGGACCGGCTGTAAAGTGTAGTACAGCTACTGGACCCCTATCTGGTGTCCCAAAATCCAGAAGGATCTAAAAACTTGGTCCTGTCCTGGAACTGCAATCCCCATCAGGCATTGCTGTCTGTCATATCCAGGTCACGATGCACTGATTCCCTGCTCCTTGTACTGTACGGTTTGGAAATAGTCCTTATTCTTATGGTGGCTATACAGGAATTGCATGAAGCTCCAAATTAATGCTTTGTTTTTTTGTGCAAGTGAAGGACCAAAAAACCAGAATACCCACATATTCGGCACAGATCCAGTCCCGAGCTTCCCGGACACAGGGCCAGTCCCTCTATTGGGATGTTCTGGGTTGGGAGGGTTAATGTGTGGGATTAGAGAAACAGTATCACCCACATGGTGATGTAAGAGAAAGTCACATGATTAAGGAGGCAAATGCTCATGATACTTGTAACCTTGTACACATGCAAATAGTTATGTCCTGACAATAAATCAATCCGTCTTTCTGCCTCTGCAACTATTCCTTCACCAGTAAAAACTAACATGCAACACAAAGGGCCTTTTCTGTTTTAAAGTTATGGGAGAGATGGAGCTTCCAGCTTGGGGTGCCCTGTCCTTCACTTACCTTGGAAGACCAGCTTCTTTGGTGTTGGAGGGTATCCTATAGGCCCTCCAGCTTCAAGAGCCAGTTCCCCCCACCCCCCCGCCGCCCAGAGCACCCCAGCCCCTCTCACAAAGATGGTGATAATATGTCCTCTTGAACTAATTGTTCTCCACACAGTATGGGCTTCTGATTCCCATTTGGGCCTGACAGTGAGGTGCTGAAGCCTTGGGGTGGGGGTGGGAGTCTGCGGGGGGCAGAAAATCTCGTCCTCTATCTCCTCACGGCAACGTGATTAAAATCACCAACTCATACCATCCAGGGCAAACAGGCATTAACCTCAGTGGACACTGTTTGCCTGAACCAGATCCGCACAGTTCTCCCACCCTTCAGTCTTCTTGAAGTCCTTACAGAGAATATGGTTAGAATTTAGAATCCTCTGTCACAAATCTTCCTTCAAACAGAGCCCTTAACGATCTTCCAGAGTGAATAGATTCTTTCCTGAAAAAGATGAATATTCATAGAATCATAGGATCCGTACATTGCAAAAGGAGGCCATTCAGCCCATCGAGTCTGCACCAACTCTTATTTATTAGTCACAAGTAAGGCTTACCTTAACACTGCAATGAAGTTACTGTGAAATTCCCCTAGTGGCCACACTCCGGCGACTGTTCGGGTCAATGCACCTAATCTTCAACAGAGGATCCCAATGCAGGCCCTCTCTGATAACCCCACATATTTACCCCGTTAATCCCCATAAACCATACATCTTGGGACACTAAGGGACAATTTAGCATGGCCAATTAAAGGGCACAGACCAAGTAAATTGTTTGGAGAATAATACTGAGGTGGTCGTGATGGGCTGAATGGCCTCCTTCCATACTGTAACAACTTGTGGGTTTTTGTGTCACAGTATATACTCAGAGACAACCAGGCAATGCACAGATTCAATTGTTCAGCTGCCCTATGGGTATTCTGTGAAATATCATCTTACTAATGTTGCTGAGAGGGACTTTCTGATCCCATTTCTGGTTCTAAGGAAGTCATTTTAAAATAATGTGGAACAATTATAATGTTTGCATTTTTCAGGAAGTTTCATTTACATTACAAATAGGATGGGAAGTCAGTTGTTTTGCTAAGCAGCTTGTTCTGACTGAGAAAGTAACTATTGGAAAGATGATTGGTGACCCCATCCCCTCCTCCACCCACATTCAGGGCGATGAAGAAACGTTCCAGCTGAATTATTTGCCTCGAGTTCCTGTTAAACTCACAGAAACGTTTTCGGAGCACACATCTGGGAGGCAAGGAGTGATTTACTGGTTAGGCGGTCAGTGCACAATTTGTGGGGTCTGCTCAGGAGATTATCTCTGTAACACTTACCCAAAAACTCACCAGATCAAAAGGCCGCTGACTTGATATGACATGGGGTCATTGCGGCACCAAAGGAGGCCATTCAGCCCAGTGAGTCCTAGAATCCCTACAGTGCAAAAGGAGGCCATTCGGCCCATCGAGTCTGCACCGACCACAATCCCACCCAGGCCCTATTCCTGTAAACCCCACACAATTACCCTGCCAATTCCTCTGACACTAAGGAGCAATTTAGCACGGCCAATCAACCTAACCAGCGCATCTTTGGAGTATGGGAGGAAACCGGAGCACCCGGAGAAAACCCACGCAGACATGGGGAGAACGTGCAAACTCCACACAGACAGTGACCCAAGGTCGGAATTGAACCTGGGTCCCTGGCGCTGTGATGCAACAACACCAACCACTGTGCCACCTTGCGGCTCTCTGCAGAGCAGTTGGATAAATGGCATCCTCCCCCCCCCTTCCCCCGGCTCTATCCCCATAGCCCAGTTCATTTATTTCCCACATCCAGTTTCCTTGCAAAATCACTGATTGGTTCCCCTTCCAACACCCTCATAAGCAGCGAGTTCCAGGTTATTACCACTCGCTGGGTGAAAATATTCTTTCTTACATTCACCCCCGCTCGCCCTCCCTCTGCCATCTCTTGCCCCCAAACCTTCAATCTGTGTCTCCTTGGACCATCAATTAGTGGAACAAGATTGTGAATGGCTTGGAGAAGCTTGCCCGTTTTACAAGCAAATTTGTCAATGGGCCAGATTCTCCGACCTCGCCAGCGGCTAGGATTCCCCGGTCCCGCTGCAGTGAATGGAGTTTTGTCTGAGCATCAAATTCTCCGTTCTGGCTGGCAGTGGCTGTGTGACTGTCTGGAGAGGGTGGCACGGTGGCACAGTGCTTAGCACTGCTGCCTCACAGTGCCAGAAACCCGGGTTCGATTCCTGGCTTTGGTCACTGTCTGTGTGGAGTCTGCACCGTCTCCCCATGTATGGGTGGGTTTCCTCCGGGTGCTCCAGTTTCCTCCCACATCCGAAAGACGTGCTGGTTAGGTGCATTGGCCATGCTAAATTCTCCCTCAGTGTCCCCGAACAGGCACCGGAGCGTGGCAACTCGGGGATTTTCACAGCGACTTCATTGCAGTGTGAATGTAAGCCTACTTGTGACACTAATAAATAAACTTTAAAAACAAAATTGTCAATGGACCGGATTCTCTGACCTCGCCCGCGGCTGGGATTCTCAGTGAATGGGGTTTTGTCTGAGCGCCAAATTCTCCATTCTCGCCGACAGTGGCTGCATGAATGACTGGAGAACTCTGGCCAATATTTTCACTATTGTCGATCTTCACAAGTGCCTAACGACCAAAAGTCTAGCTGCATTATTCGCCATTTCACTTCTAAAAATGTGATGCTCACATTTGAACTCATGGTGTGAAGAAGCTGCAGTTCAAACAAAAAACTGGAGCCTCCAAGATTCACATCTTAAAAGTTTTGTTATGTTTAAAACAAGTTCTTTTATCTCAATATCTGCAGATTGACACGGTTTATGCTTGGGGTCCGAGAGCTTGCACACTTGTATTTCACAATACGTTTTCATCACTGCTGTCGGTCTCATGGTGGTAGCTGTCTCAGAGGACATTTGAACAAAGAACCTTTGTTATGATCAAAGGATTCAGGCACATTCCGATAAATTTTCCAACAAACGTCAAGTGTGATCCAAAGAAATCTATCACAGTGCTTTGTGGATTTGTGTTTGATTTTAATGCTTCAATTTAAACTATGTCTCGTGTTACAACCCAGGTGAGAAGGGGTGAGCTGGCGTTCCTCTGTGTTTAAGTTTCTTTTTACATGAAGATATGCCTTTTCTAAATCAGCATGTACTTAACTGTTTAAGCTGTGAGCCGTAAGGAGCCAATTAAAGAAAGAGTGTGGTGGCGCAGTGGTTAGCACCGATTCCCGGCTTGGGTCACTGTCTGTGCGGAGTTTGCACATTCTCCCTGTGCCTGCGTGGGTTTGCTCCCGTTTCCTCCCACAGTCCAAAGAAAGTGTGGGTTAGGTTGATTGTCCAAGCTAAATTGACTCTAGTTTCAGGGGAATTAGCAGAGTAAATATGTGGGGTTACGGGGATAGGGTGGGATTGTTGTCATTGCAGGCCTGCTGGGCCAAATAACCTCCTTCTGTACTGTACGGATTCTATGTAATTAACCATTAAACCCAAGAGAAATAATAAAAATGTGAGGTTTGGTTTGAGAAGCCAATTTCACCAGAAACCTACCAATAAACCGAGATCTTGGAATAATTGCAACATCTTCTACAACTGACCACATTCAAGAAAATAGCTATCCTAAATTGGACTTGAGGCATAGATTTTAAATATTGCGGTCAATTTAAGATAGCTGGTTTCTTGGATATGGTCAGTTGTAGAAGATGTTGCAATTATTACAAAATCTCTGTTTATTGGTAGGTTCCTGGTGAAATTGGCTTCTCAAACCGGGCAACACACTTATTCCAAAAGAGAAAGAGTGTCAGAGAGCAGCCGCCAGCCTGTTTCCTCGGCTGAACACTCTCTAGACACCGCCTGGATCACTCGCAATCTCTCTCTGGTGGCTGGGCAGCCTTACCTTGAAATACTTCACCCACTGTGTACTTCCACAAGGTTTCGGGTGTGTCTGGCTGTGGAAGCCATCGTTTCAATATCCAGTACTTTGCATTTTTAATGTCTCTTCTTTAGACAGTTAAGAGTTTCAATGGGGATCTGAATTGTAAGAAATATCTCTCTTCATAGTCCCCTGAGGGTGATTTCTCACCTTCACCTTGGAATGTGGCTTTGCATTTTTGACCAGCTTGCTCCATCTCCATTCAAAGTGCAAAATTTCCAGCCAGTTAAAAGTTTAACAATCATACATACCCTTATGCCACTAGACTTCTGTCTCAAGATATTGCAGAGGCTACATTTCGCAGAACATCATTTTTTATTTTTCAAAACCATTTCATTTGGTGAATTTTTGAAACGCAGGTTTGGAAATAGATTTTGAAATGCCCTTTGCTGAACCAAATGATTATTTTTGGTTCCAGAACAATTGTTTCATAAACACGTTTAAAGGGCACAGCCAGAGTTCCTCGCTCAGGTCAGTGTTGTGCTAAAAAGACAACTGTCCCCACAGAAAGCAGTGCATCGCTGGGCAAGGGAACCGATTGCCTGTGACAGCGTGAGGTGATTTGCCTCTGCTTGCCGTCATGGCTTGCTTCTGTTTGGTGGAAGTGATGGGTAAGAGTGTCCAAGAGGTTTGAGCTTTTGTCGTTTTGATATGGAGTGAGTAAATGCTGTTCTTTTTCATTTTTCAGGAACCATGCGGCCAGTTAGAAGAAACTTTTACGATCCCTCTTCTGCCCCGGGAAAAGGGATAGTTTGGGAATGGGAAAACGACAGCTGCTCCTGGACTCCGTACGATATGGATATTTGTATAACCATTCAGAATGCATACGAGAAGCAGCACCCTTGGTTGGACCTGACTTCTTTAGGATTCTGTTACATTATTGACTTCAACAGTATGTGTCAGATGAACAGACAGACCCAGCGGAAACGTCGATTGCGCCGACGTATGGACCTGGCCTATCCGTTGACTATGGGTTCTATCCCTAAATCACAGTCTTGGCCTGTCGGCACACAATCGGGGCAGCCATGTAGCTGCCAGCAGTGTGTCCTGGTCAACAGCACAAGGGCAGCCTCCAACGCCATCTTGGCGTCACAGCGACGGAAAATCTATTCTGCCACCAACGGGACTCTTACTGTGCGTCAGAGTAACTCCTACAACGGCGCCGCCCTGTGGTCGACTGCGAGCACGGCCGGGATCACCCCTCCAAAGTCTGAGCAGGCTCGTTCCCCAACTACAACTCAACTCTCTCCCATCTCCCAGAGCCAGAGCGCTACCACGGCCACCCCAATACCCGGCCAGAACAACCTGAACAGACCAGGCACCCAAAGATCAGCGGTCGTCAGCACAAGGGCTTCGATTCCTCCTGGGTAAGTACAAATAATAGACAAATCAGTAATATTCACGTGAAGCTATTGGAAGCAAGCTCCCTAAGGGAAACGAACGACTGTAAGCAGGGTTTGCATTGAAGAGAGATATTGGTATAGGTGAAAAAGGAAACAGCCAGATGGCCCTGTCTCCGTCAATGGCCATGATGTGGAGATACCAGCCTTGGACTGCGGTGAGCACAGTAAGAAGTCTCACAGCACCAGGTTAAAGTCCAACAGGTTTATTTGGCAGCACGAGCTTTCGGAGCGCTGTTCCTTCATCGGGTGAGGTCACCTGATGAAGGACCAGCCTCCGAAAGCTCTTGATCCCAAATAAACCTGTTGGACTTTAACCTGGTGTTGTGAGACTACTTACTGTTCTATAGATGGCAGGTGACGTTAAATAAGTACAGTAATATTGTGTGTTCACAGCACATTCGAGTCATTTGGTGCCACGCAATGAATTGCTGTCGTTTTAACAGTGAATTACAGGTCCACAACAGTGTGATGGGGAATAGCCTGGTTAAGAGGGTATAGAAATGAATCTTTTCAATTCGGCACGCTGCCGCTTTTTCAGCTCCTCATCCTCAGCTCTCATTCACTAATTTCTGGCCAATTTCAAAAGGTCTGAGATGAATATAGTTGCACCTCCCGGCACTTTGAGTAAGTAACCTTGATAATAAAATGCTAGGAACATTTGATTTGGAGTGACGAATGATTCGAATGAATTGCACTTTGATGTGCTTCATTGGGAATCTGGGGATCTGGATTTTTTTCCGGAGTGCCCTGAGGTCAGATTTATTTTTGGCGATCTTCTGACTTTATGGCCAACGCCAAAAACACTTTGAACCTGTAGTCTCGGGGGCGGTGGGGTGGAGGGGAGGGGTGCAAGCTAAGTCAAGGCTGTGCTGTGAAGGATTAAAATTAGATTTACTCTGCTGTAGAGGAGATAAAGGAGAGCTGCCACAGGGTGTATGATGGACTAATACCTGAGGAAGTCTGATCCTGGAATCCTGTGAGTGAATCGCTCTCTTTCATCTTTCTGACCCAAGCAAATAGAAGCTGCACCAAGGGAGGTTTAATGACCCTTAGAAGCACCATAGCTTTGTAGCCAATAAGTCAGAGACTCAGTGCAGCTCAGGGATTGGTGTCTTTACCCATATAACTATGATTTGATTTTGATTTGATTTATTATTGCCACATGTATTAGTGTACAGTGAAAAGTATTGTTTCCTATGCACCATACAGACAAAGCATACAATTCATAGGGAAGGAAAGGAGAGAGTGCAGAATGTAGTGTTACAGTCATAGCTAGGGTGTAGAGAAAGATCAAGTTAATGCGAGGTAGGTCCATTCAAAAGTCTGACGGCAGCAGGGAAGAAGCTGTTCTTGAGTCGGTTGATACGTGACCTCAGACTTTTGTATCTTTTTCTCGATGGAAGAAGGTGGAAGAGGGAATGTCCGGAGTGCATGGGGCCCTTAATTATGCTGGCTGCTTTGCCGAGGCAGCGGGAAGTGTGGACAGAGTCAATGGATGGGAGGCTGGTTTGCCTGATGGACTGGGCTAAGGGCATCAGGTTAGACCCAGGATTGGGTGCTTTTACCCACGGCCTCTGGAGAGGGAGATTCACTTTTTAAGTTGTGCTTTTCTCCTCCCCTACTGTAACACCGTCACTTGGGGATGCTTTTAGCACAATACAGGTGCTATATAAATGCACATTTGTTATGTTTAAGAGGGAGTGTTGCAGACAGCTGGCAGCGAACTGTTTGGGTCCTCGAATGTTTGACACAGTAGGTCGTTCAGCCTCTGTGTAGAACATGATCAGCTGATATTGCTGCATATGAAAACGTACTAATAAAATCAGAAACAAGAAAGCTGACGAGGCAGCGGAGGAAGTGTCAGTGACTTGATCGTTTCAGTCAACTGATAGAAAGAAGATTTAAAGAAGTTCACAAAACACAGGATGTCTGGATAGCTGAAAGTGGGAAACTTGTTTTATTCATCATGGGATGTGGGCATCACTGACAAGGCCAAAATAGATTGCCCATAATGTCCCTAGAGAATGTGGTGGTGAACTGCCTTCTTGCAGTCCCTGTGGTGTAAGTACATCCACAATGCTGTTGGAGAGGGAACTCCAGGAATTTGATCTACTGACAGTGAAGGAACGGTGATATATTTCCAAGTCAGGACGGTGCATGGTTTGAAGGGGAATGTACAGGTGATGGGTGTTCCTGTGCATCTGCTGCCTCTGTCCTGCTAGGTGGTAAAGGTAAAGGGAGAACAGATATCCACTCCATCTGACGAAGGGGCAGCGCTCCGAAAGCTTATGGTATTTGCTACCAAATAAACCTGTTGGACTTTAACCTGGTGTTGTGAGACTTCTTACTGTGCTCACCCCAGTCCAACGCCGGCATCTCCACATGGTGGTAAAGGTATCAGGTTTGGAAAGTGCTGTCGAAGGAGTTGCTCACAGTGCATCTTTTATATGTTACACACTGCAGCCACAGTACACCAGTGGTGGGGGGAGTAAATGTGTGTGAATGGGATGTCAATCAAGCGGGGCTGCTTTGTTCTGGATGGTGTTGAGCTTCTTGAGTGTTGCTGGAGCTGCACCCATCCAGGCAAGTGGGGAGTATTCCATCACACTCCTGACTTGGGCCTTGTAGATGGTGGACAGCTTTGGGGAGTAGGGATTTTTAAAAATTCGTATACAGGATGTGGCAGGATATACCAGCATTTATTGCCCATCCCTAATTTGAGAAGGTGGTAGTGAGTTGCCTTCTTGAACCGCTGCAGTCCTGGTGGTACAGGTACCACTGTGCTGTTGGGGAGTTCCAGGATTTTGACCCAGCAACAGTGATGGAACAGTGATATATTTCCAAGTCAGGATAGTGAGTGACTTGGAGGTGAGAAAAAAGGGACAGATAAAAACCAGGAGATCCAGTTTGAAGTGTAAACGGAAGATGTTTGTGAAGTACAACGGGCCAACTACATCACAAAAATGTAAAGGCACAATCTGGGTAAGGCCTACTGGTTGCAACAATGGGTCACAAATTCCACCTGTGGTAGCATGCCCCTTTAAGGGGGGGCGAGTCCTTGAAGAGTCATGTGACCCATTTGGCCCATCAGAGTGCAAATCCTGGGGCTGAACATGGGCTTTCTCTGCAGTTAGGAGTCGTGGAGTACATATCACACTCTGTGAGTAGTTATTTTCCTCTAATAAACCATTTATTTGTTAATCTACTTGAAGGTCGTCCATCTTTGAGGACACTACACCACCCAATGAACAAAGAACACATTCTTAATAATTTACCCCTTTCACTTTTGCTTGTGAGTTTCGTTGCTTAATGACCATGCAGCGAAATGTAGCAACATTCAGAATCAGTCATTTGCAGCAATGGAATAAAGGTTGGAACTGACTATCAGGGCCTGAAAGAGAAATGACAGATCCTTCACCTGGGAGTTAGGGAGGTGACAGTGGCCTAGTGGCATTATCGCGAGACTATTAATCCAGAAACTCAGCTAGTGTTCTGGGGACATTAGACTTATTCCCACAGTTTGGAATGGGAGAGGAAATGCACCGGTCACCTTTTTTATTCATTCGTGGGACATGGGCCGAATGGCCTCCTTCTGCACTGTGGGATTCTATGATTCTATATTCATGGGCGTCGCTGGCTGGTCAGCATTTATTGCCCATCCCTGGTTGCCCTTACAGGGCAGTTGAGAGTCAGCCACATTGCTGTGGCTCTGGAGTCACAATATAGGCCAGACCAGGTAAGGACGGCAGATTTCCTTCCCTAAAGGACATTAATGAACCAGACAGGATTTTCCGACAATTGACAACGGTTTCATGGTCATCAGTAGATTGTTAATTCCAGATTATTTTTTATTGAATTCAAATTCCACCATCTGCCGTGGCGGGATTCGAACCTGGGTCCCCAAAACATTAGCTGAGTTTCTAGATTAATAGTCTGGCGATAATACCACTAGGCTATTGCCTCCCCCCAACTCCCAAAATCTGGGGGAGCCATAGAGTCCATCAGTTAAAATCTGCAATTCCCCATCTTCCCATATTCAGAGTAATCATTGTTAAAGAACATCGCAGTCATTCCCACGCCTCTTTTTTAAAAAACGCAATCTCTCTGAAGTTACCATGACGCCAACTGTTGCCTCAGCAATGAATGTTGGTAACTAAGTGACAAAGCTGGGTGGGCCAGCTAAACCTGAGTGCACAAGGTAGACAAGAATCTACAGGAAATTAAACTGCCGATCACTGCATTGGAAATCATTGTAAGAGTTTTATCAACGCCAGGTTGTTGGCCATTGGAAATCATTGGCAGTTATTGCAATGCTGTAATCTTAATCCTGTGAATGACGCTTTAGGAAAGAAGACTTTTCAAGACTTTATGCAACAGGATACTTTTAAAACAAATGGAACCCCCACAGTGCAGAAAGAGGCCATTTGGCCCATCAAGTCTGCACGGACAACAATCCCACCAGACCCTCTCTCTGTTACCCCATTTATTTACCCTTCTAATCTCCCTGGCACTAAGGGGCAATTTTGCATAGCCAATCAACCTAACCCGCATATCTTTGGAGTGTGGGAGGAAACCAGAGCACCTGGAGGAAACCCACGCAGACACGGGGAGAACGTGCAGACTCCACACCGACCGTCATCTGGGTCCGGAATTGAAGTTTAAGTTTTCAGTTCATTTATTAGTGTCACAGGTAGGCTTACATTAACACTGCAATGAAGTTACTGTGAAAATCTCCTAGTCGCCACACATTCTGGCACCTGTTTGCGTACACTGAGGGAGAATTTAGCATGGCCAACGCACCTAACCAACACGTCTTTCAGACTGTGGGAGGAAACTGGAGCAACTGGAGGAAACCCACGTAGACATGGGGAGAACGTGCAGACTCCGCACAGACAGTGACGCAAGCCGGGAATCGAACCCACTGTGAGACAGCAGTGCCAACCACTGTGCTGTATTAAAAAAAGGCAAGTATTACAAATGGCTGCTCCCTAATAAAGACCTGAGTGCAGATTTATAGTTATTAGTAATTAAGAAATCATTATTTAAGGGAACTGGGAAGCTGATGGTTACAATATTAAATCAATCTTCTGGGAGTGTCCACTGCTCTGAACAACAATCTTTTGTTGCCAAAGGAGAAAGAAGCAATTGCCAGTATCCACATTCAAGCTGTTACTAACAGTGAGATGAAGCACTTTGATATTGACAGCCGTCATGCTGTGAATGAGTGAAACTCATAGAATCCCTACAGTACAGAAGGAGGCCATTCGGCCCATCGCGAATGCGCCGACAACAATCCCACTTAGGCCCTATCCCCCGTAACCCCATGTATTTACCCTGCTAATCCCCCTGACACAAATGGACAATTTTATCATGGCCAATGCACCTAACCCACACATCTTTGGACTGTGGGAGGAAACCGGAGCACCCGGAGGAAACCCACGCAGACACAGGGAAAATGTGCAACTCCACACAGACAGTGACCCAAGCCGGGAATCGAACCTGGGTCCCTGGCGCTGTGAGGCAGCAGTGTTAACCACTGCGACACTGTGCCGCTTGCAACTCATTGAAAGAACGAATTTGATCGTTTGAACGTTCCAGATTTGAGATTAATCTTCAGGCCTTGTAAGCGCAACTTTTTAAAATGTTCTCACAACCTTCCCAAGTCTCACTGCATTGTAAAATCGACTCTGATATCTCTGCCAATTCTACTTTGCAACGAGCTCCTAAAACATGAACAAGCATGGCTTCCTCTGCCGCAGGATACTTCCACCACCTCCCCCGGTGTAACTTGATACTCCAGTACTTCAGTGTGTTGTGTTATGTCATGCCCATTCAAGTGGCACATCCTTAACATTGTTCAAATCACTATTAGCTAGAAAAACTGGTGAGGCGGCATCATTTATTTTCTCCTCAAGTCAGACCTCATTGCTGCACAGAAATTCCTATCTTGGAAAGCCAGACATATGTGATAACAATGACTGTTCGACACGCCATGATTAATTCTGCCATAAACCACTGGATGTTGAATTTCTGGAAAGGTAGTGGCCGGAATTCTCTGATCTCTGAGGGATATTGGGCCAAACATGGGCAATTGGGACTACCTTAGGGGTTTAAAAAATAAGGGTGGCATGGACAAGTTGGGCCGAGGGGCCTATTTCCGTGCTGTAAACCTCTACGACCCTATGAATCTGTGACTCTGTGACTCCATGACTCTATCTCATCTGCGGCTGGGATTCTCCAGTCCCACTGCAGTGGACGGAGTGAGCGCCAAATTCTCCATTCTCGCTGGCAGCAGTGGTGGGGTGAACAAGATGGGAGAATTCCAGCCAATATTCATCATGTTCCGCAGACATTCTGCTTCGGGTCTAGGTAAAACTATATTTTACATTGACTATTATTACAAGAACAATATCTACTGTATTATATTGTTGTGATGTCCCTCAAACCACAAACTGGTCCTATACATCCTTGAATAAAATACATCTTGGTTGGTGTCCCTGTATGCATGGTTCTTCTTCAGCTGGGCTAAGATGCTGCATCTCTGAAAGTAAGAATAAGGTTACACCAACCCATAGTTCACACTCTGATGCTCAGAGCTGGGAAGGCAGGCTGGACGAAATCAGGGAGAATCTCGTCTCACTGACAACTTTGCCTGCAAGAAGTGTGTCCAGCTGCAGCTCCTCACAGACTGCATTGTATGGTTGGAGCGGCAGCTGGACGCACTGCAGAGCGTGCAGGGGGCAGAGAGTGTGATAGACACTAGTTACAGGGAGGTTGTCACACCACAGGTTCAGACAGGTAGATGGGTGACCGCCGGGAGAGGCAGACAGGTGGTGCAGGAGTCTCCTGGGGCTATTCCCCTTTCAAACAGGAATACTGTTTTGGATACTGTTGAGGGGAAAACCTCTCAGGGGAAAATACCAGCAGCAGCCAGGCCTATGGCACGACACCTGGTTCTGCTGTCGAGCAGGGTCGGGCAAAGAGCAAGTGAGAGTAGTAATAGAGGACTCGCCAGTTAGAGGCACAGACAGGCATTTCTGTGGCCATGATCGAGACTCCAGGATGGTGTTGTCCACCTGGTGCCAGGGTCAAGGATGTCTCTGAGTGGTTGTAGGATATTCTTAAGGGGGAGGGTGAGCAGCCAGAGGTCGTTGTATACATTGGAACCAATGATATAGATAGGAAAAGGGATGAGGTCCTGAAGTGTGAGTATAGAGAGTTATGATGTGGAGATGCTGGCGTTGGACTGGGGTAAACACAGTAACAGTTTTAACAACACTAGGTTAAAGTCCAACAGGTTTATTTGGTAGCAAATACCATTGGTATTACGCATATATTGGTATTTGAAGTTGTACAAGACATTGGTAAGGCCACACTTGGAATACTGTGTACAGTTCTGGTCACCCTACTATAGAAAGGATATCATTAAAGTAGAAAGAGTGCAGAAAAGAATTACTGGGATGCTACTGGGACTTGATGATTTGAGTTATAAGGAGAGGCTGGATTGGCTGGGACTTTTTCCACTGGAGCATAGGAGGCTTAGGGGTGACCTTATAGAGGTCTGTAAAATAATGAGGGGCATAGACAAGATAGATAGTCAACCTCTTTTCCTAAAGGTAGGGGAGTCTAAAACTAGAGGGCATAGGTTTATGGTGAGAGGGGAGAGATACAAAAGGATCCAGAGGGGCAATTTTTTCACATAGAGGGCGTTGATTGTCTGGAACGAGCTACCAGAGGTAATGGTAGAGATGGGTATAATTTTGCCTTTTAAAAAGCATTTAGACAGTTACATGGGTAGGATGGATATCGAGGGATATGAGCCAAACGCGGTGAATTGGGACTAGCTTAGTGGTAAAAATAGGCCCATGGACAAGTAGGGCTGATGGGCCTGTTTCCATGCTGTAAACCTCTATGACTCTATGACCTCAGCTTACAAATCCAGGCTGAGGGGGAGTGCTGCAGTATTTGGGGTGCTGTTTGCCCTCTCACAGGGATGTAAAAGATCCCATGACATTTCATTGAAGTAAAGTAAGGGATCTGTTTCCGATATCCGGGCCAATGTTTGTCACCTCCATCAAAGGCTTGGCTGGTTGACTATGTCGGTCTTTCTTTCTTCCTTTATCATATCTGCAGCTTAACTCAAGATAATGTCACCAAGACCAGTAGCCAGTTCAGTGTCCCAAGCAAACAACTTGAAAGCAGGGCCAAGCCAAACAATTCAAATGCAAATAGCCTGTAATTTGTCCAATTATCAGTATGAGTGACAACTCCCTTTGAATGGGGTTGATGGTTGTTCAAATCCACATAACTCCAGTGCCTGCTTTGAAAGGATTTAATTTGCTTCAACTTTTCAACTTGAACAGAAATTAGTTAGGAAGGTTCAAAGAAGATTGAGCTGCGCCAAGAAGCTGCCACAAGTGGTAAGATTATAAAAGGGGGAAAAAACAACCATGTGTAAAAGTTAATTACAAGCCCTGTTCCCTTTTTCTGAGTGGTGCCATGGGGTGTTTCATGTCTGTCTAAAGAGGCAAATGGAATTTCAGTTGAATATTTCATCTGACAGACGTCAGCCTTGGACTCTGAACCATTCCCTCAATTTTGTGCTCATTTGTTAGCCTAAGTTATTTGCACTCGCTCTGGAGTGCAGCTTAACATCACAGTCTTCCTGCTAAAGGTTTACAGGGTGCGGATTGCAAATCATTAATTATTTGACTTGTCTTGACTTAACCAAGTTGGTATAATCGAATATTTGTTGTGCACTTATAATTATGTGACTGTCAATTCTTCACTCCTTCATGTATTGTTCATTCAATTAAATTTGTCATTCGCGGCTCAAATATCCTGTGCTATTTATATTCTGCTGCCTCTCAAAGGTGCCAGGAAGATGCAGGATTAGTCCAGGATATAAACCAGACTCAAAGTGAACCTCTTCTTGTTCACTTTGCCAAAGCTTGCCTGGATGGGTACAACTCCAACTTCACTCAAGAAGCTCGACACCACCCAGGACAAAGCAGCCCTGCTTGAATGGCACCCCATCCACAAACGTTCAATCCCTCCCCCACCCACGCTCAGTAGCAGCCGTGTGTACTATCTACAAGATGCACTGCAGCAATTCACCAGAGATCCTTAGACAGCACCTTTCAAACCCATGACCACTTCCATCTAGAAGGACAAGGGCAGCAGATACATGGGAACACCACCACCTGCAAGTTCCCCTCCAAGCCACTCCAAGCCAAGTCCAAAGATGTGCGGGTTAGGTTGATTGGCCAGGTTAAAAATTGCCCCTTAGAGTCCTGAGATGCGTAGGTTGGAGGGATTAGCGGGTAAACTATGTGGGGGTGGGGCCTGGGTGGGATTGTGGTCGGTGCAGACTCGATGGGCCGAATGGCCTCCTTCTGCACTGTAGGGATTCTATGATTCATCATCCTGACTTGGAAATATATTGCCGTTCCTTCGCAGTCGCCGGGTCAAAATCCTGGAATTCCCTCTCTATCGGCATTGTGGGTCAACCCACAGAATATGGACTGCAGCGATTCAAGAGGCAGCTCACCACCACCTTCTCAAGGGAAACTAGGGATGGGCAATAAATGCTGGCCAGCCAGTGACGCCACAAATGAATAACAAAAAAGCTTAGCATGTTATCGGGGTCAGTAATGGTGTACCTCAAGTTGTAGAAAGCTAAGATGTACCAAAGAAGGGAATGAAAACACATCAAAAATATTTAGTGTAAGAAAGGTAAAGGAGATTGTCTTTCTGCTTCTGCTTTGGTTGTATCGGCGCCACAGACTAACATTCATATCCTGCCAACATTTATATGGTTAGTGCTAATTAAACCACACATGAGCTTCTGAATTGGTAGCCCTGGTAATAAAACACCCATAAATGGAAGTAATCTAAAGTTGGCCTTTAAGATTTCAAGGGTGGCACAGTGGTTAGCATTGCTGCCTCACAGCGCCAGGGACCGGGTTCAATTCTAGTCTTGGGTCACTGTCTGTGTGGAGTTTGCACATTCTCCCCGTGTCTGCGTGGGTTTTCTCCGGGTGCTCTGGTTTCCTCCCACAGTCCAAAGATGTGCAGGTTAGGTGCATTGGCTACTCTAAATTGCCCTTGAGTGTCCCAAGATGTGTAGGTTAGGGGGGTTTGTGGGATAAATGCATAGGGTTGTGAAGGATATTGATGGGGGATGGACCTGGGAAGGAGGAGCTAGACAGATTTTTAATGGGTTGAAGGCTTATGGAGAACGGGCCGGAAAATGGAGTTGAGGTTGAGACGAGCTCAGCCATGATTGTATTGAATGGCGGGCGGAGCAGGCTCGGGGGCTGAAATGTCTACTCCTTGTTCTTCTTACCTTCATCACATCGCGCATTGAGAACCCCAATCTCACTTAAAAAAGCTGAAGACTCCAATAATTTCTAATGAATATGGTGCATACCATGTGTGGAGTCACCGCTGAATGTGGTGCTCCCACATTCCCCTGTATGAAGGCCAATCTTTCAGACCCAAATCGCCAGGATATTGGGTGAAAGCAAAATACTGCAGATGCTGAAAACCTGAAATAAAAACAGATAATGCAAGAAAAGCACAGTGGAAAATATTTTCACCCCAGATGGGACACTCGAACCCACAATCCCTGGCTTAGGAGGCCAGTGCCTTATCCATTAGGCCACTGGGGCACATCTGTGGTGAAGGAAAGAAGAGTTCATGTTTAAGTCATGACCTTTTGTCAGAACTGAACATTGTACATGTTGCAGGTGGCGGACTTGAAAATTGGGGTTGCCTTTTACTTAATAAAGCATTAAAAATTGAAAAAAAGAGTTCATTGTGGACAGCGTATCATTTGAAATGACATTGCACAGTAATACAGGTCTCATAAACTCAAGATGAAGTCCTTGAGAAAAACGACATTGTTTAAAATGCAATCAACATCCTGTGGTGATTCTGAAGATGATTTATGATTGAAATCATCCAGGTGTGCCGAATACCTTCAGTTCACCAGTGCGTGGCGGCTATATATTTACAATGCAGTGGCTGAATGTCGCTGTAACATTTGCTTTAGCCCCTTGAATAATTTTAACCTTCATTGGTAGCCAGATCAAAGAAATTGCCAAGATGAAACCCAACCAGTAAACAGTTTGACAACACTTGACAAATGTTATTAGTGGGTGCGGAGTCAATCGCCTGCTTCAGAGAGCAACAATTGTCGCAAATTATTGGCTGGCTATGAGCGTTAACAGTTTTATTCATGGAGCTAGCTGCAGCATGCTGGACACATTCTTGCATGAGGTTGTTTTTGAATAGAATCTTATTTATTGTCCTTAACTCGGTCTGAGTAAAATAACACACATGCTCCAACTTTGACTTACACACACGCGCACATCCCACATCCAGACACACATGTACATACTCCACATCCAGACACACATGTACATACTCCACATCCATACACACATGCACACACACCCTTCATCCACACACACACGAACACATTCCATATCCATACACCCATGCACATGCACTCCACATTCATACACACACACGGTCCACATTCATACACACATGGTCCACATTCATACACACACACACATTCCACATCCATACACACGTACACGCACACTGCACATCCTCCTCGTGTCTGCGTGGGTTTCCTCCGGGTGCTCCGGTTTCCTCCCACAGTCCAAAGATGTGCGGGTTAGGTTGATTGGCCAGGTTAAAAAAAAAATTGCCCCTTAGAGTCCTGGGATGCGTAGGTTAGAGGAATTAGTGGGTAAATATGTGGGGGTAGGGCCTGGGTGGGATTGTGGTCGGTGCAGACTCGATGGGCCGAATGGCCTCCTTCTGCACTGTAGGGTTTCTATGATTTCTAAGGGGTCACCCATACAAGACATGAGATGGGGAGGAATTTCTTGTCTCAGAGGGTAATGTATCTGTGGAATTTACTGCAGAGGCCTGTAGAGGCTGGGTCGGTGTGGTGAACCACTGTAACTACATGTGTATGCCTGGACACACCCATGCTGCACCTGGCCCGAGACTCCTCCCTTTCCACCTGAGACTCCTCCCTTTCCACCAGAGCGAGGTATAAAGGTGATGGCTCCTCCTCCTCGCCTCAGTCTAGGCCAGGTCAGCTACAAGGGTGTGCTCCTGTTCTTTGTGAATAAAAGCCTGTTAATTTCACTCACTCACTGGAGTCTTCGTATCGTGATCGATAGTGCATCAGTCGGTAAGTATGTTCAAGGCTGACATAGATTTATAATTAGTAAGGGAATCAAGGGTTATGGGGATAAGGCAGAAAAGTGGAGTTGAGGATCGTCACATCATATCAGTCATGATTTTGTTGAATGGTGGAGACCTCTTGATGGACTGAATGACCTTCCCCTGCTCCTACGTCTTATGGTCTTCTAAAATCTTTTTTTTATAAAGCATGGCTTTGGACCAATATCCAGAGAAAATAGAGCAATTCTTTCTCCACTATCTCTTGGATTGTATTTCAAAAAATAATTTGTCAAAGGTTGCAATAAACGGTAACATGGGCTGACAAAAACCAAATGAACATTCTTCTTTCTGACAAATGTAGAACTTAAAGGTCAGGTTGTTGCCAATGGGAACCAATGGGAATTATTCAGGCTTCAAAGGATTTCAGCCTCCAAGACCATTCGCCAACCCCGTTCGTTTTAGCAGTGTACCCTCCAGCCAAATCTTACAGGAGATGATCGATTAGCAGGCCACCTCTACATCTGCTGTCCAATTATGGATGGCAGGCGGGTGCAGGTGTTGGGAGATTGAGCCAGCTTGGCCCATTGTTAAGGCAGCCAGCAGCCTTCAACATCAAACCAATGGGAACGCCGCTGAGGTCTAAGCAGCTGGAGTGGCAGGGATGTAATGGAGGCGCCATTCTTATCTGGAAAGTGGCTGGCACTGCGTCAGTCCCAGCACAGTCTGAGACATTAGTCTCCAGCAGATCTTGACATGGTGACCAAGGAAAATATCAGGCCCACCATTTTGTGCAGATGAGACTTGTGAAGTTTTATTTTCAATATTAAATCATACATTTTAATCTCCATTATTGTACAGCTGGTAATCAAAGGGACAGAGACAGGTGATACATTATCTGCAACATTTGAAATTTCAGCAGAAAGGAAAGATTGATTGTTAGCAAGTGATTCCCATTCCAATCGCCATGAACATTCCAAATGTGCCTCCACTCTGCATCATGGTCTTCCCGACACCACCCAGCAGCTCTCGACCTCTCAGCCCCAGCCTGAGGCAGGAGAAACCTTGTCAATCCTTAACTTCTAGAATTCTGAAGAGTTTTGTATGAGTGGAATAGAAGCTGATGCTGATCAAGACATTCTGATGAAAATTCTTTATGAACTAAATGGTCATTAAAAATGTCACAGGATTACCACACTCCATACATTTCATTGTGCAATCACTTGTAGAGTATATATATTTCTAAGCATGTATTAGAATTTTAGAATGAGTTTTCCGTTATGCTGTTAACACAGTCTGAGAGAATGCTGTTAATTGCTTACAAACGACATTTCTCTCCAGGCTGGCACGGTGGCACAGTGGTTAGCACTGCTGCTTCACAGTGCCAGGGACCCGGGTTTGATTCCTGGCTTGGGTCACTGCCTGTGTGGAGTCTGCATGTTCTCCTCGTGTCTGCGTGGGTTTCCTTTGGGTGCTCCGGTTTCCTCCCACAGAGTGAAAGATGTGCTGGTTAGGGTGCATTGACCATGCTAAAGTCTCCCTCAGTGTACCCAAACAAGTGCCAGAGTGTGGCGACTGGGGGATTTTCACAGTAACTTCATTGCAGTGTTAATGTAAGTCTACTTGTGACAATAACAAATAAGCTTAATTCATTGTTTTTGTTGCAATTAAGTGACAGAGCGATTGCTGCACTCACTCACAGTGACGTATGCAAAGTGTAAGTTATCCAGGTTACTTCAACCCATGGCAACTTTGGGAGGCCAGTACAATATCAGCAGGATAACTTGGCACCTTGGCAATGCATATGGTGCAGTAAGGATCAAACCTGAAAGATCAGTTCTTTCTGTGTATAAATAAATCAAAAGCATCAGCCTTAACTCACAGGCTTGCGAGTCAGAATGCTGTGGGTTCACACCCCACTCCAGAGACTTGAGTACATAATTCCTAGTACTTTCTGTTCAGTGCCTGGATGTCTTTTGGGTGAAATGTTAAATGGCAGTTTAGTCTGCACGCACAACATAATGTAAAATATCCCACGGTGTTATTTGAGGAAGAACTGAGCTGCTATCTCAGCCACCCAGGCCAATATTTTTCGCTCATTCAGCACCTAAAACTGATCCTATATTTCGGGTGGGATTCTCCGGCCGTTCACGCCTATGGGATTCTCTTGTCTCGCTGCAGTGAACGGGGATTTGGCCGAGCGCCAAATTCCCCGTCCTTGCTGGCAGCACTGGTGGGGCGTGAACGGTCGGAGAATTCCGGCCATCATTGTTGCTTGTGCCGGGTTTCCTATGTCACAAGTGTGATTGTCGCTCCAAAAATACTTAACTGGCTGTAAAGAACTTTAGGAACACTCTGAAATTGTGAAAGGCGCTATGCGAATGCAAGCCTGTCTTGCCAAAATAAAGTATTGTGCCAGATGACAAATTTGGAAACAACTGAAGTAATTGCTACTCGGAAGATCTGGGTAAATTTTAGTGCGAGGCTTGTTTGACAATTAAACAAAACCGGTTTGCCAAAAAACAAAACAGGGAAGAAGAAGGTTCCTGAAATGAGAAATCCTGAAATGAGAAATCCTGAAATGCAACATTGTGTTACTCAGACTTAATTATAACTCAGATTGCCAATGAATGTTGATTAGTCCAACACCACGATTATTAGAAGTTTATTGAAGGTGAACATTTTAATTTAACTATTATAAAAACTTCTGGGTGATACGTTACACAATTTGTAATTCAACTCTTGGGCTTTGCGGCCTCAACAGCAACACATGTGGAACTCATCAGAAATCTGAATACTCCCGTGCTGTTACATTGATTTGTGCTGTTGGGCTGCAGGAAGCGCAATGCCACAAAATCACATCAATGCCCTGACTCCAGTGTGTTGTGACGGCTGGGGAGGTAGCAGAGGGTTTCAGTGCTACATTTAGGAAGCTATTGACTTGAGAGCCATGTTGAAAATCTGCTGCCACTTGGATTAAAGGCAATTTAAAATGGTAATACATTGCTTTCTGGCTTTTGCACAGATTTAGTGACATTGGTGACTATAATTGCAGTGTGGTGACATTGTCTCTGACGTTGCATGAACACAAGTTCATAAAACAACATGAAATCCTGTTTTGCTGTTGAGTGTGAAGACTTGAAGCCCTTTAATGTATTTGATTGATAAGGTGTTCAAACAATTGATTGAAGTCGTCTATTAGCCTGGAAGATTATCTTACTGCTGCTTACTTTTATTGGCCTCTCGCAGGCTGTGGGCCAACGTTATCTGATGTTTGTAAATGCTAATCAGGGTGAATAAAGGTCAGGCAGCGAGGAATAAAGACACTGAGGTGAGGAATCATGTGTGATGGTTTCTGCATCTCACTGATAAGGAAAGAGTGTTGTTTCCTTAGTCACAACATCAGCAAAAAAAACTAATAATAGGGCAACAATGGATCACAAGGCGCTCCAGCTAAGTTTTGCATCTTTATTAAGATTGGTAGGATTTGCTCTTCAGTGTTGTAAGTTGTTGGGTGTAGTTTGGTAGTCCTAGTAAAGCATTCATAGTCTTAGGTAGTTCAACGGTAAGCATTTATTAATTGCTAGAAAATTTAGCTCAGTTGGCTAGACAGCTGGTTAGTGATGCCAACAGGGTGGGTTCAATTCCCGTACCAGCTGAAGTTATTCATTAAGGCCCGCCTTCTCAAACTTGCCCCTCGCCTGAGGTGTGGTGATCCTCAGGTTAAATCATCACCAGCCACTACCTCTGGTCGTCTGGGACTATGGCTACTTTACCTTTACACAAGTACGTCTAAGCTAGGGGCTGTCTCCATACTTGCTACTATACATAGCTCTGTCCAACAATACACTGACCCCTAGAGTACGGGTCATGCAGGTCACTGGGTCATCAATTTAATGTCTCATCTGAAAGATGCTACCTCCTTGAGGCACTGCACTGAAATGGCAATGACAACAACTTGCATTTATGTAGCACCTGTAACACAGGAAAATATCCCAAGGCATTGATGGGAAAAGAAAATGGATGTTGAGCCAACAAAAACTAGTTGGGCTAAAATCTTGGTCTGTAGTTGGGCTAAAATCTTGAAACTATGTGGCTTATACGAGAGCAAGGGTAGGCTCCACTGCCTGAATTTTCCTTCGCTTTCTGCTGATATCCTATCATGTTTCAGGCAAAATTTGTTATGTATGTTGGGGCATGCCCCTTTAAGAGAACAGGTCAGGTGACCTGGGACTTGAGCCCCACCTTGGGTGAAGCATGCCTGGGCAGTCTGGTGCTGACTGTGCTGGGAGAAAGACGTGTAATAAACAGTTCTGTTAGTTTATTACTACTGACCTTGTGGTCCATGTTTGTCTTCAATATCAGACCTCCAAATATAATAGAATTGTGGAGAAGAATCTAGCCCAATGCAGCATAGAAGATGGCAGAAGATAACACCACAAAATTGGATGAGATTCAATATGAGGAGCTGCTAATCTCAGTGCATTTCACGACCAGGACACCTTTGTAAAGTCAACTCCTGTTTTGATAACATTATAATTTACTGATACTCCAGAGCAGACGTGGTATAAAATTGCACTGAAGAGCAAATCCTACCAATCTTAATAAAGATGCAAAACTTAGCTGGAGCGCCTTGTGATCCATTGTTGCCCTATTATTAGTTTTCTTTGCTGATTTTAATCATCTTATTCTCCAACCCAAGCTACATTCACTCAATGGCAAAGCAAACAGGAAAAGAAATGAGTCGATGTTGGTCAGAGGAAGTTATAAATAGAGATATTGAGGGAGGAGACCATTATGTGAATAAAAGATGGAAGGAAGGCAAAAGGGTAGAGTGATCGGCACAGAGAGAGGTGCAGAGAAGGAAACTGATTTTGTAATACATATTTTGCTGCAATAGATGCTTGGTGGGGTTGCTGAGTTGGCCAGATGGCTGGTGTGTGGATCAGGATATTGTTAGCAGTGTGGCTTCAGTTCCTATTCTGACTGAGGTAGACTTGGGTCCTGCATCCTCACCCAGGCCCTGCGGGGACAAGGCAATGGCAAAGCACCTCTGACAAAAGCTGTCAAGAAAACAGCTCACAATGAAGCATCAGCAACCAATGAGCCACGGCTCTGCCTCAAGGCAGAGCAAGCATGGCCATACCTTAGCCTTGGTGTTCCACAATGGCTCCATTGGTCTCCAGCCATGATACGGGTGAGGGGCAGGAAGTGATTGTTAAGCGAAGGTAACTCCATCTGCCCCTTACAAGACAAATGGCAGTTAAGGGATTAAAGTGGGGACTCCCTACTCTGTATTCCCAGTCTAATGGCTCATTGAAACCCAGTGGAATCGAAGCTGGGAAAATGGCTTGCAGTCCCAAAGCAGTTTTTTCACTTGGAAAAATTTATTGATTGAAAAGCCTACTTTACCAAGGAGTCCATTGTCAATGTCTGGGCAATTGCTGTAGATGGGTGGAGGATCTCTGGGATAAATGAGTGCCAATGATAGGGCAATTGAGCCCAGTTGGTTTTGATAAATTGGCATCACCCCACGAGACTCTATGAGATCATTGCTGAAAAGTATCAACATAATCACCATGACGACGATCCATAGCATTGATCTATTGTTACGTGTGGTCTGCTCATTTTGATGCATGGTACCTTTAAATTTTCCATGTACACAAATATTATCTTAAACTTGTGAGTGGCATGTGTGATGCACTCTGGGTTGTCACACATCGGTGTGAATACACAGCTTCGAACAATGGTAGCAATGTTATTTTAAATAAACATGCAGGAACACATTTGATGCTGAAAAGAATGGCTTGAGTAGAGTTGAGGAGGCCTCTTTAGATCAAGCAGCAATAAGTGACAGCGTTATATTATTAGGCATTAACCGCAGGGGTATTGAAACAAATGTATTTACAAGCAATTGATTTGTCCACGCTCCACAGCAGAGACCTGTTAACTTGTTTATAATAAATTCATGCAATGTTTTCTTACCAATCGACCAGTCTTTCCTGCTCCTTCAGCTCGTGTTGGTAATGTGATCAGTGCACTTTGCTTCTTTCGCAGAACGCAGTGCCTGCTGCAAGTGTTTCATTCAATAACTCTCACAGAATATTAGATGTTGTATTCTGTGGCCAGTTTAGGTGTGTCAAATAAATTGGGGGACAGGGGATCATTGGCCAATCAACACATGACATCTTGATCTGATAGTCCAGTGGGTGGCACAATGGCACAGTGGGTTAGCACTGCTGCCTCACAGCACCAGAAACCTGTGTTCGATTCCCAGCTTGGGTGACTGTCTGTGTGGAGTTTGCACGTTCTCCCCGTGTCTGCATGGGTTTCCTCCAGGTGCTCCGGTGTATTCTCACAATCTTAAAGACGTGCTGGTTAGGTGCATTGACCCGAACAGGCGTTGGACAGTGGTGACTAGAGGAACTTCACAGTAACTTCACTGCAGTGTTAATGTAAGCCTTACTTGTGACTAATAAATAAACTTTAACTTTAAAAGTGACCTTCACAACTGTTCTAAAGGCAAAATATTGCGGATGCTGGAATCCAGAACAAAAACAGAAAATGCTGCAGAAACTCAGCAGGACTGTCAGCATCTGTGGAGAGAGAATAGAGCCAATGTTTGACAATCTCAAACCAGTTCCATTTGACACAAGGTGCATTGCAAACCAACGGAGTGGCAACCCTGATTTAGATTGCTTATGGGGTTCACTGGATACTCTCGGGTTACCTGTAAACTCCACTTTGGCGAAAGTGCAACCTCCCATTTTTTAAAGGGCTGCTTCAAGGAGGGAGATTGTTCTTCATTGGAGGGGGAGCGGGGCATCCTCCTATCCCGCAGCAGCTGGTGTTAAGACCAGAAGACCATAAGACAAAGGAGCAGAATTAGGCCACTCGGCCCATCAGGTCTGCTCCATCATTCAATCATGGCTGGTATTTTTCTCATCTCCATTCTCCTGCCTTTTTTCCATAACCCCTGATCCCCTTATCTATCTCTGTCTTAAAGCCACTCAATGACCTGGCCTCCACAGCACTTCTGCAGCAAAGAGTTCCACAGAGTTTCTGGGGTCTTCTAGTTGGGAATGATACCCAGCCAATTGGAGAGAATTCTACCCATGCCATTATTCAAGCAAACGTGTTAATGGCTCGACAGAAGCCTGGCAACATCAATGAGATTCTGTCTGGAAGAGTACTCGCCAGTGTTTATTCACCTGAAGTATGACAACTGTCCTAACCAGTAGCAATCTCAGTAATAATGATCTAAGAGGGAAATCAGAAATTTTTAAGGAGCTGAATTAATGGGATGTGGCAGGATGGGAATATTCCATTCAGACTTCAATCTTAAACCTCTGCTTAAATTTAGGACAGCAATTCCAAAAATCAGGCTATTTGATGTTCAAGTTCTGGATAGCGATGCTGAAATGACTGTGCGTTCGATCTGACTTTCCTTTTTTCCCGCTGGATCACTAAAAGACAGTCGTATTGTTGAAACAAAAAATATTGTGTACTTCACACAATATGCAGACACTGGAGATATTGGTGCAATGTAAAAACCCAAGAGATAAAATGCAACAGATCTACAGTACATGACAAGGTATTATTAGCTCCATAGGCCTGCTTAATTTCCGTAATTTCTCTAACCTGTGAATTTTATGCTATGACTCTTCAGTCCGACAGTCACACTCGTCCAAACCAGACAATCCCCTTGTGTCAGCCAGGGACATAGAACATAGA
This sequence comes from Mustelus asterias, assembly GCF_964213995.1. Taxonomy (NCBI): domain Eukaryota; kingdom Metazoa; phylum Chordata; class Chondrichthyes; order Carcharhiniformes; family Triakidae; genus Mustelus; species Mustelus asterias. Next base: position 104,342,115 of record NC_135813.1, read on the forward strand.
ACATTACAGCGCAGTACAGGCCCTTTGGCCCTCGATGTTGCGCCGACCATTGGAACCAATCTAAAGCCCCTCTAATCTACACTATTCCAATATCATCCATATGTTTATCCAATTACCATTTGAATGCTCTTAATGTTGACGAGTCTACTACTGCTGCAGGCAGGGCATTCCACGCCCTTACTACTCTCTGAGTAAAGAACCTACCTCTAACATCTGTCCTATATCTCTCACCCCTCAATTTAAAGCTATGTCCCCTCGTGCTAGCCATCGCCATCCGAGGAAAAAGGCGCTCACTATCCATCCTATCTAATCCTCTAATCATCTTGTATGCCTCTATTAAGTCACCTCTTAACCTTCTTCTCTCTAACGAAAACAACCTCAAGCCCCTCAGCCTTTCCTCATACGATTTTCCCACCATACCAGGCAACATCCTCGTAAATCTCCTCTGCACCCTTTCCAACACTTCCACATCTTTCCTATAATACGGCGACCAGAACTGTACGCAATACTCCAAATGCGGCCGCACCAGAGTTTTGTACAGGTGGCACCATGGTTAGTACTGTTGCCTCACAGTGTTAGGGTCCTAAGTTCAATTCTGGCCTCGGGTCACTGTTTGTGTGGAGTTTGTACATTCTCCCCATGTCTGCATGGGTTTCCTCTGGTTTCCTCCCACAGTCCAAAGCTGTGCGGGTTAGATTAATTGGCCATGCTAAATTAACTGTAGTGTTAAGAGGATTAGCAGGGTAAATGCGTGGGGTTGCGGGAATAGGGCCTGGGTGGGATTGTGGTCAGTACAGACCCGATGGGCCAAATGGCCTCCTTCTGTACTGTAGGGATTCTATGAACGTTGACCTTTTTGTGCAGATGTATTAAAAATTAATCGGTTTGGTGATATGATATTTTGCAAAACTGACAAGAAAGGCCTGTGAGCTATGCTGAATCTGGCCATCCTGGGACCAGGTCCAAGATATCTTGAAACCAGGCCAGGCTTTTCTGCTGCTGCGTACAGATATTACAGATCTTTTTGTTCCCCTTCACTGTCCAGGGATGTGATTCAAATAAAGACAGAGCAACTGCAGACACATGGAAGTGCCGAGTATCCAGTGTTAGTCCTTTCTAAATAAACAAAGAGAAACATTAGATGGGGATTTTTAAGACTGACGTTTGAAAAGTTGCACTGACTTGATTCTGCATCAGGTTCAGCTCACCAATCGTCCATCTCCTTGCTGACCTACATTATCAGCCAATTCTCCAAAACCTTACATTTTAAATTATTATCCTTGTGTTTAAGCCATTTTATGGACTTTTTCTCTACCTATACCTGTTACCTTCTTGTGTTCTAAAGGCTCTCTGAGTTAACTGCTCCTCCAGCACTGATTTTTTTTTTTGGACACCTCCCAATCCCTTTGCTGCACCGTTGGCAGCCAGGCCTTCCATCGTTAGGCCCCACACTCTTGAATTTCCTGGCAAAACTCCTGTGCCTCTCCATTTCTGCTTTAATTCTGTTTGACCCATTGGGCCAGTGGGCTGATGAATGGCAGAGGGAGTTTCATTTAGATCAATGCAAGGTGATGCATTTTGGTAGATCAAACCAGGGCAGGACATACTCAGTTAATGGTAGGGCGTTGGGGAGAGTTACAGAACAAAGAGATCGAGGGGTACATGTTCATAGCTCCTTGAAAGTGGAGTCACAGGTGGACAGAGTGATGAAGAAGGCATTCAGCATGCATGGTTTCATTGGTCAGAGCATTGAATACAGGAGTTGGGACGTCTTGTTGAAGTTGTACAAGACATTGGTAAGGCCACACTTGGAATACTGTGTGCAATTCTGGTCACCCTATTACAGAAAGGATATTATTAAACTAGAAAGAATGCAGAAAAGACTTACTGGGATGCTATCAGAGCTTCTTGGTTTGAGTTATAAGGAGAGGCTGGATAGACTGGGACTTTTTTCCCTGGAGCATAGGAGGCTTAGGGATGATCATATAGAGGTCTATAAAATAATGAGGGACATAGATAAGGTAGATAGTCAACCTCTTTTCCCAAAGGTAGGGGAGCCTAAAATTAGTTTAAGGTGAGAGGGGAGAGATACAAAAGGGTCCAGGAGGACAAATTTTTTCACACAGAGGGTGGTGAATGTCTGGAATGAGCTGCCAGAAGTCATGGTAGAGGTGGGTACAATTTTGTCTTTTGAAAAGCGTTGAGACAGCTACATGGGTAAAATGGGTAGCGAGGGATATGGGCCAAATGCAGGCAATTGGGGCTAGCTTAGTCGTAAAAAAAAAGGTGGCATGGACAAGTTGGGCTGAAGGGACTGTTTCCATGGCTCTATGCTCTGTGAGTGTGTTGTACAGGCAACATCCTGTCATGATGTGGCTCTCTGCCAGTAACTCCCTTTGAAAGGTCACTTCACTATGGTTTAGAAAGTGCTCAGCATTAAGTATTTGTCACCACAAGCTTCAACTAACAGCCACTTTTCTTCAAATTGGCTATCCACATGGTGACCAACATACTGCGAGGTAATAGTTAGCAAACAAATAAGAACAAGGATGAAACAACATGGAAGCTCCTTGTAAAACACTTGAGTTTCCCTTCTGTATCCAGGAAACACTATTTGTTTATTATATACATAGACACAGTGACTGCACTTCAATAATAATGCATTGATTGGGTTTACTCGAGATGTGGTGAGGCACTGTAGAAGTGCATGTTTTATATATGTGAGTTGTTGCAGAATGTTCTGTGGAGAGACAAGTGGAATTGAGGTTATTCTCCTTGGATCAGCAAAGGTTGTGTGGAGATTTAATAGGGCTGTTCATGTTCATTAAGTGGACAAGGAGGAAATGCTTCCAGTAGCAGAGGGGGGTCAGTAACCAAAGAGGCATAAATTTAAGGTAATTGGCACAGGAACCAGAGGCGAGGTGAGGCAAAAATATTTACCCAGCAAGTTGTAATGCTTTGAAATACACTGCTTGAAAGGCTGGTGGAGGCAGATTCAATATTAATTTTGAACATATACTTGAAGGGGAAAAACTGTAGCGAAGGGCAGAGGAACAGACTAATTAGATAGCTCCTTTGAAAAGCATGGTGGGCATATGGCCTTCTTCTCTGCTGCACTAGGTGATAGCCTAGTGGTATTATTGTGAGACTATTAATCCAGAAGCTCAGCTAATGTTCTGGGGACCTGGATTTAAATCCCGCCGTGGTAGATGGTGGAATTTGAATTAAATAAAAAAAATCTGGAATTAAGAATCTACTGATGACAATGAAACCACTGTTGATTGTCAGAAAACCCCATCTGGTTCATTAATGTTCTTTAGGGAAGGAAATCTACCATCCTTACCTGGCCTGGCCTACTCCAGAGCCACAGCAATGTGGCTGACCCTTAATTGCCTGCCAAGGGCAACCAGGGACGGGCAATAAATGATGGCCAGCCAGCGATGCCCATGTCCCACGAATGAATAAAAAATAATTCTATTATACTACCAATGTATTTATTAATTATGTGTAGTCTTACTTGAAAACTATTGCAAATGTTCATTATAAATTGGGAACAATAGACTAGAAGTATTTAAAACTTGCTGAATGGGGGACACTTCATCACCATGCTCTTTTAATAATGGAAGGATCCTGAAGCCAATAGAAACTTTTTTTAACAAAAGGCCTCACATAAATAAACCATTTGTTCCACATAATGGGTACCAGGGAGTGATTTCAAAGCTGAAACCTAATCTCCGAGGCTTGGGTGATATTTTTGAAAGGTGCTTGGCTTTTGTCTTTGACAGTTTTTTGATCTGACTGGAACCTCTCGGGCCTGTTGGTCACCTGCAGTTGGACACTCAGAGGCGCAGCTAGAAGCCGCGCACATAGCTGCTCCTAACATTCAAGGAGTATTTATATATTTATACTCATGACTAAACAGGCTTTATAAAAAAAAAATAGACCCCAGATAAATGTTCTCTCAGCTCGTGTCTCAGAGGGACCTCTTTGTTTTGCCTGTTCAGCAGGTTTGAAATGCCTGAACAATTGGAAGGATTCCCATTCTGAAATAGGTAGCACTCGAGCTGCATCCCTGACTGGAATTCTACTCTTTTTAAAATAGATTGTGCCGTGAAATCTGATGGTGCAGTGTTATCCCCACCTCCCACCACCCCCTTCACTCTTTTAGCTGGTCCTTGTGCGGGGCGGCACGGTGGCACAGTGGTTAGCACTGCTGTCTCACAGCGCCAGGGACCCGGGTTTGATTCCCGGTTTGGGTCGCTGTCTGTGTGGAGTTTGCACATTCTCCTCGTGCCTGCGTGGGTTTCCTCCGGGTGCTCCGGTTTCCTCCCACAATCCAAAGATGTGCAGGTTAGGTGGATTGACCATGCTAAATTGACCCTAGTGTCAGGGGGACTAGCTAGGGTAAATACATGGGGTTGTGGGAATAGGGTCTAGGTGGGATTATGGTCGGTGCAGACCCGATGAACCGAATGGCCTCCTTCTGCACTCTAGGATTCTATGATTATTACTTTACACTTGGGCAGGTTGGAGGCGATTCATTCAGAATCCATTCGACATTCTGAAAGAACATTCCAGTTCACAGCCCCGATGAAGCTTCATAACCTCAGCCACTGAGTCACATTCTCCCCCACCCTCCCTTTCCCCAGGCTGCTGGTTTACATGCACTTGTTTTGCCCAATGCAATTGCTTTCCATTTAAGATGCCCAAGCAGGGAGCCGTGTAGTCTTCCCTGGAAAGCTCAGCCATGTAGCCTAGCTATCGGCGCTCACGGTGCACCCCTGTGCTGCGCCCGCAATTTGTGCAGCCGGGGATTTGGTTTGCACTGCCGGCTGCATGAATGGAGGCTACAAGAGAGCGATGGGTCGGGGGTGGGGGGAACCTTGGCTCTGTTTTAGCCCTGGTTGAACAATCTCTGCATGCCTCCAGAGTAGCACTGACCCGGGAGGGAGGACCGATGGTGCCTCTGGTTGCCGAGTTGTGCTGCAGGGGTGATTTGTCAGAGGAGCTGAGCTGATGAACGGGGCACTGTCCTTGTAAAGCAGCAGTCAGCAAACTGCTTTCTGAGCACCGAAGACGCAGTGACATAAATCATATCGAATACATCACTGCGTGTTACAAAGATATCATTGTACCCTGACTTTGAGTTACTGTGCTGAAGGTACGGTTGCCTCATCATTGACCCCCCTCAGACACAGAGTCAGTGCATCCAAAATGCACTTGAAATTCTGCTGCTTAGGTTGTAATTCCAGTTTGTGGAAACATTTATTTGCATGGTCACACCTTTTCCATGATCCAACGCAATTGGGCAGCGTAATGGAGCATAATCCTTTCTTTTCCCTCTTCCATAGAATCCCTACAGTGCAGAAGGAGGCCATTCGTCCCTTAGAGTCTGTACCCACTCTCCGAAAGAGCATCCCACCCAGGCCCTCCCCTCCGCCCTATCCCCATAACCCCGCACATTTACCATCGCTAATCCACCTAACCGACACATTTTTGGAGTGTGGGAGGAAACTGGATCACCCAGAGGAAGCCCATGCAGACATTGGAGAATGTGCAAACTCCACACAGATGGTTAACCAAGGCCAGAATCGAATCCGGGTCCCTGATGCTGTGAGGCAGCAGTGCTAACCACTGTGCCACCGTGCTGCATCTGATTTAAAATAACTGAAAAGCAAAATTATATCGAACCATTCAATAATTTCTGATGCACATTGATCAGTTGCTTAACAAATGAAGCATTTAAAAAAAAATTGAGAGGCCATGTCCAGTAATAGTATTATCCCTGGACTAACAGTCCAGAGACCCAGGGCAATGCTCCAAGGACCTGGGTTCGAATCCCACCAGTTGTTGAAATTTGAATTCAATAAAAATCTGGAATTAAAAGTCTAATGATGACCATGAAACCATTGTCGATTGTCGTAAAAACCCATCTGGGTCACTAACGTCCTTCAGGGAAGGAAATCTGCCGTCCTTACCCGGTCTGGCCTACATGTGACTCCAGAGTCACAGCAATGTGGTTAACTCTTAACTGCCCCTCTGAAATGGAGGGCAATTAGGGATGGCAAGTAAATGCTGGGCCCAGCCAGCGACACCTACATCCCATAAACAGATTTGTAAAAAAAAATAATGTCTGTGTGCCGAAGAAAATGAGCATAATTTGAAGAGCTTTCCTGAACCAGTGTTTTTGAAAAGTTGTATTTTGATCTGGGATGTGGCCCGTTTCGTGGGTGAGGCATAATCATTCACCTTGTTTCCTAAACCAGCATTGAGGATTACAAACATGTAGTTTTGGCGTAATTCCCTTGCATTTAAGACTCCTCGATCTTTTGGCCATGGATCAGCTGATTTCTCCCAGATTGCACTGATCCTAGAGGAGTCGAGAGGAAATTCCATCTGTGCGCCTCTTGATATCTGGCTTGGAAATAACCTTAGAGCAGGATATAAGGTAGGTTTCTCCTACACCATTGTGCAAACATAAGAATGATGGAAATCCATGATACAGATTAATACTGGTAATCAGCTCCCCCATCCTGCCCCCCCCATGCCCCCCAATAACCCCCTCATAACCTTGATTGTGGAGTAAAGTCAAAGCCACTGATTGCAATCTTGGGTCTGAATTTTTATCGCTGAGGCAGGTAGCGGGCATCAGGAAAATTCCAGGCTCAGCCCACCCACCTCGGGAGGAAGTGCCTGCAAAGGAAGGATCTTCATTGCCAGGGTGGGGTACAAACTGGAGTCGGGCCAGTTGACCCAGGAAAGAAGTCACGGGTTGCCTGGTGCCCAAGCAGGCTGTTTAAAAGGCTCGCCTTGGTGCTATGGGACTTCATCCCCTACCCCTACACCCCCATCATACCCCAATGCCAAGCTATGCCCTTCCGCCCACCCTGTTCATTTCCCTCTGCCTAGCCATGACATGTCCATGCTGATTGACCTACCCATGAACCAATGAATCCTATAGTGATGGTAGGATGTGAAGAAAACAGCTTTTAAAAAAAGTAATTCATTCATAACTTTCCCCTATGTTCAAAAAAGAGTCATTTCACTAAAAGGCAATAAAAGTGTCAATCATCCAGATGCTCTCAAAATTTCATTAACAGAAACCACAAACCCTTGAACCAATTAACGTTGTACAAATAAATATTGTGAAATTTCCTGCAAAGATTCGAGAGCCAGAGCTGTCAATCAAGCAATGTTTTTCCTGGGGCACAGGTATCTCAACAAGAATAATGGATGTCTAGGCTCTCAGCCAAACCTCATTATGTATACTTGCAGAATTGTAGGACATGCGTATCTCCGCCAAGGAGCCAGCCAGGCTGGGAGCGCCAGATGCAGGCTTTTGACAGGAACCTTTTAACAGGAATATTTAAAGGCACTGCCATAAAATCAGGCAGCCCAGGAATAGGATCACGAATCCCACAGTCGGAACCCCCCTGACATTTTTAAAGGACTCCTGAACATCCCGACTTAGTGAAAATTCAGCCTCTGGTGCTTTCCATTGAGAAGAAACGAAAATCAGAGATGGCATCCTGGTCTGTTTCATAACTTCCTAACAACCAGTTCAAGAGTGAAACCATTAGAGGTTGACAACAGGGAAGTTTGTGTCAGCTGCTTTCGTATTAAGTATCCACCCCACTTTTCTCCTGAGTGAGGCATTGTATATGTATCAAGGAATCACTGCCAAAGTAGATCAAATGCTGCAAATCACTGGTTAGGTTTCAGCTGGAACATGGTGTATAATTCTGGGCACTAGACTTTGAAAGAATGTCAAAGCCCTGGACAGACTACAGAGGAGGATTAGCAGGCTGATGGCAGGGATGAGGGAATTCAGTTACGTGGAGAGAATGGAGAGAGTGAGGATTTTCTCTTTCGAGTCGAGAAGCTAAGGGGAGTCTGTCATCGAGGTATTCAAACTGCTGAGGAGTTCCGATTTTTGGAGAAGCTATTCCCTCCGGGAATGGGTAGGTGCCACATCACGCCCTGCCGCTGCAGATGAGGACAAAGAATTTGGCGCTCAGCCAAATCTCTGTTCACTGCAGCGAGAGCAGAGAGTCCTGCAGGTGTGAACGGCCAGAAAATTCCACCCAATATATTTCAAATAATTCGCCTCAGGGTCAGTGGTGAAATGCAAAGAAATTTCTTCACAGCAAGATCTGGAACACACTACCTGAAAGTGTGGTGGAATCAGATTCCATTGTGACAATCAAAGGACAATTGAAAATGTGCTTGTTGCTGTTGGTTTAAGTGCCGTGTCAAGTGACAAAGGGGACCATGGTCTTCCAAATATGCTGATCGTAGCAGATGACCACACTGTTGGAATTCTGGTTAAACCAGTCTTTAATGTTGTCTCGCTCCATGCTTCACTCTGGCCTCCTGGTCTTCTCTGAACCTTTCCGATGGTGATTCGGCATTCCAGTTTTTCTGCACAGATAACTGCCACAATTCTCTGGCCATTCACGTCTTGCCGCCGCTGCCAGCACGGAGAATGTGGCGCTCAGCCGGATCTCCATTCACTGCAGCGGGACTGGAGAATCCCAGCTGCAGACGAGGTCAAAGAATCCAGCCCAAGGCATCTGAGGTGATTCTCCCAGCCCGGCAGACTCAAGCGGAGACCGTTTAGCCGGCTTCCTGCTGGGCGCCACGGCCTCCGCGAGTCTCCGGGTGCCGCATTTCTGGTGCTGTCAGCTCCGTGTCAGAAATCGACGTGGAGCTGTATAATTTACTCAAATGATCATTTGCATAAAATGCATGTTTCATTGGTGGGCCCAAGACTGAAGTCATTGGGGCCACTCGCCTCCCCACTGTCCCACCCCCTGCCAGGAGTGTTTCACTCCAGCGGGGCTTACCAAAGTGTTTCACTCTAGCGGGGAGCTGATGGCCCTACCCCGCTGAAGTGAAGGGGGACCATCGAGGGCCCCGAGGAGGTCGGGGGTAAGGGAGGTGCCACCTGGATATTGTCAGCCTGGCAGTGCCAGCCTGGCACCCTGGCACTGCCCAAGGAGCAAAAGTGACAATGCCCATGGGGCACATTAGTACTGCCACCAGGCATTGGGCAGTGCCAAGGGATGTGGTCTATTTGGGGCAGGGCCGAATGAGGGCAGGGCCTCGGAGGGGGAAGATCAGTGGGGTTGGGGGGTCCCGCTGCCACTCTGCAGTCCGGCTGGGGGACAGAGGGAGGGAGGCCAGCGATCGGGGCTGGCCATCGTGGTGGGGGGAGTGGGGGGGGTGGGGAGAGCGGGGGGCGGTAGGCCTGCTGGGGGGGTCGAGGCTGCAGGGGGGGTGGGTTGGGACTGCCGGTTGGGGGGGGGGGAGATTAGGACTGTGGGGGCAGAGGGGTTGGGGGAAATTAAGGCAGGCCGGGGGGGGGGGGGGTGGGGAGTGTGTGGCCCAGATGCATCCAGGAGGCAGCGGTGGGAAGGGGCAATCATATGGTCGGCGTTGCCGTCAATCGGGCTGGCCAGCGATCGGGAGGCCGGCAGTGCGGGGCTACCACGCACGCACCAATCTCCACTATGACAGCTTGGCGCCTGCGCAATGGCTCACTCAGCGCTCTGCTGCCGGCTTCTCCAGCAGGAATAGCTGGTGAGGCCGGCAGCCACAGATTTTTAGTGTGCTTCACGCTCGTGCACTCTGTGATGGGAGTGTGGGAGATTCATTTTTTTAAAACTGAGCAGGATTTACTCCAGTTTTTACGCAAATTTGACACTTAGAATTGATTTGGGAGAATCCCACCCATTTGGCCTCTTTTGGTATTATTGAGGAGATCTCTTGTTCTTCC